>NC_090989.1:150238125-150546250 GCF_041146395.1 Eulemur rufifrons
GGACTGTAAAATGGCCATGCAAGCTGAAACCATGCAAAACAATAACCAATGAGGGAAATTATAATTGTTCTATGACCTTTCAAAATGTTTGTTAAAAAACCTTCTTACTGTCAGTAAGAGATAAAGTAGTAAAAATTGACATTACATAGACTAATTTAAAACATCAGAAACATTGAGAATTAAAGTATTTTCTTTGTAAAAATCTTACCAGGAGTTTGGATGATGTTCACCTCCTCCTTCATGTAAAAAGAAAATAAAAATCTCAGGACCACCCCCCTCAACTCCTCATGCAAAAGAGAAGATAAAGTCCTCAGGCACCTATGAAGAACTGGCTCCACAGATCATTCATTAAGGAAATTCCTTGCTGGCCTCCCATAAGCAAGGACGTGCAAATTATAACGTTAGGTTTGTCTGCAGCCTATGTCTAGCTCCTCACACTAATATGAATTAGAAGCTTATCTTTACAGGTGTAGAACAGAGACAAGACGGGATCAGGCATTCTTCCACCCACCCAGGGACATCTGCATAATTGATGCTTCTTTCATTCCCTGTTTTCTCCTCTAACATTTACCTTCTCTTATGCAGATTTTCCTGCATCTCACAAGGATGTAACTGTTTTGTCTAATTACCCCTGACATGCTTTTTTTCTGTATGCCTTTAAATGCTGAAACTTCCAAATTCCCCTAGAAAAACAGCCACAAGTTTGTCTCTGATTTGTATGTTGTTTGTGGGTGCATCCTCAACTTTGGCTTCATAACCCTCCATTGATTGAGATTTTTGCCTCAGTTAGTTATTTTGGGGTCAACATTCCCATCATATATAATTTTCAATACAGAGTGGAAGTTTTTTCTATGTCTTGGCAAATTGCCGTACTCCTTGAGTATGGATCAGTTTCCACATTTTATCTTTTTTCCTTATAGTGTCACAAAATATCACCGAGAGTTCCTTTAATGTGGTTTTTTGCTGGTGCCATTTCCTCTAGGACATCTTCATCCTTTTCATCACACCACTTTTCTCATTTATTTAGGTAAGCTCACTAAGTCCCCCTGGCTGCATATCCAGAGTCCCAAACAGCAGCACCATCCACACCCCCACAGTTGGCTCTTTCTTCTCTAACTCTACTGATATTCTGTATGCATCTCACTTCCAGTGTTATCACTTGCCCTTTATTTGCTGAATTCTCATCTTTATTGACCAGTTCCCTCTTTCAATTATTCATTTTTGTAAACTGTCACATGGGTTTATTGCTGGGAGACAAGGAGACAACAGAACTACACACTTTGCTGTCTGTGGATAAACTGAATGACAGGTACGCAGTGTGGACACTGACAGTGTGACACCACAGTGTGGTCAGTGACAGACCTCGAAAGAAGTGATGTGATGGGTCACTGATCACACCGCACACCTCTTACTGATGTGTGGACCAAAGAGGAAGCAGTGAATTATACTTTAGCAATTGCATAAAGGTGTATAACGATGTAACTGAAATTTGAACTACCTTCTTAAAGGACAGTTGTTATTCAATTAAACTGTGATCATTGAAATTTAAGCATATCAAAACTGTATAAAACAGGACTACCTGTTGCCCATTCATTACAGTCTTTTGAACTGAGTTGGATTCAGTTTCCTGCTAGGACCATGAGTGATAAAGTGTGCAACTAACTCTCCAAGGGAGTGGGGGGAAAAGCTTCATGGAATTCAGCCAAGGTCTGCCACAGATATGCTCTATGTCTTTTGACTCAGGTCCAGCAATCAGTGGTTCTACCATCCAGGAATAGGCCAGTAGGAAGGCACCTAGGGTGTAGGACCTTATAGGTCTAGGCTTTTCAAGAGAAGGCTGATCCCAAAGCAAAGGCTGAGTCAGCCATTCTTAGGAGCTAGGAGTTTGTGGAAAAGAAACTAGAGTTTGACCCAGCTGCACAATTGAAAACAATCTTTCTCTACAGAAAAACTCAGGGCTGCAAGCTTTTGGAGACCAGACGAATGGGTCATCATTCTTTCTTCAAGATCTTTTAATTCTCCTGCCCCCTAGTTTCCAGTTCCCTCCAACATCCAGGCTTTGGGTCTGCAATGGCTCCATGGCACAAACTTCTAGTTGCCTACCATTTGTCCCTTCCTTAACGAAGTTTAATTTTATTTGGGGTGTCAATGTACCTACCTAAATTGTTGCACTTCTCAGCCTTCCTTTCAGCTAAGCACTAGGAAAGGTTCTGGTGTATGAGATAGATATACAGAAAAGTCTCCTTAAAGGAAGCTGACTGGATATTTTTTGCCCATTCTCCCTTTCCTCTTATTTGATGAATGAAATGTGGATAATAATGGCTGGATCTCCAGCAGTCATCATGGACCATGAGGTGACCTCAAAAATGGAAGCCCCACACTAGGATGGTAGAGTGGGAAAATAGAAGAAACTCAATATCCTCCATGACCATGGAGATGCCACACAAGCATTGGACTGCCTGCCTCAAGACATCTGTCTTGTTTAAGACCCTGTTATTTTGCATTTTTCGTTATATGCAACCAAATCTAATCCTATCTAATAAGCATGTCTACTTCTTACTGAAATTAGAACTGATTACACCAGGTCCTTAAAGCCCAACCTCTACTTCTTTTCAAAATCAGTATAAAGCAATAAGCAATCTGATTGTCACCAAACCTGCTTAGTGTGCCTGGGACCATTGCTGAAGGGGTAGAGTTGTAGGAATTTACTGAGGCAGACCATTGGAGGAGATACGCAAGGGCTGAGGGGTCTCTTTCAAAATCCTAACCTAGTAGGCAGCTGGCTTCACCTAGGACAATGGTTCTCAACCACTTCTCTCCACATCTTGGAATCACCTGGAGTGCTTTAAACACTACCAGCGCCTGATTCTACTCCCCAGACATTCTGATTTAATTCATCTAGAATGCAGCCTGGGCACTGAGTTTTTTGAAAAGTACTTCAGGTGATCCTAATATGTGGCCTGGGCTGAGAACCACTGAACTAACTTTCAATGTGGCCGGATCCATATTATTAATAATTCAGAGCCAACCATGTTGCCAGACTATCTGCCCAAGAGAATTATCTTCCTTGTATAAAAGAAACTAGGTCACAGCTGGGCTCACTGTATTTTTTTTCCTACCCAAGTAAAAGTCATGGCTTTTTATTATCATTTGTGTAGGGTAGTCTTGCTTCCAAAGCTTTGTTCATACAGTAACATTGCTTTACAATCTTTATAACTGTGTGTCAAGCAGTGGGATAGAGCCTTGACCTAGGTTTAGTCCATGGCAGCAGTGGAAGAAAAGCAATAAGCCCACTTTACACATGGGGAAACAGCCTCAGAGACAGTGATTCCAAGCCTGGGTCCCCATGGTCCCCAGTGGTCCCCAAGGTCTGTCCCTCACCTCCCAGTGCACATCTCTCATCACCCCCAGGAAGTTGAACTGGCTTGTGGAAGCAGAGTAGATGGTAGCTTAACACATGTAGATTCCAGGCCCTTCTCTGCAGCCTTTACTGATGGCCTTGGAGAGAATCATTCATAGGTGATTTGAAGAGACTGTGGTAACCACAGATAAGCCAGCCATGACTGGCTTAAGAGGCTAAGAAATTTGTCTTCAGCTTGCATGTCTGTGAGCTTGGCTCTGGTGCTCCATTCTCCCATTTCAAATCATGCAGTTGAAGAAACCACAGTTCAGAGATTGTGAGTCCACCAGGGCCAAAGGACTGGCCGTGTGGCAGAGCTGGAATCCAAGTCCAAGGTTTCTTCCTGACTCAGTGTCACTGCCATTGAGTAACTGCAATCTGGTTTAAGGTTTTCTTGGTTAAGAAAACCCTAGAGGTTGGAGGAAACCCTAGTTTCCCAACTTGCCCTTGACCTAGCTATTAATACTTGGCTTGCCTGTCTTTATCCAGAAAACATTTTCCTACCATATTGCCCAATTCTTTTCTCAACAGTGCAAAACAGGAGAACTATTCTCAGGGGCAAAACCAGCCCCATCCGTTTTTCTCTGAGCCCCTTAAATTGCCAAGTGTCCCACCAGGCGGTGAACAGCTCAAGCAGGCCCCAGGCAGTGTGCTCGGAGCATGGTAGGCTGTTTGGAGAAATGGTTTGCACACAGCTTCTTTCTACTAAGAAAGTGAAACTCTTGCGCTCATTCTCTAGCAAGCTGTGTGACTTGGCTGGTCACTGAACCTCCCTGTGCCTTAGTTTCTTCATCTGAAGATTGCACTGATCTTTCGTCGGCTGTGTTCTCACCTTGCATGAAATAGTAGTGCATTCTAGTGGAGAAAGGGGTGAGTTGTTTTGTAGGTTGTGCCATGATTTTCAGCTTCAAAGATTCATAAACCATGCTTATAAATGAGTCACCCGTGAAAAGCAGGTGAGGTAGAACCTAACATTAGGCCTCAGAAATAGAAAATATGGGTAGAAAAAATGTGTTTTTACAGGATTCCATGCCACTAATCACTAATACACACCAATATACATCACTATCAACTCTTCTTTACAAATCTTTCACAATCACATCATGAAAATCTGCAAACTTTCTTTAAGATTCTGGAAAGACTTAATGTATATAGCAGATGGTATGTGGGCTTTGGAACACAACAGACCTGAACTGAAACTCCAGTCCCATCACTGAATGTTCTCAAGAAAAGTTATCTTTATACCTCCTTTTCCTCAATTATGAAATAGGTTTGGTAATACCTCCCTCTTGGGTTTATAACTATTAAATGAGATAATTTCTGGGTTCTTTCCCAGCTCATAGTAAGGGGCTTTGGGTCAGCATAAACATTGCTAGTTTTCTTTGTTTTTAATCTCCTCTTTATCTGTGCAAAGCCAAACCCAAAGGAAGAATTATTGCATTATTGCCTGGTGGTCTAAGGCATCAGGGACACATCAGTGGAGAAATGTTTTCAGATGAAGCAAAGATGTCTCTCTCTCTCTGTGTGTGTGTGTGTGTGTGTGTGTGTGTGTGTCTGCGTGTGCGTGTGAGGGAAGATCACATTCCATGGGCCCTCTCCAACCAAACCTTGAACCGGCCTTTCTCTGCCATACAACTAGTGGTTATGCACTGAAGGCTATGGTTTGGGATGGGTGGGAGAGATGCGAGGGAAGTTGTGGAACCAGGAAGAAAGTTATCTGCATGGTTCAAGCAAGAGACTTGAGCCCAGTAGCAATGCAGCTAGATAAGAGGAGACAGATCAGAGAGTTCCCATCCACACATTTCACCGTTATTTTAAGAATCATTTGATTCATCAGCTGGGAATCTACAATGTTCTCTAGACCAATCTATGTTTAGGCCCAGGTGAGTGGATATTTCCAAGAAGTATGTGGCAGAACTTTTGAAATAACCACTATGTTGAGAATTATTTGCCATTTTTTATGGCACTTTTCACCATAATTGTGATAAGGTTGGTCTCTGCATCCTTAACCCTAAGATAGTTTTCACAGACAAAACTATGCTGAGGTCCAGCTAACTGGGTATTTCCAATACTTGGTACTAGAGCCTTTGAAGAAACCATTCTTTTAAGAATTATTCCACCATTGTTTCACCATAATTTTTAGAACCGGAGCACTTTTCACCCGTTAGTGTAAGAATCCCTCGTTGGAGTTGAGATTTTCCTGTGGGGTGGCAAGTGCAGGTCCTCTGTCAGTCCTGTGTTTGATTTGATTATCGCCAGGGATGAGAAGTGCGCATTTGTGTGAGAGGTGAAAAGTGCGGATCCTGTTTCAGTCTTTAGAAGCAGAATCATAGAGTCCTGGTAAATTTTTGAATGTTAAGTGTCTGTCTCAAGTGTCAAGTGTCTCAGGACAGACACTGAGTCCTTTGCTGCTCAACAGGTTTGGAGCTTGGGTGACTGGATGGGTGAGGACCTTCATGGAGATGCTGAACTTAGGAAGATGAGCAGATGTGAGTGGGAAGACATGAGTTCCTTTTTGGACTGTTGACTTAGGTGTCTAAGGACTTCTAGGTGGGATCCACCAGGAATCTAAATTTGTACACACTTGGGATTCAAGAGAGACACGGCAATGGCCAATAGTCACTGCAGATAATGAGATGGCCGGTGCAGGGGATGAGCCTTGCATGGGCAGAGGAAACGGCCACCAAATAGCTTTCTGATCTGGAGAGGATTCTACAAAAACATTCCTGAGACGTTGGGTAGAATCCTGGATGCAGGAGTCTTAAGGATCATCTAGTCTACACTTCAGATTGCAGATGAAGAGACTAGGGGTTGTGTCCCACAGGCCTTCTCCAGGGTCCCACAGCCAGTGCTGCCAGGCAAGCACCGGGTCTCCCAGACACCCCTTTCTCCACACTGGGGCTCTCCCTCCCCTTGGCTGGGACGGGCCAGGGTGAGGAAGGCTGGAGGAACAACCAAATGGGAAAGGAGAAACTGGAGCAGAGAGGTGGCAGGGTGAGGAGAGGGAGTAAGGCTCACCCAGGCCCATACGCAGGGCTCCTGCACGCTAGTGAGGAGGAAGAGCCCACAGAAAGTTCCTTCACGGAAACCGCCGCCTCCTGCTCAGCCGCCCTCAGAGAAAGGGGTCAGGCCAGTGCTTCTCAAACTCATTTTTCTAGCACTTGCCCAACACAATTACTGTTAGCACACAATTGATCAAAACACCGAAGTTATATTGCATATTTTTATAAATGCGAGTAAACACAATTCTTTTAATCAGGTGAATGGGTGTTTTAAAAATTGATTCATGTTACTTAGAATGAAGCAGGATTCAGCATCAATATTATTCCTAGTTTTCATTTTTAGAGTTGAAAATGTTGAGAAACCTTGTTCAGATAAGTAAGTTGGTAAGACAGTAGGGAGTTTTGTTATAGTGATGTCACTTAATACTTGAACTTCTAAGGTACAGGTTAAAAGTGTTTCTATCATTGGAAATTATTTTGTAGGGTCTATTAACTGACCACTTGATTAAGTTCTCCTCCAAGGTTACTGAAGGCAAAGAACTGGAAACCATTAAATTTGCTAAAGGATTTTTTACCCAGTTTTTTACTTGCTCAATACCTAGATCAACATTTCAAATAGTCCTTTTGAGTGGCATTCCCAAAGCTTTTCACACACCAGGGCGACACACCATGTTAAGGTCAGGATGGGTGGAAGAGTCGGCCTTCCTTTTGTAAGGAGGGAAAAGGGTGAATGTGAAAAAGGAGATAGGAAAAGAGGCCTCCACCTAGGCCTGCGCCCAGGCAGCTCAATTCTAGCAAAGAGTAACACAGAAATGGAAGATCTAGAAACTGAGTCCCTTAAAGCTATTGTCATTTGTATAACCCCTGGGAACTTCCTCAAAGTTCGTATCTCTGAGGCAGGGCAGGGACTCGTGGTAAGTGAGCTACTCACCTGGGGTACAAAATTTATGGGGATGCCAAAGAAACTCAGTAGCAAGATAAATAATATGTGAATGCACTATTTTTTAAAAATCAAAATTAATGCCCCCAAAATCCATGATGAAAAAAATGTCAAAATTTAAATAAAGACAAGATTGGAGGACAGCTGTACCCAGTTTGAAGTGCGCAAGTCTCAGGTTCCCAAAATGTAAGAGCATTTGAGACGCTGAAAGATGGGTGTCTATTCCCTTGCCCATACTGCCACCTACTGCTGGAAGTGGGCGATGCTGGCTGCCCGCACAAGGGTTGTCACAACGGCTGTCTCTCCACCAGCACCCACGCTCACATGCGTAGGCATGGGTACACTCTTTTGGGCTGCCACCCACTTCAGGAGCTTTGAGACCCCTGGTCACCTGTGTCCTGCTAGAAAGCTAAGGGGTTGGGGGACGGGGTGTAAAAAGAGTCCAGGACTCAGAGTTACAAGACGTAGATCTGAGTCTTAGCTTTGCCTCTCACGATCTGGACCATCCTGAACATATTGCATCGCCCTTCTGAGTCTCAGTTTCTGCACTTATACCAATGGATCGCATCACCTCCTCCCATAATTGCTGAATTTCACCAGATGCTTTCTGTGACAATGATGAACAGACTGCCTGGCACAAAGTGTGTACACAGTTCACTGTAAACTGTCTCCCCCAGCTCACCCCACCCCACTGAACAAACCAAACTGTCGTCAATTTATTACTGAAGGCAAGACACACCAAAAGACAGCCAGAGAGAACAGATGCTGCAGAAGTCCAGGCAGCGGAGCAATGGCCATGGCCAATGGCTAAGGAAGTCTTCCCCTACAATATGTCACTAGAGCTGGGCTTACCATTGTTGGATGGGCCAGGTCAAGCCAGGAGCTGGCCAATAGCCTCTGGGGATCACTAGGCCACATCCTGATGTTTTATTTCAGGAAAGTTCCAGTCACATCAAGCAAGCATTGCAGTCGTGGTGGAAAGCATAAGGCCTTTGGAATCAGCCCTGGGTTAAATCCTGGCTCTGCTTCTTACTAGCTTCGAGACCACTGGAAGTCACTGAACTTCCCTGAGCTTTAATTTCCTTTTCTGTAAAATGGTGACGATGGCACATCTTGTCCCGGGCAGATAAGATTAAATAAGACAACGTACTTAAAGTTCCTGCAATGTGGTGGGCTCACTAGTGGCAGCTGTTATTGCTAACACGCAGTTACGTGGACCCCTGCCTAGCTTTCTGTGAAGGGTGGCAAGGAGGGGGACACACTGGCCAGGCAGTGCTGGAGACTGCCATGTCTGGCTCCTGCACCAGCTCCCAGGATATGTTGAAGCAGGAGGGGAATGCGAATCTCCCCTGTGGGCAGCCTCTGCTCCCCACTCTCTGCCCAGCCCACAGCAGGGCTCGGCATGTCGGTGCACCCAGAAACAACAGGAGGGGTAAGCAGTGGGGGCACCCCGCTCTGCCCTGGAATTGGGGGCTTGGGGGGACAAGGCTGGATTCCAACAGGTGGAAGTAGATGCTACAAAAAGAAGCCTGGAAACTTGAATAAGGGCTGTAACTTAGATAACAATGTCATATCAATGTTAGTTTCCATGCTTTGATAACTGCCCTGTGGCTGTGCTTACGTAAGAAAATATCCTTATTTTCAGGAAACACACACTGAAGTATTCAGGGGTAAAGTGAGATCATGTCTGCAATTTACTATCAAAATGTAATAAAAGAAAAGATTAAAGCAAATATGGGGAAATGTTAATATTTAGGGAACCAGAAATTCTTGCAACTTTTCTGTAAATCTGAAACTAAGTGAAAATAAAATGTTATAAAAAGAAGGCAGCAAGCGGGGGTTCTCTCGTCTCCCTGATTCGTTCCCTCCTCCCTCTCCGCAGTCCTCTCCACAGTCCTCTCCTCGTCCTCCCGTGCAGAACCCATCAGCGGTGCGCAGCGCGCGCACCCGGCCCGCCTCCCTGCGCACGGAGCGGGCGCCCGGCCCGCCGCTGCACTCTCCTTCCCGCCCCGCGGACCCAGCACCGACTGCGGCCCGAAGCTGCACCAACTTTATTTGCAAAAGGCGGCTCCAAGCGCACGGAGGGGCTCCGGACTGCGCGGTCTCCCCGCTCCCACCCCCGCGGGCTACACGATGGCGAACTGGCAGATGTAGGGCAGCTGGTCGCGGCAGCGCTTGTCGAACCACTTGCCGTTGGCTGCGCCGGACAGGACGGCGCAGTTCTCGTTCTTGCCGCCGTCGGGCTGCGCGGTGATCTCCGTCTCCCAGTTCTTGTAGGCGATGCGGCCGCCGGTCATGTCCACCCAGGAGCCCTCCGTCGCCATGTCGTTGAGGCCCAGCCAGATCTCGGCCTCGTTGCCCACGCTCTGGCGCAGGTACTCGTACAGAGCGTCGTTCTCCGAGCCCGTCTGCGGGGTGCCCAAGGTGCCCCCGCGCGAGATGCAGTCCTCGCTCGCGTCGTGGAAAGTCTTCGTCTGGGTGAAGGCCAGAAAGCACTTCATGTGCACCTTGGTGCCCTTCAGGCAGACTGGGAGGGGGGAGAAATGGCTGTCACGGACGGTCCCCAGGTTCCTTAGCCAAAGAGCCAAGTGCCCAGGGCAGGACCACCGTCCTCTATCCCATCCTGTCCATCCCACTGGGCCTGGACAGCCCCTGGACACAGGCAGGAGGGGTCCTGGCCTTGAGCCCCCTCCTCCCCTTTGAGGGCCCTTTGGTGGTGGACGCTGCCATGCAGGCCCAGGTCCCCACTCGAGTAAGGTTGGCCCCCTCTGCTGCAGAACGCCTAGTCCAAGGTCGCAGCCCTTCCCAGGGCACCCACCTTCAGTGCCCGAGGGATGGGGAGTGCAAAGGCCAGGTCGTCTCTGCCCTTTCAGCTTTGGGGCACCCGCCGGGTCACAGAAGCTGGCCTTGGCCCTACACTACAGCTCAACTCTCATCTGCCCAGTTCTGCTTCCTTCCCCACCCTCCACAGATGTGGACCCAAGGGCTCTCCCTGATAAATTACCTCCATCTCAGAGTCAGCTTCCCAGGTGACCCAGCCACCAGCTCTGGTCCTCCTTTGGCCACACTGCTCCCTAGACCAGCCAGAGCACTTGCCTGCCTAGAGCCTTGACCACACGCCAGGTGCCCAGGACCTGAAGTCCCTGCCCAAGAGGCTAAATGCTTCCCGGGCCTGCAAGGGGGCAGCTCTCTGGAGGGCTGGTGGGGTGGGGCTGGGAGGGTGGAGCTGAGCTGCAGGACCCTCAGACAGAAGAGAAGACAGGAGGCTGGGCACAGGCCGTGGACCAGGGCCGGCTTTCAGGCAGAGAGACCTGATGAGTCCACAAATTCTCACCTTTGAACCTGGCCTCAAAGGTGGTGAGGGAGGTACATATTTGGTCAAATTAGGAGTATAGAATGTGTTTCTTTTTAGCAGGGTTTTTTTTTTTTTTACCTTGAATTCTATGGAAACATAAATATCTAGACAGAGGGGGTGTATGCCTCCATTTGTCATCTTGCAGCTGTCAGTGTTGGCTGGGGGGCTGCACTCCACCCCATCCCGTCCACTCATTCACTCACTCACCCACTCGCTCGGTTGCTTCCACTCCACTCAGCAAGTACTGATGGAGCAACATCTCCATGGCCCGGTGAGCGTCTGGGAACACTCCAAGCGTGGGCCCCGAAGCGTGGCAGAGGTGTCTACCTGCAGGCTCTGTCCCAAGTCAGCTGCCTACCTCACGCTATCCTGCAGCCTACACCAGCCAGCCTTCATTGCCTTTCCTTCCTTCTGGGACACTGTGACCCACTACCTAGACCCTCTGGGGATGAGGAACTTACTATAGTGGGGCCTGGGAGTGCTGCAGGAAGACAGCTCTTAGCTTTTGACCTCCTTTGAGGATTGCAGAAGACAGCCACCTTTAAGGCTGTGCCACCTCCCCAGAGCAGCCTGCACCCAGTGACTGACCAATGATCCCTTCGTCCCCAACTCAGGACAGTGCTGAAGGGTCATCCCGTCACCAGGGCTCCCTCGGCAGTCAGCCGAGTCCTTCATGGAGACCACAGTGCAGCAGGACTTCTCCCTCTGCCCACCCTGCTTCTTTCTGCCCTTTGCCTACCGCGGGTGCTGATCCCAAGAGCTGATCCCTTGGCATCCCTGCCTGGGAACCCTGCCTACCGCGCTCTCTCCAACACAGCCAGGCCTCAGTGTTGCTTCCACGATGCTGTCATCGCTCCTGACATTTTGCTGCTCTGGCCTCCTGATCCTGCTGACTCATGCGAGCCGCCTCCACCCCTCTGCTCCTGTCCTGCCCTGTGCTTGGAGTCGGTCCTCCTCATCTTCTCTAATTCCTGCACGTCCTTTATGGGCTCCAGTGACTCCGTGAATATGTTGAGGCTCCCTGAGAGTGTGGCCCTGGCTGGGTCACCTCTGCCTCTGCCCGGCAGAGATGTGCCAGGTGGGTGTGCTGATTGGGAAAGCAAAGGGTCGCCTCCCCTGACCCTGATTTCCTCAACTCTTTGGTTAGGTCACCAGGGCTCAGGAATGCTTTGGGTGGGTTTGTTGACAAGGTGACTCGTGGGTTGTGGTATTGAAGAGAGGATGATGAGCAGGAGAAGGTCCCCAAGGGAGACCAGGAGGCCCTGAGCTTCCTGGGAATCAGCAGACATGGAGGGGGCTGCTTTGGACCTCTGTATGTCCTGAACTTTGTGCAGGGAGGTCCCCACCACTTTACCTCACCTCAGGGGCCAAGTGGCACCTGGGCTGCATTGACTGCACAGCACATAGCTGGGCCATGAGGGGGACGTAGAGCTTACCCTGCAGATATACCCTACGCCTGCTGTATAGTTGAGGAAACTGAGGCCCAGAGTGGCATTGTGTGCATTCTTAGCATTCTCTCCTTGGCAGACATGTTGCTTCCCAACTCCTATCTTGTCTTCCTCCACCAGAGGCTGAAAAAGCCACATTCTTGCATTCTCATATGCTCTTGAAGCTACAGGTGGCCATATGATAGAGTTCTGAGCAATAGGATGGAAGTGGCAGGCTCCTACTTCCCTGATAAATGGGGCAGATGCGGCTGGACCACCTCTCCTCTCTGTTCTTGCTTCAAATGTACTCATGATGCCTGGAGTTGGGGCAGCTATTTTGGGACCATGAGGTGAAGCTTCTGAACAAAACTTATAGCTTCCTACTTGTAGACTCACTTTTTGTTTAAGCCACTGTTAGGTTTTCTGATACTTGAAGTCAGAAACCTCTCTGGAGATGCTCCCTTTCTAGGGCCCTGTCCCCTCGCCTGCCATGTTAGGGAAGCTGTCCAAAGTCATGTGTGGTCCTTCCTTCAACAAAGATGTACTGAGTATTATTGATACGTGGCAGGCACTGTGCTGAGGAGGGTGGTGGGACAGATAAGGGCCATCAGAAGCAAACATGGCCCCTGTGCACTTGGGGCTTGCAGTCTGGTGGGGGAGGCAGACTTAAGTCAACACATGAATGTACCATTACAAACTGCAATAGGTGTGTTAAAGGAAAGAACATCGTTCTGTGAGAGCTTGTCTGAGAAGCCTGATTGAGATGAGGGATTAGAGACTCCTGAGAAGGTAGTTCTAGAGGCATTTATTAGGTGGATCTTGGGGGAGCAATTCAGGCTGCCAGAAAAGCATGCGCAAAGGCCCTGTGGTGGAGGGGCAGAGTGTGGCAGTTTAGGACAAACAGATGAGCAGTGTGAATGCTGAAAGAAAGGATCTAGTGGGAGGGAGTGTGCAAAAACTGCCCAGTGAGAAGGATCTTGGAGGCTTCTGAGCAGGCAGGAGGGGAGGAGAGGGCCTTGCAGAGGGGTGGGCCTTGGTCAGAGAAGAGACAGGACGCAGGGAGGTTTGTAGATTGGCTAAGGGGGAGTCAGCGTGATTCTCAGCAGATGACGAGAGGCAGCATAGCAGAGCTAAGTGAGGCTCTGCTCCTTCTGGCTGTCGGCAGAGTCCTCAGTGCTCGGGTGGAAAATGGGAGTGAGGATATTATAACAGCCCACTGCATAGGTTTGCTGTGAATGAGCTAACTTGCATCCAGCACTTACACAGTGCCAGGCACGTAGTAAGCCCATGTGTGAATGTTAACTACTATTATTGTGAGTCAATATCCTCCATGGAAGGGAGGGCAAGCTCACGTAGGGGTGAGTCTGAAGTGTGTGGGAATGGAGACAATAAGACAGGAACATGAGAGAGAGAAGATACGTTGCCAGGCAGGCTGGCCAGACAGTGCGGGGACAGTGGCTGTGACCTTACTGTGCACCCAGGCTCCACAGCTTTGTGATTTCACGCACTCTCACTCAGCTGGCTAGTGCAGAGCCAGGAAGACGGAAGCGCAGCTCTCCCGACACCTGGCGCGGCTCGAGGCTGCTTCCGCTCAAATCCTGCTTCGCCACTAACCAGCCAGGGGAGCGGGTGCAGCGGGCGCAGGACTCCATGCCTCAGCTGCCGCCTCTTTAAGGTAGGGCTGATAAATCCTGCTCAGCACAGCCGTGATGATTGGGAGAGACGGGGCAGTGAAGCTGCTGACAACAGGGTGGTGAAGCCCCTGGGGGCTGCAGAAGCCAGCTGAGTGGAGGGCCCCTGGGGGTTTTGTTAAAAGGATGGGCAGCTACTTCTGCCCCACGGAGTACTCCAGGGGTCACGCTTCTGGTGGACGGTGACAGATTCTTGTTGGAGAGCCTTTTGTCCTCTTGGGACATCCCAGTTCCACACCACCAGCTGTGGCCAGGTTTGTCGGTGCACACCTGGGTGGGTTTTGCAGACACAGGTCAGGGGATCTCCCCGAGAGGAAGCAGTTCAGGGGTGTGGCTCCCTGAACCTGGTGCCCTGGACTGCAGGCCTGGCCTACAGAGCCTGGGCTGTGTGCTGGCTGGAGGTGACAGGTGCGTTGCTGGCTGCTGGCCTAGGCCCTTCTCTCAGGCGACCCTGCCCAGAGAGGCCGCTACCTGCGCTCACCTGTCTGCAGGGCCTGCTGCTCCTTCAGCAGGGCCACCTCCTGGGCCAGGGTGTCCAGCCGGCTCTTGAGCTCCTCAAACATCTTTGGGTTCACAACATCTGGGATGAAGAGGAGGAAATATGTGAGGAAGGCAGTAGAGTAGGGATTGAGGCAGGACAGGGATGGGCAGGGACCTCTGTCAGCCACAAAGGACAAGGGGAAACGACTCCCCTCAACTGGGTATCTTGGGATACTTTCTCTCTCTCTCTCCCTGCTGGTGGGGGTCCATTTAATCCTCAAGAGTGTCCTTCTGCGGGAGGCCAGCCTTCACTTGCTCCTGCTAGAATAAGACCTGGAGTGCATTTGTTCAGTCTTGTCGCTGGGGAGCAGCTGGGGCTGGGCTTAGCAGGGGCAGACCCTTCAGTGACCCCCAACCACCAGCCACCCTCTCAGCTCCAGGGAGAAGAGCACAGGAAGCAGGAGCCCTCTCGAGCCCCCAATTCACTCCCCGGGCCGGAAGAACGTGGCACAGACCCGCAGGGCATCATGCCAGCCTGGGGCAAGCATGTGCCTGGGCCCGGAGGTCCCCAGATGTGGGCGGCCTGGGCGAGCTGCTCCATCTCTCTCAATTCAGTTTGCTCCTGTGTGACATGGAGGCTAATAGCCCCACCTCAGAGGACTCTGGAGAAGACTGAAAGAGATGAAGCATGGGACAGAGTGTGCGCCCATCACAGCTGCTAGTAATGCGAGGGCAGAAGGGACCTAGGGTTTTCACTTTTGTGGAGTAGCCACTGCAGGCCGGGCTCTGGGTATGACCTTCCCATGTGCCTTCTCGTGTGATGCTCATGATGCACCTACGACGCGGGTAACCACCTTTGTGACGGCACACAGAGCCGGTTACACAGGGGCAGGAGGGGAAACGTATTTCTGTGTGTGTGTAAGTCAAAAGCTCTGGGGGTGGACCCCCGGTTTTCTAAAACCCCAGGGCTTCTGGAAAGGCCCCATTGGGCTCGAGGCAGAGGGTGGAGAAACACTTCTGTGGCCCATCTGGGCCTGCACAAAGTCCACATGCATGAAGAATGAGATCAGAGCCTTTGTCCACCCACAAGATGCCTTTGCAGAGGAATCACAGGCAAGACACGTACTTGTATATACAGAAATTAGTGATGTAATTTATCGAACATGAGGAAAATAACACCCAAATGAGCAAGGCAAAAAAGGGAGGATTTAGGCTGGCAAAATAGCCTGGAGTTATGTGTGCCCCGCACAGGGCTTCTGCCTCAGTCAGTTCACAGCAGCTGCGTACGCAGTCACATGATGCACCAGCAGAGGGCGCCATGTGAGGTTGTGCAAGTTGGGTACTGCACAATTAGCTGAGGGGACAAGTGAAGGCCTATGTTCAGCTCCTAAGCCTTGCTCTGGCTAGGCTGGGCCAGAACAGAAAAAGGGGTGCCTTTCTAGAATTTGCCAGTTCAGAGAGAGTACCTTTTGTAATCTGCACCAAGAAGCCTTTACATGCAAAGGCTCCTCCAGGGACTGGCCAAGGAGCAAGAAGCTAACAGCATTATGCTCACCCTAAGGACGGTGTGGGATTAGGGGGTGTCTCCACTGCCCCGTAATAGGAGTCAGGAGGCCCTTGTGCTGCCCCTCAGATTCTCAGTCTCAGATTTCTGATGTGTGTTATTGGGATGGATGCCCTCCAGGCCTCCCCAGGTCCCTGTTCTAAGGGCCTGTGACCCCTATGAGGCCATCCTGCCCTCCTAAGCTCCTGGGCCAGGTGTGGCCAGGTGGGCCCAGGAGCAGATGAGTTCCCAAAAAGTACCACAGGGTCCCCCCTTCTCACCCCTTTCTGGGGCCAGGATGGGGGCTTAGCACACGCTGTCCTTCCCTCCCTTTACCGGTCCCACTGGTGTGTTCTCTACCTCTTGGCCTGGGCACCAAGTGGTCCTCTCGGGCATTACTGTCCCTCCTCTGGACCCCTCTCATACTTTTGGGCACCAGTCCTATAGCTACACTGTTCCTGGGCTTCTCAAGCCTGGCTGCTCCTAGGGGTCACCAAAGACTTATGCAAAAGGTAGAGGCTGGGACCCATCCAGGCCCCTAAACCAGCATTTCCAAGGGCAGGGCCCGGGCACCTGGATTTTAACGTGTCCCCCAGATGATGCCGATGCCTGAGTGAGAACCACCACGGCTTACATCTTAAGAGCAGGGACCGTGTTTCTCTGCTGTTGTCCCCAGCATGTATATGGGTCCCTGCATGGAGAAAGAGCTCCACAGCCTTTATCGCGTAGGCGGATGGAGGGAAGCAACACCAAGCTGAGCCAGAACACGGAAGAGCTTTCAGCCAGAGGCAGGGCTGGGTGGCTGTCCCACTGGCGCCCTGTCGCCGTTCTGCAGGCCTCCAGAGCCCTGGGCCCACAGGGGTCTCCATGGAGACCACCTAGGGCCAGGGCCCGAGTGGGACAGCTGGAGAGGGCAGAACCTCACGCACTGTGAGCCGCTCCTTTCTTACATGCTGGAATACAGGAGTTACATAATTGAATATATAAATACTAAGTCTTTGGTAAACTTGAGAAATTGGAAACTATTTCCGACTTTTGAAAATTCCATTATCTGTCTTTGGAGCTGCACCCTTTACAAAGAATGTCCCTTGGTGCAATTCTGACTAATGCTCGCAGACATAACCATGCATGATATTGTCTTCCCATCTTAAATGAGCATTGTTTAGAAAGTAATATATGCATATAACTTTTAAAAATCCAAACAGTTGCCTAACAACTGAGACTGCCCCCAGGCTTCCAGGTTTTCTTCCCAGAGTTAATGACTGTCACTAACTCTTGTGGATCCTTCCAGAAAAATTTTATATATATTTACAAGGAAATAGGTATTTTTATATAAATTTCCTTTTCAAAGCAAACGTCAGCACAGTACCCATTCTGTTTTGAACTTTTCTTTGTTCACTTTGTAAACTGAATCTTGGAAATGATCTTCTACCAGCACCCAGATCTGCCCCCTCTTTTGTCCCAGCCTGTGGGGCTCTATGGCCCTGATGCTGATGTACCTCTGTGTACTGAACTAGCTCCTGGCTGGGGTGGGGGGGAACTGTCCATTTATGGGAGAGCCCCAGGGAGGGCCTGAGGGCAGCCCCCACACCCCTTTCTTCCCTTTTCTGTGCTCTTGGTCTTGGCCCTTTCTCTGTCTAAATCCCCACCCTTCCCCTATCCCCTTGAACTCTCTCTCCTTGTCTCTGATCCCCGTGGGGATGACAGCCCGGTTCATTGCCATGGCATTCCACTGCTGTTGTCTCAACACAGCTTGGCGTGGCCTCTCTACAGGCGGGGTTGCAAGGGCAGGTCTTGCTACAGCCAAGGCAACCCAAGGACACCCCAAACCCCAGAGGCCACAAAGGAGAGCAAAGCTGCTTCTAGCACACTGGTTTGAGGTTGAACATTTTTATTTCCTAGAGGCTGTGATACACTATGGAATTTAGAATTCATTTGTTCCTTTTTCCCCCCTGTGCATCAAGAGTATCACTGGCTTTGCATATTTTGTATCACAAAATCTTCAGGACAAGCCTTTGAGCAAATACTACTATCCCCATTTCACAGGGGAGAAAACCGAGGTTGGGAGATTGCAAAGCACAGCCTGTATAGTTCCCTGGTGAGATCGAGCATCTCCACAGTGCCAAGCCAAAGGCTTGCTTTCTTTAAAATATTTGGAAAGGGTGGGGAGGAGAGCAGAGGTCAATTTAGATGATCTGGAAGTTTCTTTCCAACTCTGAGAGTCAGGGATCCTTATAGTTCTGACAATCAGCCCTGCTATGAAAGAACCCCCAGGTCCCAGAGGGCACTTCACTGAAGTTCCCTGTCTGACTCATCCAGGAGGAAAATGAAGGGAAGAACCATGCGGACATATGAAGGAGAGGGGGACCTGCTCCCTGGAAGAGGGGGAGGGGCCCTGTCCCCTTCCTTACCTTTCTTGACATTTGCAGCCTTCTTGACCTTGACGGTTGGCGTCTCACCAGTGACTTGGGCCAGGAGGGAGAAGAGGCACAGAAGCAGGTAGGCCCCCCAAAGCTCCATGCTGCTGCCTGCAGTGGGTCTGGGTCAGAACACAGTGGCAGCCACGGCCCGGGCTGCACGTCTTAAGGCAGCAGCCCCAAGGACCTCTGTCCAGGAAACCCTCCCAGACTCCGCTGCAGGCTTGCCAAGAACAAAAAACAAACACAAGAGCCTGCCTGCAAAAAGAAGAAGGCCTGGGAGCCACGGAGCCTTGCTGCCCAGGGAACACCCACCCAGCAGCCTGGCCCAGCCTTCTAAAAAAGAGTATTATTTTCTAGGATTCTGAGAAATACGTGGTAGTTGCCATAGCTCACATCTATGGAGCCGTTACCTCGGGCTGTTCACTGCCATTAGCTCACAGAGGTCTCACCCCAACAATAGGAGGGAAGTACTGTCATTTCCCCACTTTACAGTTGGGGAAATTGAGGCTCATTGAAGTTAAGGGACTTCCCCAAGCTGCCCAGCCATTAAGGGGCAGCAATGCCCCTTAAGAGAACAATCGGGGGCTGGCTCCCTGATTGGAACCTGAATCAGGTTCATTATGATTATTTTGTAGTACTGTCTCTATGTTTTTGATGCATTTTTTTGGTTAAAAAATACAAGGGAATGCATTCCTTCTTTGCCTTCCCTTTCTCAGCAGTCCTATCCTAAAGCCACAAAGTGGGGCAGAACAAAGGTGGTGACCATGGCCAGGGAGGGAGAAGCTATGGTGACCCAGAGCAGTGTCAGAGAGGGAGTGGGAGAATGTCCCCTCGAGGGGTGGACTGGTGTGGGGTGTCAGAGCCCAGCAGGCTGGAGAGAGGCATCCCCTGGGAAAGCCGAGGCCCTGCCTGAAGCATTGGAGTCCAAGCAAGGAGAGCAGGGGGTCCACATGGGAGGGGTGGGTGGCAGAGCTAGGACACTGGTTCCACACAGGGACACTGATCAGATGAATAAATCTACTAAAGACAATGGGAGCCAGGTTTCCCATTGTCAGAGAAGAGAGGTACGTATACAGAGAGTGAATCCTATGGTGTAGGATTAAAATTAGAGTGATCGGTGTGCCCTTATGGACTTGAATATGTAAAGGTAAATCTGTAAATATAGATGGAAATGTGTGCGGCTAGGCCCCGCGGTCACCGGGAAGGCTTGGAGCAGCAAGCCCTCCAAAGTCCTGAGCGAGGCTCCTAGCACCCAAGTCCTGGCTTCTAAATACAACTTGCCACTAAAGGAACCAGAGCACCTTGGAGAAATGGCTGATTCCAGCACGGGGGCAGAGAAAGCAGAAAATGAGCCTGGAACATGTTGTTTTGCCAGAAAACAAGGAAGTGCTTCAAGAATGATGGGAACACGTCAGGAGGACACAGAGCCAGCTGGAAGAAGATTCCAGTGGCCAAAATCAGAGACAATGTGAGCACCAGAATAGTAATAGCAACAGAATCAAATGGGAAACCATGAGTGCACACAGATACAGGTAAGCAGGGAAATGCATTGAAAGTCTGTGTTCCTCAGTGGGATGTTTACATAGTCTCAAAGTATCCGCCCACGAAATACTCATTCCAAAGAGAAAAAGAGCAAATTCACAATGGAGAAACCCAGCAGACATCACCTTCAAGTGACCGAGGTTAACACCATCAACAATGGGACAAATTAAAAGCTTGTGGCCCCTGAGGGGCTATGGTGAGAATGCAGCGTGGCCCCATGAGCTTCC
Source organism: Eulemur rufifrons (assembly GCF_041146395.1). Taxonomy (NCBI): domain Eukaryota; kingdom Metazoa; phylum Chordata; class Mammalia; order Primates; family Lemuridae; genus Eulemur; species Eulemur rufifrons. The sequence goes on from NC_090989.1 coordinate 150,258,153, forward strand.
CGCCAGACAGACGTCAGACAATCCCAATGTGAGGGGCACCCTACAAAATTACTGCCAGTAACTTTCAAACCGTGCAGCTCCTGAATTGAAGACACAGAGCAACTAAATGCCCGAGTGATTCTGGACTTGACCCTCCACTCTCAAGGACGCCACCGGGACAGTGGGAGAAACGTGGTGGGGTCCGAGGAGCACATGGCAGGATGCACGGTCACACGCTGCATCAGGACATTTCGGTCAATGACAGACCAATGCACCACGGTGGTCCCGTAAGATCATAACAGAGCTGAATATATCCTATGGCCTAGCTTAGTCATAGCCATGGAAACACAGTAGCAACGCATTGCTCATGTGTTTGCGGTGATGCTGTGTAAACAAACGCTCTGCTATGTTGCCAGTTGTATACAAGTACGGCAATATAATTATATACAGTGCGTAATACTTAATAAAGATCATAAACGGCTATGCTACTGGCCTGTGTGTTTACTCTATTATACTTTTTGTTGTTATTTTAGAGTGTGCTCCTTCTACTTATAATGTAAAAAAAGTTAACTGTAAAACAACCTCAGGCAGGTCCTTCAGGAGGTATTCCAGAAAAGGCATTGTTGTCATGGGAGATGACGGCTCCATGAACGTCATTGCCCCTGAAGACCTTCCAGTGTGACAAGACGTGGGGGTGAAAGTGACATTGGTGATCCTGACCCTGTGTAGGCCTAGGCTATAACGTGTGTGTTTGTGTCTTAGTTCTTAACAAAAAGATCTTAAAAAGTAAAAAAAAAAAAAATAAAAAGTTTTTAAAATAGAAAAAAGCTTATAGAATAAGGATGTAAAGAAAGAAGGTATTTTTGTACAGCTGTACAATGTCTTTGTGTTCTAAGCTAAGTGTTGTTACAAAAGAGTCAAAAAATTAAAAAAACTAAAACGTTTATAAAGTAAGAAAGCTATAGTCAGCTAAGATTATCTATCATTGAAGAAAGGCAATGTTTTTCTTATAAATTCAGTGTAGCTTACGATAATCTCCTAGGCCCTCATGTTCACTCACCACCCACTCACTGGCTCACTCAGAGCAACTCCGGTCCTGTAAGCTCCATTTGTGGTAAGTGCCCTATACAGGAGTGTCACTTTTTATCTTTTATGCCACATTTTTACCACACCTTTTCTATGCTTAGGTATGTTAGGTACAGAAATACTTACCATTGTGTTACAGTTGCCTGCAGTATTCAGGACAGTAACATGCTGTGCAGATGTGTAGCCTAGGAGCAATAGGCTACACTATATAGCCTAGGTGTGTAGTAGGCTGTACCAACTAGGTTTGTATAAGTGCACCCTAGAGTGTTCATGCAATGACAAAGTCACCTAAAGATGCATTTCTCAGAACATATCCCCATTGTTAAGTGACACATGAGTGTATCCCTGTTACTCTCCTCATTCGATGGTGTGCTATGATTAGGTAGGAGAGTGTCTTTGTCTGTAGGAAACACACACTGATGTGGCACCAGGTGGACAACTTACTCAAATAGTTAAGGAGGAAAATGTTTTTTGTACTGTGCTTGCAAATTTTCAGAGTTTGAGGTTTTTCAGAAATAAAATACAGCACTGTGTAATTCAGGCTTTCCCTGCCTTCCAGGGCCCCTGCCTTGCCCCATCTGACTTAGGGAGGGGTGTGTTCTGCGGGAAACTAGCGTGGCTGGTGATCCTGTGATCCTGCCAAGGGTGGGAGCCCTGGGCAGGGAGCAGGGAGCTGGCATGGCCCTATAATGACACTGGGCTCCACCTCTCACATTCTTCAGAGTGGGACAGCGTTTTGTATTTGCAGCTGAGCCCTTGGGGAGACAATTTGGTGCCTGATGATTACGCAACCTAACAAGAGGACTTGCTTCCTGGAACTCTGGGTGGATGGCAGATGGCAAGAGAAAATAATTAACATTCTTCTTCTTTTTTGTAAACTCCTTTGCTTTCCTGGTTTTCTTACCTTGGCCCAACTTTATTATGGCCATTCAGTGGTAGGGAAATGGAAGTAGTATGCTAACTAAATGCAAGGCAGCCAGAGGCCCCAAGTTTTCCAGGATAGGCCTGCTGGTTAAGGCCCTCGGGACTGCGGTAGGGTCTCACCGGGCACCCAATGCGGCCGGGGCAGGGTGGAGAATGCAGCCCCACACTGAGGAAGGGACAGAGAGGGCTTGGCCAGATGAGAAGGCATTGAGTGAATGTGGACCGGGCTCTAGGCAGGGAACATACGAGCAAAGGCTTGGAGCAGACGGGAATGGGGCTGGGAAAAGCATAACGCTGGAGATGTTGTTCAATGGGGTTATCGGGCCACATTAGAAGACTTGGCAGCCTAGCCTGGAGGCCGTGGGAGGCCCACGGAGAGCCAGGCTGGGGAGGGCCGGATCAGAGCACACGCAGCGAGCACTCTGGCTGTGGAGTGGGGGTGCACTGGGCGCCCAGGGAGGTGGCAGAGAGCTAGTTAGCACCTGTCCAACGTCAGCCCCCACGCAAGGGGGGACCACACCTTCACTGGGGGGAGTGTGACTCTTCCCTGCTTGACCTGGCAAGTGAACTCTTCACACTTCAGGAAGGAGGGGGTTCCATTAAGCAGAGAGCAATGTCTTTAGTCTTTTCACCTGCAGTTTTCGAGGCGTGTGTGTACGCGTGTACACGGGCACGTGTGCGTGTGAGTGTGTGTGTGTGTGTGTGTGTGTGTGTAGGGCTCCTCTGCAAACGCCTGGGAGTCCACCTGCACTGTTGCGATGACTTACGTAGGATCAGGGCAGGGGGAAGTGTCTTTGGCTTGGAGCCTCTTCAGGTTTAGGCTTGGCTTGTCTCCCAGGAAAGGTCTACACAGTGGGGAGAGAGACCGCCAGTTCTGAGAGAAGACAAGTTCATCTCACAACTTTAAACTTGTCCCCATCAGCAGCAGCTGTAGCACCCTCAGAATGACGTTTTAAGAATAAGTCCTGTCATGTGAATAATACATTGCCCTGTGTCAAATTTGTGTGCACTAACAGTGCTATTTCATTAAAAGTAAACATTTAAAATGCATCACTATTTTTTGTAACCCTGTTTTGGCATTCTGGCATTTTATAATTGCTGTGGTGGGCCTCAAAAATGCAAGTGACCCAGTGTCTCTCGACCTCTAAGTTAAAAAGCAGGGGGGACGAGGGGATGGGTAAATTCATGCCTAATGGGTACCATGCACACTATATGGGTGACGGATACACTTACAACTTTGACTCAAACTGCACAAAAACAATTCATGTAACCAAAGCGTTTGTACCCCCATAATATTCTAAAATAAAAAAAATCCACAAATATACCACCCCCCCCCAAAAGTTAAAAAGCAGTTTGGAAGAGGCTCTTGATGTGGGATGCCCCTTTCCACTGACCCTGTCATATGTGTCCATATGTTGCTTAAACCCTTCCAGGGACAGGCAGCTCATTACTTGAAAAGCAACCAGTTCTGTTGTTAGGTACTTGGCTTGTCATCAAGCACCCCCTGTGGTGGGACAAGTCAGCCTCCAGGACATCACCCAGTGGTCGCCGGTGCTGGCCCCTGGAGCAGTCACGTGAGAGGTCTGCAACTGGCCAGCATGTCCCTCGTTGTCCCTTCTCCATGTTCCTTTCTTCTTCTCCCAACTTTCCTCTACAACATGGTTCCTGGACTTTTATAAGCTTCCAGAAAATCACCTTTGGATAGAATTCTGCCTGTTCCTATCTTGACTGTGGTATAGATCCCAGAACATGTTCTCAAGGGGCTGCCCACGGGCAGGGGCCTGTTCCTCCTGTGGCCAGACCAGACCCTCTATTCAGAAGGCCACAGGCTCCCATGCCGTTTGTAGCAGCCATGCCTCCTTTGCTGCCAATGCTGAGCTTATGGCTAAACATCCAGGTCCCCTTGTCCACCCCCAACACTCCCTGGCCAGGTGTGGACCACCATTATGGCCAACTGCAATGATTCACCAGTTGCCCTGGTGGAGTCCATTTCATCCTCCATATATGGAGGACGGTATCAATTCCACCTTCCTTGCAGTAAAGATCTCTTTCTGCCGGTGCTGTCCATGAGACTTTAGCCAGCCCATGGGGCAGCAAGTAGGGCCCCAGCAGGCACTCTGGCCATCACTCTGGGTCACGCGAGTGATGCTGGATTAATGCTCATGAGTGACCCGCCCTCAAGGAAATGTCTGTTCACTACCATACCACCCTCCAGGCCCAGTCTTTTCATACCAACTTCTCTATACAAAGAATGGTCTTGATAATGAAACCCAGAGGCAGAAAAATCAGACGAAGAGAGCTCTAAAGGCACATTTCAGTTTTCAAGCGGTTTTTCCCCCTCCAAAGCTGTTGGAAGCCTGAGTTATACAAAACAAGCTCTGGCCACTCCACCCACTATTGGCCCAAACAACATGCAAACTTCTGGCCCAACATGAAGCCATCCCCACCCCTACCGTCACCCTGCACAGATGTTTCCTTTTAGCTGCGCTGGCCCCACGTCAACAGAATATGGCCTGGCCTGCGGAGGCAGAGAACTTCCCACTTCCCCTCAAAGGGAAGGGCATCCACGGTGCAAATCTCTAAGAATATTGCAAGGGCAGTGTCAGCCCTCAGTCAAAACCAAAGACAAATGGCCTGTATGTAACCCTGGCCTCAATGGCCCCCCACTGGGGAGGTCATCTGTTCCTTTCCAACTTTCTTGGCCTTGCACTGTTGTCATTCATTCAGGTGTTGGTTTTGCCCTGTGTACAAGCCCTGTACTGGGGAGGCCCTGGGGGACAGCAGTGCGCCACTCAGCCGGGTCTTGGCTCTCACGGGCTCACATTCCCTGTTTTACCCTTAAAGCTCTGCAGCCTGGCAGTGGAAAGAGAACTGAGGGTCCTCAGTTCCTAACGTGTCTGAGACACCTGGCACAAGACCAAACTCCTCTTCTGTAAAATGGGGTAACACTCTCTACCCTGCCTACACGTGGGATTCTTGCAAGGAGCACACTGCGGTGACATGTGGGGACAGCTGGGCAGCTGCAAAGCTGTGGGGAGGAGGGCTGGTCTGAGCAGCCACGTTGCCCCAGTGTCTCGGGGAGCTTGATGGCCTCTTCCCACCCCTTGATTCCTTCCGCTGCAGGGGACAGTAAATCACCTAACTTGAAACTTTGGGAAGAATAAGCTGGGCACGCACTCGCCTGACTCCTCTGGCTAAAACGCTCACGCAAGAAGAAACAGAAAGCCCGATTAGCCCTCTGGGATGCTAAGGGAGATTTCAATCTATCTTAATTGACTCTCCCGGGCCTCCCAACTAGCCTTATAATTCAGCCAGTGCAAACCCAGCTACGTGTTTGGGATCCTGAAGTTTCTAAATGATCACACCAGCCCTGCACAGCCTTGCCAGAAGTTCAGCTGGTTTCTTTTTCCCCCAGTAAAGTCCCTCTGTGTTCACCAAGCCTGATCCTTTTCCCAGGTCCACAATCTGCAAATGCCCCCAGGGAAGGAAAATGCTAGAGACAGACGGCTCACTTCAGAAAGTCTCTCTCTTCTCTGGAATTTTAGACTATGCAATCCTCTTTGCTTCCAGTGCTCTCCAAAATCTTCAAAGACATGATTCTTGAAACGTATCCAGTTTTTTCAGTTGTGGCAGCATGAGTGGTGGCCTGCCACGACCTACCCAGAACTGCAAGTCACAAGCTGTTGTCCAGCACCTCCTCTGGAGGATGTTCTGATGGGCATTAACACGATTCCCAGTGATCTGCACGCTCTGGGCCCGTTCCCACAGGTCCACGTACACCCCTTCTCTCTCATCATCCTGTCTTACTCCTCTCCGGCCTTTGTCCAACCAGCCAGGCAACTCCAAACTACCCAGGAATTCACATGTATCCTTATTCTTTCGTGCAAACTGAACAACCAAATGTACTGCTGCTCTCAGTTCTTGCACTGCTGTCCTGGAGGGTCATTTCTGGGCGGGGCTGTAATGTGCCAGCAGTCTCTTTTTGGCTTGCATCAATATGTAGAAATGATTCATCCCCAAACCAGACCTGGGGTTTTCTTCTCCCAGCAGATGGATGCAGGAATCCCCTCCCCAGTGAGGCCACAGGTATGGATGAGAGGCATTGGTGAACGCGGGCAGGTGACAGAGGAATCTGGCCTAGCTGTTACGTTCCTTGCTTGCCCACTGAGCTGCTCAGGCCCCATCCTGAATGTACACTTCCACCATGCATGGACTGTCGCTGCACTCACCCAGCCACGTGAGCCGGGAGGTCTGACAATAACCAATTCATGACAGGAAGCTCAGGTCACCGGAGGTCCCAGGGTCAGGTATTCAGTCTCCAACTTGGGCCCATGGCAAGCCACGAACTGCTTTTCAAACTCGCTCACATGGAGGTGAACAATTTCCTACCATGTGGCCTCGCCCCAGAGTCCTAGGGTCTGTGCTGCAGCTCTCCTGTTGGGCCTGGCAGAAACCACACAGCACCCTTGGCCCTCCCTGGTGGCCCCAGCTCTGCTGGAATTTCTGGGTCGTATGGAGCAAGAGAGATGCTGTGTAATGCAGTTGGATGGGCTCCTATCCTGTTCTGGGCTCCCACTCAACAACTGGTAGTTTTGTGAGTTACTCAATAAGTGGGGTGAGGCAATATTCTCCAGTGTAGCATTTTTGCCTTCAAAATCCAGAGGCCCAACAAATACCATACCTCTCTCATACTGGGGGAGGGTGGTGGTGGGGAGGGATACAAGGTTCAAAATGTTCTCTACCTTAGAGGGGGTATCTCAAGAATGTCCCACACCACTGGACACCTAAAAACATTATCAATGTGGTGGTCTCCTGAATCTTCATGGGGTTTATTTCCCACCCCTTGCACACGTTTTCCTAGGATTTCCAACTACTTGCCACTTCCTACATACCAGATCGAATAAACATGATTTTATCAACATAAATAGATCAGTATCATGGCCCTGCAGACTACGCTGTGACATAAAGCCAGTGATTCACATAGACCAATGACAGACATCGAACACATTTCGCAGTCCTGCCCACAGAAAAGCAATCTGCGTTTGATCCTTCTACACAGTGCCAGAGGCTGTATTGATTTGTCCTAGTCAAGATTCTTCATCCAGCACAGCAGCTGAAATTGAGGCTACCTCCTATATTCATGGTGGTCCTCTGTCATCTACCATGATCTGTCTAGCTTTTACAGAGGCCACAGAGATAAATTAAATTGCAATGAAGTGGGGACATCCTTTAGCTCTTTGATGTTGGTGCAAATCTCTGCAATCCCTCCCAAAAGCCAGCACTGCTTCTGATTTACTCTCTTGACAAGGGGAGGCAGTTTCCAACCTTGACCCTTCTTATTCCATCCCATTTATGCCACCCCAATGATATCATATCCAACTCACCTATGCATCTGGGGACAGAGAAACAATCCCAGGACCCACTGAACCCACTGTGAGCCAGATTTGTGTCGTATCTCCATTTATTATCTGGCCTCCATCCCTATCCCTTTCAACTAGAGAAACTTGGTGGCATTTCAGGGCCCCTGATACGGGCATCAAGTCAGAACCCACATCCTACAGTCTTTAAATCACCTTTCCCCAGTGCTCAGTTACTCCAGACTGGGGATGCATTCATCGTGGATACTTATGGTAGTATCCCAGGATTCTTGTTTAAAAGAGACCAACCGCTCTTTAGTCAATATACTTTGATCTGTGAACTGACTTATAATTGGAACCTGGGGGAAGGACTGGAATTTCCCATCATGGTGGCTGACATAAGCCTTTTATGCTCCAACTCTTTTTTTAAAAAACATTCTAAAAGTTGAGTAAAGTCCTGATTGGCTATCTGTCTTGCCCCTCAGGACACATAATCTACTAGCTGTAGCCTGACTGCCACCCTGGCCTTGCTGCCCACCATGGAAATTACACTCAGCTTGCCTCCGACGGCTAAGTACTCTGCCCATCTCAAATCCTGCCAACCTAACACTAGAGACCCCAGGTCCACGGCAGCATCTCCTGTGGCCAGCCCAACTCTACGGATGACAGGCACTACTGACCTGGAGGAGTCCAGGAGCCCCTGCCTAGTGCCCTCTTTGTGCTTTAGTAAAGACTGTCCTCTGAGTCTCTACAGTCAAGTGGCAAGTTCTCCAGGCTCACATGATAAATGCATTCTAACACGCACACTTCTGTAAACCCTCCAACCTTTTCCTCAATACTCTGTCCAAGGCAGTTCTGGTCATCTCCTCCTCATTTATTTCTGGTGATTGCCAGGTCCAAACTACAGAGGGACTATCCCAGGAGTGAGGAACAACTTCAGATCTCCTTGCCAGGGTTTTTTTTTTTTTTTTTGAGACAGAGTGTCGCTTTGTTGCCCTGGCTAGAGTGAGTGCCGTGGCGTCAGCCTAGCTCACAGCTACCTCAAACTCCTGGGCTCAAGCAATCCTCCTGCCTCAGCCTCCCCAGTAGCTGGGACTACAGGTATCCGCCACCATGCCTGGCTAATTTTTTCTATATTTATTTTAGTTGGCCAGCTAATTTCTTTCTATTTTTAGTAGAGACAGGGTCTCGCTCTTGCTCAGGCTGGTCTCGAACTCCTGACCTCAAGCGATCCACCCGTCTTGGCCTCCCAGAGTGCTAGGATTACAGGCGTGAGACACCGCGCCCGGCCCCCTTGCCAGGATATTAAACCCCGTTTCCAGCCACAGCCCCAGTCCAACACCCTTAAGATCCACTCCCACCTCAATTTCCCTGACATATTCCAAGCTTGGTCTTGCAATTATTTTGAGGAGTAATCTATTTCTTTCTATAGCAGGAAGAGTATTTCCCAGCTCAGGCTGAGCTGTCATCTGACCCTAGTCAGATGATCATTGGTCTGGATAACAAGGAAGAGGGGGTGGCAGAGATGACCAGCATTATTTTGTGAGGCATCTGCCTCAGGTATGGTCTTTGCATGGTCTCCAGGAAGGGGACGGCTGCTTTCCTTTAGCTAAGGGATGGGGACTTCTTCTGCCTGCCCTAAGGATTCAGGGGAAGATGGAGGACCAAGATCTTATCTTTAACCCAGGTCTGAGTTCCTTTCTTTCCTGTTGAAAGCCCTGACTTTTGCAAAGACAACCTGCTGAGGATGTACCCTGTCGCCTTTGCAGTTCTGCTACCCTTGCACAAGCAAATCTTGGGCATGAAATTCAGCATTCTACCCTGCAGTTGCAGACCAGTCTCTTTAAACTGTGCCATGAATGCCTGCTGGTTTTATAGCATGACACAGTTGATGGCTGATGAGCCTACCATTTTTTAAAAGGCTGTCCAGGGCAGTTAATAGAAGTCAGCCCGCTCAACAGTTCTCATTACCACCACCACCACCGTGTGGTAGAGCTTTCACATAACCCAACGCTTCCTGCCCCTGTACCTCATCTCAACCCACCACAGGCAAGTCTTGGTAATGACCATTCTGTAGGAGGTCCTGGGCTATCACCACCCATCCACAAGCCTTTGCTGCCATCCGCCAATGACAGCTCCTAAATCCCACTGGGAGGGTCTGCTTCCTAAGGTGACTACTGGTACCAACGGCTTAGTCTGGGGTTCTCTCTAAAAGCAGAGCCTGAGACAAGACTCAGGTTCTGGTAGTTTATTTGGGAGATGATCCCACAGGGTGAAAGAGGGAAGGACTGGGGAGAAGAAAACAGGGAAGGAAGAGTTGATCCCCGTCATGAGCACCCGGGGCATGATCCCACCAGCAGGGTTTGACGAGTGTATCAAATACCTCTCTCAGAACTCTCCCCCCACGGATCAAACAGACCAGCATTTCTCCACTGGCTCCCATCCCCCAGCGATTGTGGGCTGCCTCCGGAGACACCAAGTGCCCGGAACTTCTGGGCTGCACATACTCAGATGCTGAGCGGGCTCCTGCCAGTGTTCCATGACATGGTGTCAGAGGTGCCCAGGAAAGCCAAGGTCTGTGGCTAGCACTGGGAGCGAGCCCGCTGACATGCAGAGCGGCGAAGCCTGCAGCTGTGCTTGGCCTGCGGTGGGCGGGGCTGAGGGAGGGAAGCAGCCCACCAGAGGTGTCTAACGACACATAGGATATTACTGAACAGTCCCCCCACTGACTGGCATTTACCTTGTGGCCATTATTTGGGATGTATAATTAACACTGGGATGAACTTCTCTGTATTTAATGTTTTCTCTCCCTTTGTGTTTTGAATTATTTACTTTGGTTACATTCCCAGAAGTGGATTTATTAGGTCAAAGGGCATGAACATTTTTAAGGCTTTTAATACACACAGCTAGATTGTTTCCAAAAGTCTGGAGTAGCATAGATTTATAATCTACTGGCAGTTTGTATGTGAGACCACTACCTTTATTGAGCAAACGCAAACAATTATTAACATTCTAAATTCATGTGTTTTGCGGGCTTGAATTTACTTGATTTGGGAGATCAATGAATCACAGAAACAAAACCTACTGGAATATCATATAACATTGCATTTCTTACACACCCGCTCTTACTGTGGCCAACTTCAATGTTCTCCTCCCAGATATGTTTATTTAAAGGCCCCTACAGACAGCTCTGGCTGTGCTGGATGAAACAGGACTCTCCAGGACAATATTGTTCCAAGTCTTTGCCAGTCTCTGCTGTCAGTTTCCTCTTCTCTATTCTCTCTGACAGCTGCAATAATGAGGCCTTTCCAATAAATGCCTCTCCTGGAGAGACCTTGCTCATGTGGTATTTTATTTCATTTGTGACCTACGCGCCTTATATGTAGGGGCAGGCTTTAAGGAGAGGTGGTTAGAGAGAGATGCTAACATCTATTTCTCTCCTCATTCTCACTGCAACCCAGCTGGGCAGCTGTTTGTTACACAAGTGGCCTGGCAACACCTCATCTGTCTGTCTGAGGGAGACGAAGCTGAGTTGAGTTTCACATTTATGACAGTACCCATTCTAATTCATGCATCTCCCAACGATCCCGTGAAGCTGATCGTCAAACTGAAGTCTTCCAGACTTCACGCAAACTCAGCTGCGTCTCTGCACCACCACCACCCCTGTCTCATGTTACGGGCAGTCAGCTGGGAGCAGGGGAGGAGGAATGACGTTGGTTTCTGCCTTGTCGGGAGCACTGAGTGTCATGGCACCTGTAGGGTCACTGGAAATCACTGGAAAAACATACAGGAAAAGATGAAAACCCAGACTGTGTTCTCAACAGGGCAGCAGCTTCCACATCAAGCCCAAATCCAGGCAGTTGCTTCTCTCCACAGGGATGGACCTGGTCGTACTTGGAGGAGGCGCCTACACCAGGCCCTCTGGAAGCAGTCCACAGGGCTTCAGCTCACATTATGTTCTTTCCATTAGGCGATAAATTCCTAATGCCTTACCCCATTTGTCTAACTGAAATGCAGAAAGCAAATGTCACGGCTGAAATACTCTCCTCCATGAATCAGCTCCTTCCCCAGGGTGTTTTAAGATTGATTTAGGAGTTTTGGTTCCCCTGGAAAATAACAAAGACTGCTCTACCCATGAAGAGACTTACCTCTAACACACTGCACTGTGAACACAGTGTAGAACACAGGCTTATAGGAAGAGTTTTCTGGATTATGAGGAATGGCCTCTCCTTCTAACCCCGAAGTATGAATGCACATGAATAATCAAATGACAACATATCTAAAGCAGCCTTCTTAATTCTGATAAAACAATGAAATCTTAGGAAACACCAGGGAGTGGTTATAAAACACAGTGCAATTTCAAAACAAGAGTGATAAGAAAGGTTGGCTAAGGGCCAAAGTGGCCACTAAGCCCTTGACCATAGGGAGTTGCACCTGGATCTCCTGGAGGGCAGGAAGCCAGAGGTGGGCTTCCTCCGGATCTGGGCAGGCTCACTGGCCGGGCAGGCTCACTGGCCAGGCAGGCGCTCGGGTCTGGTCTGTAGCTGGGGCAGAGTGCCTCCTCTTTTCTCTTCCCCACAAGCACTCAAATACACAAGGCAAATGAACTTTTCTTTGTGATTCTTATTTTGAAAGTTCTACAAGGGGGAAAGAAAAATTTCCAAAATACTATAAACAAGCATTTCCTTTAAACCATTTCCTGCCAGGTCTTTATTCCAGCGTGTTTGTTGTTGCTGTGTTGAACACCCGCAGCAGGAGTGTCCCGGGGAAGCCCATGGCCAGAGCCCCGTCCCTAAGCAGCATGTCCTGAACTTGGCTGCCGTTCCCTAGGTAAGGGCCAGACTCGGAGGGGTCAACAGATGGCATCTCAGTTTCCAGCTGAAGAACTCTAGACATAACAAACCAGACCAGAAAATAGACTTTAATATTACAGGTATAAATGTTGCCTTAAATTCATTAACAGTTAAGAAAAATATATACAAATTTCAGTTTGAAAGGAAAAGTAAAAAACAAACAATGCACAGTCGAGGGGACAGTGTGCAAATCATCCCAGGAATCCGACTTTCTGTCTCTTGGGCCCCAGGCTTTCTTCCTTGTGGAGAACACTCTGCAGGGAGGTGTGCAGCACCTTGCCCACTCGCTTGCCGGTCTGCAGAAGGGACGAAAGAGAGCACACACCCACTCGTGAGGCACACACTCTGACCAGGAAAAGCTTCCCCTCCTGCCAACTAGCCATGCTGATGTTGTACACATTCCATCTGCCTTAGAGGACTTTCACTTAATTAAAACAAAAACAAACCACAAAACACAAACCACAACAACATAATAGTTACATTTTGGAAAAATCTCCATACCAAATAAATAAATAAAAGACACCAATTCCCAGGCAGCAAACAAGAAGCAACAAAGCCTGCCTTCGCCATTAACTTATGCTTAACATTCCTGCTGCCATTACAACAAGCAGCAAAGCTGTCAACCAAATCCGGGCTTGGGTACAGCCAAGTCACACTGTACTGTAGTGAAAAGACCTAGGGAGACCACGGGGAATCCAGAGTTTGTCTGGAGAAGGAACAGAGGGTGCTGAGGACATTTCAGCAAGCAGTTTCTTAATTCACCTCCCACTAAGCCTCCAAGCAGAACTGCTTAGATGTCACTACAGTTAATACCTGGATGGGATCTTTTGTGTTACTGCTATGCAGGGAGATGCTAAAGGCAGGGGAATGTTGGAGTTAAAACACATCAAGAGGTCAGACACCCCACAAATTTAGTAATCAGCCCCTACATAGTAGATATAAGAGGGCTTCTAAAAAATTTTTTTTAAAAACCCAATATACAAAAATCTTTCTTTATGAAACTGTTATTCTATCTGTATCTGAGTTCACCAATCATTTTAAGAATACAACGAACCAACCACAAGCCTCCACCCCATCAAGTCTTCCATGTTCTCACACAGCACTTTAACTCTGCCACCGGTTCCAACAGTGTCAGGGAGAAAGACACTCAGGCCCTAGATCCGGCCCTAGATCCCTGCTCCAGACCTCCCAGTTACAGGTGTATTCTCCTCAGAGTAATTAAATATGTGCCTTCTCCCCGGGCCCCTAACTACAAGGTAGGATGAGATTCCAAGCATTAGTTAAAACTCATACTCTGTGACATGCAAAGTCAGGGTTAAGGTCCAAAATGCCTTTGGAAAGATTTTTATCATAATGTCAGAAAAAGAAAAAAATGTCAAAGTCCACCAAGTAGCGGCACTGATTGTTCATATAAATGAAGGGAGAGAGAGAGGACAAGAGGAGATGAGATAGACAGGATACCAGGACTTGTGAGGGCTTTAATGCCTCTGAATCTGGACTTGTAGGAGACAGATAGCAGAGGTTGGAGGTGGCAGCCTGCAAGCAACCCCGGAGGTGCTCAGCTGCGACATCCAGTCATTTCCGGGTTGCTGCATCCCCATGTGAGATAAGCAGTGAGACAGGATCACAGGGCTGTAGTCTCCCGATCAGAGTCAACAGACCTCATCCCCCAAACTCTAGGGGGGCACAGAGTTCAGCTCTGCTTCTCCCATCTGCCGCAGCCAGAGCAGATCTAGGTTACAAGATTGAAACAGCAAGAATAGTGGCTGAGAGCAGGGACTCTGGAGGCACAGTCTGGGTTCGAATCCTAGCATTTATGAGCTGTGAGGCCTGTAGGCAAGTTATGTGCCTCAGTTTCCTCATTTGTAAAAATGAGTATAACAACAGTTACACCTCACAGACTTGTTGAGGATTAAATGACATAATACATTTAAAGCACTAAAAACAGTGTCTGGTACATAGTAAGGGTACAACAAATTTCAGCCATTATTTATTTTTTTGTTGTTTAGATACAGGAATTCTCATAAAATTCTCTTGCAGCAGGGAAGGAGTACCTTCTAAAACAGGTTTGACAGTCACTTGTCTAGAGTGGCCTTTGATAGAACTGAGAAAGCATATTAAGTGCTTCTGGAGAAACCTGAACTCTGGGTGCTTAACGGAGCACAGAGAACGAGAGTCAACATTTACTGAGAACTGATGAGATGTACCTGACACATGCTTCCCCTGTGCACCTTCACATAAGCCTCATAACCACCTCTGAGGCAGATACTACTGTCATTATTCCCACTTTGCAGATGAGGGGACGGTGGCCCAGACCCAGGATCTGCAGCCTGGGCAGTATGTCTTCACGGCCCACGCTGGGGAACTCCATACTGTAGACATCGCCCATCTTGTTCTTTTAAATAAGATGATAAAAAGAGAAAACAGAAATCAAGTGCTTGGATTCTTCAGTGAAAGTCATCATTTCTAAGAATGATGGAAGAGTGCTTGCAATCTCTGTGATGATACAGTGCTTACCTAAGAAAAAGTAAATAATCAGATCTGGAGAACTCTATTCCTGGCAGCTCGGCCAGCCAGTCAGTCAGAAAGCTGAGGTGGATGTGGTGGAAGGAAAGTCTGGGAAGACAGAGGTGAGCATGATGTGGTCCCTGCCCTGAGGGGCCTCCAGGCCACTGATGGAGCTGGACATGTGGATGACCAGCACAGAGCAGCCACAGACATGCCCTGACGATGCTGCCAGGGGCTAGGACCCAGAGGGGAGCGGCCCACCCTGCCCCAGAGGTTGGATTGTTGAATTTCCCACCATTCCACTTGTCTCCATTTAAACACTCCTAGAGCTATAAACAGTTGGGAAGATGGTGCCCTTCAGTCCCTAGTTCCCCCTTTATTCACTCCCTTCAGGGGACAGAAAGCAGTCAGCGAGGAACTCAATTCCCTCATCAAATCACAAAAGCTTACAAGTTTGGAGTTACAAGTGACTCTTTACATTATCAAAGTCCAATACTTTCATTTAGAAATGTCGAAACTTGGGAACAGAGAGAAGGAAAGACTTGCTAAGGAAAAGCAATGGCTACTGGTAGGTTCCTTACATCACACTCCAGAGCCCCCACCCCCAGCCGCCTTGGCTAGGTCAGCAGACCCCCAGCCCACCCCAGCTGCTCTCCAAGCTCCAAGTCTGGGGTCAAGGGTATAAATGGGGACAATTCCCATGGTGTGACCAATGGGGTAGGAAGCAGCAAGCATCCCCAGCCAGGTCTTAGTACCTGCCTTAGAACCAGAGCCTCACCTCCATCATCTCAAAGATGCTCTCTGGGTCCAGGCTGCCCTTCCCCACTTTCCTCATGCACGTCACGACTCCCTTGCTGGTCACTGACACCAGCAGGCTGGCCAAGGAGCAGGCCTCCTCCTGAAGAGTAGCATCCACCACATGCCGATAGCCAATCTGCAAAGTCAGTCAAGGCAGCACAGCACACGTGTGGGTAACGCATTCCCCAATGCCCCACCCCTGACGGCCTCATGGTAGGAATCACTACACCAGTAAAGAACACGCTTTGCCCATTCGAGACTTGACTTTAGATTCTGCTCATAAGGAAAGCGTTTGAAGGAATGTTCAACAATTCTATGAAAGGCCACTGTGTGAGTGGCGCAATAAAAACATGAAATGGAAAATGGCAGAACAGGGGTTAGAAATGTAATTCCAAGTCAAAGGCCACCAACGGCTTCCCACACGGGCACAGAGGAGAAATCCACACGTGAGGCCACGTGGCTACTTCCCTGATGGCAAGTGTGAATCAAGAGGGCCCATGCTGGCCGGGCGCGGTGGCTCACGCCTGTAATCCTAGCACTCTGGGAGGCCGAGGCGGGTGGATCGCTCAAGGTCAGGAGTTCGAGACCAGCCTGAGCAATGAGCGAGACCTCGTCTCTACTAAAAATAGAAAGAAATTATCTGGCCAACTAAAATATATATAGAAAAAAAAAAATTAGCCGGGCATGGTGGCGCATGCCTGTAGTCCCAGCTACTCGGGAGGCTGAGGAAGGAGGATCGCTTGAGCTCAGGCGTTTGAGGTTGCTGTGAGCTAGGCTGATGCCACGGCACTCACTCTAGCCTGGGCAACAAAGCGACACTCTGTCTCAAAAAAAAAAAAAAAAAAGAGGGCCCATGCTAAGGAACGTGCTCAAGGAATAAGTCAAGACCAAACATCCTTCCGTCTGAACATCTCACCACACCCTGGTTTGTGAAGTGATTTGAGTAGAATTAAACCTGACCCATTCGGCCTTATTTTTACATAATGAATCCTGTGTGGGATTAGCCACAATCCCTGCCATTACAGGCCTCTCTGCACAGCCTGGGGCAGCACTAGTTGCACATCAGCATCAGCCCGATGTTCGGCTCCACGGGCCCCTGCACTATGTGAAAACCATACCTGACCTATGAGACACCCAGGACCTGCTCCAACCCCTCACTTCACAGAGGGAACAGCGTTTGCCACCCTACCACTACTCAACCACCTGAGATCGGTAGGGTTGAGGGAACTAAAGGAGATATGCACACAGGGTGCGTCAGTGAAGCACATGGCATATAGGCAGAGCTTTACAAACCCTGGCTACTATTACTATGAACCCACTCATGTGCTCCTGGGACTACGTCATATCTTTCAATTAAAAAGAAAGAACTACTCATGGTAGTGGTTTATAATATAATCAAATTATTGGATTTGGGTTAAAGTTACTTCTATATGGTTTGTGATACTGTAACTTCTTGATTTATTAAATAACCTCAACAGGGTGGGATTAGAGACCCACATCCACAGGGAAAACAAAAACCTTAAGATACGAACTCATACCTTGCACAGAGTGACAATGCAGGGGACATTCTCCACACTTAGTCGGATGCAGTCATATGGGTCATCAGACAGTTCAATGTCCTTCGACCCTTCTTCATCCTCCAGAACGCGAACCCTTGGTATCCTGGAAGCAGAAGCACAATTAAAATCCCCACTTAGTAAGAGGAGGAAAAATAACTTCTTTTTCTTGAGATTGAGAAGAGGAGCTGGAATCTCTGTGTCTCACATGAGAAAGTTATACTATATCTGTACTTTATCATCTGCCTCCCTGTCCAAAGCACACAGGCAACACGGCAGTACAGTGAGGAAAGGAGATCTTTTAGAAAATGATGCTAGGTCAATCAGATATCCACACGGAAAAATGAATCTCAATCCCCACCTCATACCACACACAAAAATCTATACCAAATAGACTGTAGACACAAAGGTGAAAGATAAAACAATAAAACTTGTAGGTAGAAAATTGAGAACATCTGCATGACCTTGAAGTAGACAAATATTTTTTGAACAGGATATAGAAAGTGTTATAAAGGAAAACATATATATAGAGAGAGAGAGAAAGAGAGAGAGTCAATTACATTATGAACTTCTGTTTGGCAAAAAAAAAAAAAAAAAAAAAAAAAATCATTTAAAAACTAAAAATGTAATCCAGACTGGAGAAAATATTTGCAAATATATATCTGATAGATTACATGAAGAATTCCTACCATACACAAGGAAAAGGCAGAGAGCCCAATAGAAAAATGGGCAAAAGACATTAGCAGAGACTTCATAGAAAAGGCTATCCAAGTAGCCAATAAACACATGAAGAGGTGCTCAACTTAAATATTCATCAAAAATGCAAATTAAAACTACAATGAGATACTCAGGCACACTCATCAGGATGGCAAATACTAAAAAGATGAAAAAAAAAAAATCCATGAGTTGGCAAAGATGTAGAGCAACCCAGAAGTCTCATACATTGTTGGCGGGGGTATCAACTGGCAAAAGCACTTTGGACAACCGTTTTGCAGTATCTATTAATACTATAATTAAACACAGCCATACCCTATGACCCAGAACACTCCTCCCCTGTATAAATGGATAAATATGTGCACCAAAGACAGTACACAAATGTTTCTGTCCAGCCCTATTTGTAATAGCCCAAAACTGGAAACTACCCAGATGTCTATCAACAATAGAATAGATAAACTGTGATTTATGCGCACAGTGGAATACCACACAGCAAAATGCAAGTTATGACTACAGGCAATAACATAGATGTCTCAAAACATAATGCTCCGTGAACGAGGTAGACACACAAGAGAACATAGTGTATAATATCATTTGTATCAAGTACAAAACTAATCTATAGTTTTAGGACACTGGTTATCATTAGAGTATAATGACTGCACAGGGCTACAGGAGGTGGGGGATGCTTCTAGGATGTTCGCAACATTGTTTCTTGAGCTGGGTGATGGAAAATACATTTAATCCACAAAACCAATTCACTGCAGTCTAGGGTAGAGGAGCCAGGAAGGAAGAGGCGGTCCATCCAGCTACTGTAATGAAAACAGTGTTGGTGCTTTTCCCAGTTCCTCTAACAAAAGCCCCCTATGATCCAGCCCTGCTGGCCATCCCTACACAATGCAGCATCCAGATTAGGGGAACTTCAGACACAGAATGTTCATAAGGGTCAAGGAGTCCTGCTACTGTCTACCCTGGTTGGAGCCTCCATGTCAGGGGCCCCCAGGTTGTAAGTACTAAGTAATATCCTGTTGGAACAAATCAGGTCACCAGGTTGAACTTTGGTTGGTATGTTAAAAAAATAAGCGTACACACACACACACACAGGTACTCGTATCTTCTAATTTCCCAACCATGTGGCACAACCCTGGGCAGAAGGGTTAAAGAATACCCTCAGACAGCCTCTACCCTTCTAAAGGACCCTGACTGTGCAGAAGGTCTCTCCACACACCAGGGGCACTCAATGCCTCCAAGCCCTCATTCGGTGCTGCCTGCAGGGCTGTTCTTGGTCTGGGGATGAGATCATGACTGTGCCCATGACAGGTGTCCTCACCACCCTGAGCAGCTAGGTTTTAGCATCCTGATGTACAGTTTGCCCAACACCTCCCCCACAGTTAACCAGCCTCATCTAGTTCCCAATTTCTCTTTTTGCCTGGGTGCCCATGGAAACCAGCTGGCAGATGGGGAGTCATTTCTGAGGCTCGAGATACATCAGATGGCAACTTCCTTTCTTTTTCCAACAGGGCCCAAGCACAAGCTGCTGCTGCTGGGATCTGGCACGCAACCTCGCACAGTGGCCACGGGTGCCAGGTCTACGTCTCAAATCGTCTCAGCAAGGAGCCTAGTGGTACAGTGAGGGGTAGGGGACTCTACAGCTTTCATTCTGAGCAATTATTCCATTCTGTAATGTGTTTGTTTTAAATGACACAGGTAGTCTACATTCACCATAAAAAAACTCTCAAATACAGATAAATGCTAAATTGGCCAAAATGTGAACATTGAAAAATAATTACAATGACCATTGTAGGATATAAATATTTCTAGACATATTAAGTATAAGAATTACCAAAAGTAAGATACAATAAAGCGAACAAAGAAACAGCATGAGGAAACTGCATTTAGTAAATGGTTTTCCATGTTAACAAGCCTTTAGGCCAGGCGTGGTGGCTCACACCTGTAATCCTAACACTCTGGGAGGCCGAGGCGGGTGGATCGTTTGAGCTCAGGAGTTCGAGACCAGCCTGAGTAAAAGTGAGACCCCATCTCTACTAAAAATAAAAAGAAATTATAAGGACAGCTAAAAATATATATAGAAAAAATTAGCCGGGCATGGTGGCACATGCCTGTAGTCCCAGCTACTCGGGAGGCTGAGGCAGAATGATAGCTTGAGCTCAGGAGTTTGAGGTTGCTGTGAGCTAGGCTGACGCCATGGCAGTCTAGCCCAGACAAAAGAGTGAGACTCTGTCTCAAAAAAACAGAAACAAAAACAAAACAAACAAAACTCCAAGCCTTTAAACATGCTCCTGTGCCCACTATATTGGACATACTCAGTTTGTTTCCAATTTCTTTTTTTTTTTTTTTTTTTTTTGAGACAGAGTCTCACTCTGTTGCCCAGGCTAGAGTGAGTGCCGTGGCATCAGCCTAGCTCACAGCAACCTCAAACTCCTGGGCTCAAGCGATCCTCCTGCCTCAGCCTCCCGAGTAGCTGGGACTACAAGCATGCGCCACCATGCCCGGCTAATTTTTTTGTATATATATATTTTAGTTGTCCATATAATTTCTTTCTATTTTTAGTAGAGACGGGGTCTCACTCTTGCTCAGGCTGGTCTCGAACTCCTGACCTCGAGCGATCCACCCGCCTCGGCCTCCCAGAGTGCTAGGATTACAGGCGTGAGCCACCGCACCCGGCCTGTTTCCAATTTCTTACCACTCAAAGAACCTGTGATGAACAATCTAGACTAAACATCTTTGCTCACTTATTCAATTATTTCCCTAGGTTATATTCCTAGAAGTTTCTAATCCTCATTTTTTAATACACTAGGATCCTGTGTTACCTTAATGTAAGCCTTCTCATGGAATGGAGCACTCCTACCTACAGTTAGGTCATTTAATACGAAATGTCCGATTTCGAATCAAAAGTTAGTTTATTATATCTCAAACAAGAAGCAGTACAATTTACCAAAGTATGTGCCTAAACTATCGACACAGTTTCGCAATCTTAACAGTAGCTTGGGTATGCCAGCAGTGAAGAAGCCTGGAGGGCCAATGGGGATGAAATTGCAAAAGGTGCTTCCACAGCTTGTGGAGAATTGAATATTTTTCCTTGCAAGAAGTGGCCCGAAGCTTGGAAGAAATGGTAGTTGGTGCAAGGTCTGGTGAACATGGGGAAGGACAGAGTTTCCACGTCCAGCCTCTGTAGTTTGAGCAACATTGTTTGTGTGACATGTGGTTGAGTGTTGTCTTGTGAGAGGATTGGCCTGTCTCTATTGACCAATCTGAGCTGCTTAATCACAAGCATCCTCATCATTTCGTCCAACTGGTTGCAGTAGACATCAACTGTAATCGACCAATCAGGTTTCATGAAGCTGTAGTGGATAATACCAGCACTGGACCACCAGCAGACATCATTAGCTTTATTGATGAATATTTGGTTTTGGACTGTGTTTTGGCACTTCATCTTTATCCAACCATTGTGCCGAATGTACACTTGCAATTGTCAAAAAGAATCCACTTTTCATCACCCGTAACAATAAGGTGTAGAAATGGTTCACCTTTATGTCGTGACAGCAAAGAAAGGCAAGCTTGCAGAAGAATTCTCTCCTGACACTCGTTTAATTCATGCGGTACCCATCTATCCAGCTTCTTTACCTTGCCAATTTGTTTCAAATGGTTCAATATTGTTGGAATAGTAATGTCAAACCTTGCTACTAATTCACATGTAGGTTGAGATGGATTCGCTTCCACTACAGCTTTCGGCTCATCATTATCCATCTTGGTCTGAGGTCGCCCATGTGGCTCATTTTCAAGATTAAACTCACCAGAATGAAACCTTTCAAACCATCAATGTACTGTGCATTCATTACCCACATCCTTCCCAAACACTTTGTTGATATTTCAAGCTGTCTGCACATTGGTTCCACGATGGAACTCATATTTGAAAATAACTACAAATTTTTGATTTATCCATGGTTTCACAAAAATTGCTCTAAAAAAAACTTTGAAAGATAATCACAAGCCAAACCATACATTTGAAAGAACAAGGATGTACCTTCACAATAAAAATAAAACAAGTGTCAAAGTGAAATGTCAGAGATATCAACTGTCAAACTTAGTACTTAAGGAAATCAGACATTTCATACTAATAACCTAATATTTAATTATAAATGCTGTAAACTTTCCTCAAAGTACTTGGTGCACAGAAGTTGGAAAGACTATATCACCAAACAGTCAGAAGAAATGTCAACACCGCAAAAGCTTTAGCACCTTGTCCCTTCTACACAGTCTGTCTGGGAAGCTGAACCACAGTGGCATAATTTCCTGTTTTTAACTTAAACCAAAGAGCAGGCTGTTACCCTGCTGTTAGAACATTCGTGTGTACAGTCAAGGAATATGTGAGCACCTACTATGTGTCATGCACTGTTCATGGTGCTAGGAATAGAGCAGAATATAAAACAGGCAAAATCCTCGTCCCCATGAGTTTTCCCAGGAATAGTATTTAGGTAGTTGACCTGTAGGTGGTGTCTACTTTTTCTTGCTTCTCTGTAGTTTTCTATTATTTTTCTATATGGTATGTGTTTACTTATGAAAATAATATAAAAAATAAATACAGAAATATAAGCATATATTCAGTTTTGACTTATGAAATCTCTCTTTTCTGGAGGTTAACATTAGACACCACCATTTTCCATCACATGTACCCTATAAAGATATACTACATTATGTACCCATAACAATTTTTTTAAAAATTGGGTGGGGTCGGGGGGCGCAAAAAAAAAAAGATATGACAACTTTCAATGTTAAAATCCCAGGTTATCTTTACCTATAAGCTACAGTAGAAATTTCCTCAGTGTTCCATTACAAGTGTCTGCTCTGGTCCTCTGCAGGCCCACAGAGCTGTTTGCAGGAAGACTCACCTTGTATTGAAGAGAGCAGCTTTTACAGCAATGGAAATGGCATCAAACAAATTTCCACCACATTCCAGGAGCTAAGGGAGACAGGGATTGAGAAGGGGAAAAAAAGCAAGTATTATTTCATACTTTACATATCATCCCAGTTAAGGACACTGATTCCTAAGAAATGGTGACTGAATGGGTGTGTATAAAATAAAGATAAGAATGCATGACTGCTCTCCTGGCGTGCCATGCAGTGACTACAGCTCACTGACACAGTACGTTCACCCTAACTTGCAAGTGCTGCCTTGTCATGGCTGTGCGTATGTAGGCCACAAGTGTGCAGTCACAGCCGGGTACCAATGGTCAGAGACACTGGCTTGCTATGGAGCTCCTCTCACTGGCACTCCAGCCAGTTGGGCTTGCACTGAAGGAAGGACTGATCACTTTTATTTTGCCCCAAAGAGCTCCCAATGGCACCCCAAGAGTTACTCCAATCTTTGCTAACGTATGCCTGGCCTCCAAGCAAGTAGAAAATGGTGGCTACTGACGCTGCAGCTGCTAGCAGGTTCACGTTTACTAGTGGAACTACCTCTTGTATTCAATGATCAATATACAGCTGATGCTCAAACATGAAACACTGCTGCATGTTTTACACTAATTATAAAAAAAACTAAGGTCTCTCACAAAAGCTCTCGCCTGTGAACAAAAGTGTTGAGTGCACTTATGTGTGCCCACCTAGCAGGGAAGGTTAGTGGAAGGCGGCACATCGTTCTGCCCTCCTTTTAGAGAAGCCTTGGCCTGAGGTTATGGAATAAAGCCAACTGGGCTGCCCGAGTAAGAAAGGAGAGAAGTCATATGTAGAAAGAAAAGCCATGTATTTCTGTGTGTTTTTGTTTAGAATCTGTCGCCTCTTCATCTGAACTATGAACTCCTAAAGGCTGGGACTCTGTGGTTTTGTTCAATCCTTAATCCCAGAGCTCAAAAGAAGGGCTGCAATGAAGGACAAGGCTGGTGATCATTTGTGAGAGACAGGTAGGCCCTAAG
Organism: Eulemur rufifrons; assembly: GCF_041146395.1. NCBI lineage: Eukaryota > Metazoa > Chordata > Mammalia > Primates > Lemuridae > Eulemur > Eulemur rufifrons. The sequence continues at coordinate 150,281,858 of NC_090989.1, forward strand.
CCTGGCCCTTCCAAACTCAGCTAAGTCAGAGTCAACAATTATACCCAGGACATCTCAGCATGTACTCCATTCATACCCACCGCAAATCTCTAATTCTCACCTTTCAGCTTTCCAAGCAAACCTCAGGTCCAGATACCCTCTTTCCTATATAGGCTTGTATCCTTGTTATTAAAATATGATCCCCAGCCTATGTTACCACCTGGCTCTGTGACTGCAACTTATTCACCTAGCAACTGCACTAGCTCTTTTCTACTCCGGTGACTATTCGGATAGACTGCCACACAGCAGAGGGGCTCTGGGCCAGACTCCTGAGTCAGTATGCCTGGATTTGATTCCTGTCTTCTCCAGTTGGCTGCATGACCCTGGGTGGAACTTAACCTCTCTTGACCACCCATGGAGAATAAAAATCACACCTGTCTCACAGAGTTCTTATAAAGCTGGAATGAGTTAATATTGGTAAAGTCCTGAGAAGTGTGTTTAGCACATAGTAAGCATTAGCTAAGTGCAGTGCTCTTTCCGTTGTCCTGTGCTGTGTCTTATTACAGTTGGACACAAACTTTCATTTTCAACATTCTAGCTTATCACCTAGACGTGAAATGAAGAGGGCAGAATGCTAAAATAAACCCTGAATATCTGCTGAGGGGCCCTGCAGAAGGGCAGGCACCAATCAGCCTGTCTTCCTACACAGGGTGCAAAGGAATGATCCCACCCCCCGGTCTCAGGTCTGCCTGCCCAGACTCTCCACAGTGTACCACACTACGGGGCAACTCGGGGTGCTCTCTGGAGTCAGACAGTGTGGGTCTGACACTCATCCCTGCCACTTTCTGGCTACGTGTCCTCTGAGTTTTGGTTTCCCCATCAGTAAAGCAAAGCCCTGCTTCTTTACAGGGTGGCTGTGAGGATGAAATGAGATCACAACCTTAACATTCCTGGCCCGTAACAGGTGCTCACAGATCCTACCTTCCTCTCTCTACTGCCAGGCAGGCCCACCCTAGCAAGTCTTTTTGCTACACATACTAGTGCAGTTAAGAAGCAAGGGGAGAGTAAGTGGTATAGGGAGATCCAAAGGTGCCAGACTGGGCCACCTGCATAGACCCAGAACCAGCTAGGAGGAAAATAAGAGGCAAAGGACATCCAGTGTCACAGAGAGGCGCCCCAGGACTGTGGTCCTAGAGCAGGCTGTAGGTGTCCACTCTCTCCAGGGGGAAAAAAATCCCTCCTGTGACAGAGGTGGGAAAGGAGCAGACCTGGAGAACGGAAGACACAAACACCTCCCTCTTTCAGATGCATAAATCCTAGAGTGGTTCTTTTAGGAAAACAGCACAATTTATTCTGTAGCACCCTGGGAAGGCGGGGTTTCTTTCTTAAGGCAAACTCTCAAAACATGCTGCTAAGAAACGTAGCCTACCAAGTAGCAAACGTGTGTCCCACACACAAAACCTGTCCCTGCTGGATTTCCCCTCATTGTTTGCTCAGACACCCAGGCTCAGCACCTCCTGTCACCCACACAGCCAGCTGCAGCTGCTGCGGCAACTCTTCCATTCTCTTTCCTTCCCATGCCCAAGGCCACAGACCACGGGCCACACGCTGGTTCTCATCACCACTCCCAGGGCCCATCGAAAGACCAATCTTGTGGCCAATCTCCCCACCAAAGGTCACCTGTACACTGTGAGTATGACAAAGTCCTAAGAGTTATCCCAGGTGGGGTAAAAACTGATGCCATTAAAAACCTATAAAGAGCAAAGAAAAGTTTCCATGAAGTTAAATTTTTACTCTCATAAAATAACTCAATTAGGGAAAAACACAATACCGGAAATAGGTGGATCATCTGACCACTATAGGTTTTAAGTAAGTACATCCGCAATAAAAGTATGAAGACACAGCAGAGTACCCAGCGAATATCTGTCTGAGGATGGAATATCTGCCTGAGGACTACCAAGTTGGTGAAAATAAATCATAGGAGATTCCTTTTTCATAATTCCAGTGACAAGACTAGATTTCTACCACCTTGCTTCAAACAGACTCAATCTATTCAGTATATCTATGGATTTAGGATAGAAACCTATCCTCCAAACAAAAGTCTATCCCCAGGCTTACATGCACAAAGCACACTCCCATTGAGGCTGAAAGCAAACTCTTGCTTTCATGCAGGAGGAACCCCTCCACAGATACAAATTATTTGAATGACAAAAACTGATCTACCTCATTCATAATATAATTATTTAAATGCTTTTCTAATTTATGAAAAACTTTTCTGAAGATGACAACATTTCAAAAGTTCATGTCTTCCTCTAAAAGAAGCAAAACTTTTCCAAAAATATTTGAGAAGAAATCCAAATGCCAAGAGTCTTAAAAAGAAAGGTCTACAGAAGACAGGGACGTAGTGCACAGTATCCCGCCACTACTCCTGCTCATGGTAGAAGAGGGCTGTTTCTGAGCTGAGATAATGTCCCCATGTTCATCAGGTTTGCCAAAGCCTTTACTAACAGAAGAACAGGCTTTTCTGTTGCTTTGGTGTGACTCAATCTTAAGAGCATCAGTCCTTATCACTGGGCCATTCTCCTACAAAACCGCAAGTGTGCACAAATAGCGAGGAGGAGCAAAGCAGGATCGCCAAAGGACAAATGCAGGGTGCCATAGCACTCATGTCTTTAACTTTTTTTGGTGGGGGAGGGGAGAGGACATAATGCTCTTCAGACACAAGATAGAACCTGAGAGTTCACATCAGGGGGCTGCACCTCCCTGGGCAACTATGAAGCCTGTCTCTACAGTCCTTGGTAAGACTGTAGGCTGACGGTTCCCACCTCCTCAAAACCAGGACCTGTGAAATTATCTGCTTGGTAGGAATCACATCTTATCAGAAATGAGAAAAAGCAAATAGACTTGTAATTTCATTATTTTTTCCCCTCAAATCCTGGTGGATTGTTTATTTATTTATTTTTATTTCAGCATATTATTGGGGTTTTGCCCTTGCCCCTCACCCTGAGTCAGAGCTTCAAGCGTGTCCATCCCCTAGACGGTGCGCATCGCACTCATTATGTACGTATACACCCATCCCCTCCTCCCCCCACATCTGCTCGACATCCGATTAATGTTATTCCTAAATGTGCTCTTTTTTTTATTTTTTTTTTTATTTTTATTATTTTTTTTTTTTTATTTTATTTTTTTTTTGAGACAGAGTCTCACTCTGTTGCCCAGGCTAGAGTGAGTGCCGTGGCGTCAGCCTAGCTCACAGCAACCTCAAACTCCTGAGCTCAGGCGATCCTCCTGTCTCAGCCTCCCGAGTAGCTGGGACTACAGGCATGCACCACCATGCCCGGCTAATTTTTTCTATATATATTTTTTAGCTGTCCATATAATGTCTTTCTATTTTTAGTAGAGATGGGGTCTCGCTCTTGCTCAGGCTGGTCTCGAACTCCTGAGCTCAAACGATCCGCCCACCTCGGTCTCCCAGAGTGCTAGGATTACAGGCATGAGCCACCGCACCCGGCCCTAAATGTGCTCTTAAGTGATGATTAGTGAAACCAATTTGATGGTGAGTACATGTGGTGCTTATTTTTTCATATTAGCATCAGCATTCAGAACAGTTCTAACCTGTTAGACAATGGTTATCATTGCTATCTTTTGACTATGTCCCATCCATTATCATATTAATTTAAAAATATCCATAAAGCCCTACTCTGTTTCATGTAGAGCTGACAACAGCCAGTTGTTTCTCTTCATGAAGTTCACTATCAGTTACAATATTTCCTTTATCTCTACATTCATTAAAGAATCTGTTTGGTCAATGGCTTAGTCTATGTCCTCAATTTGAAGTGGAAGATATAGTCAATAATCTCAAGGTTCATAAAATTTAATGAGGAATAAAACAAACCCAACAAGAGCCTGTACATGAATAAGCCACTGACTGCTACATTGTTACACAAAGGCATAATTAATCACAGCTACCCGGAGAAGTTACCATCAAGCACCAAAACCTGGTAGAGGAGTATTTGGGAGGGAAAGAAGGGCTGGCCTGAAAAGACTCCCAGGGAAGCAGATTTTGTGTGGGAAGAGGCAGGGCCCCTGGGTCCTCACCTGGGACATGAGGGCCTCAGAGCATGCGGGTTCTAGGCTGTTTCAAGGGACAATGGCACAATGAGGTCAAGAGCAGGTGTCAGCATCACACAGACCTGGCTTTGAGACCCAACAGCACCGCTCGGAAGCTGCGGCTGTGTCTTAGTTTCCTCACTTATAAGTGAGGAATGTAAGAGTGTCCACTCACAAAAGGTCTGTAAAGTTTAAATGAGAGTGCATGTAAAGGGCTTATCATCATTCCATACAGACTGTGCCGACCTGTCTAAATCTTGCCCATCAACTTTATCTGGACCATTCAGAGAACATTTCTTGTTTTGTTTTGTTTTGTTTCTTCCCTGACAACCTCTGTGGGTAATTTTAAGTGCTACCATGATATGACCATAATTCTATTATAGAGAGGCATTACACATGTTATTTATATGTATGCTATATCTAATTTAAAAATTATTCTAGAAGGCCATCTTTTCCCAACTAATCTCACCATATGGGTTGAAAACATCCGCCTGAAGAGGGAAAAAGCTTTGGGAGAAAAGTAGGCCAAGTGGTCTCCAACAAAGGTAGAGTACGGCCGATTCATCAACATGATACTCACCAGCACATCCACATAGACAACCCAGCAGTGCTCCCGAGGACTAATGCAGAGGGACTTCAGGTCAATGCTGCTCTTATTGTTAAATATTCGGTAGAGGGTGTTAGCGATCTCTGTGCCAAGGTCATCACCTCCTCGACCTTCAAATTCAGGGGTAGCATTGGCTGAACTATACAGAACAGAAATCAAAAAGCTGGGTGAGTCTTTCCACTTGCAAAAAGCAAAGCGGCAAGGCTTTATTCCAGTTTCCCTGTGGAATGTTGGAAGAGCCAGCTGCTGTAAGAAAAGTCACTGAAATGGGGAAAAAATGGCATCTGCCACCTTTCCAGCCTCCAGACACATACAGTGAACCAAACCAGTGCTGCACCCTGGATTTGTCAGTGCATGTGGTGGGACTTCCCAATGACTTCTAATAGAACCCATCTTTAGCCAAAGAGAAACAAGAGAGTGATGGCATTGTGAACCTCAGCCGCTAATAATTAACTCTCTTATCTTCAGAGTATAATAAATACTCTTCTCTGGCAAGCTCAGGAAGCTGGGAGGCCTAGAGAATCAAACAGCTGGCTTACAGAGGGGTTACATCATAGGCACCAGCCGTCCCCAACCTTTTTGTCACCAGGGACCGTTTTCATGGAAGATAATTTTTCCATGGACTAGTGTGGGAGTGGTGGGGGCGGTGGTGGTGGAATGGTTTGGGGATGATTCAAGTGCATTACATTTATTATGCACTTTATTTCTATTATTACATTGTAATATACAATGAAATAATTATACAACTCACCATAGGTTGGGGACCCTTGATATACACCATCCCTAGTTTCACAGCTTTAGAACGTGCCATGATACTTTCAACACAAAAATCACAATATAAGAACAATAACGTTTCTGGAACGATTTAAAAGACATGTATGACAGTATGTCAGTTATGTCATAAACCTTAGATTATCACTGTACTGAAGAAAAGGAAAATGAATGAAAGTAAGAGAAAGACTGTTGGCTGATTAAATATTAGCTTACCCCCTTTATTTGATATTTTTCAAGAGAAAAACTTTTTTCCTTTTTGGCTTCTTGATACTATGCCAAATTACCTCAACAAAGAACTAATTGGATTCCACAGGCATGGTGGCTCATACCTATAATCCCAACACTTTGGGAGGCCAAGACAGGAAGATTACTTGAGCCCAGGAGTTCAAGAGACCAGCCTGGACAACATATTGAGACCCTGTCTCTAAAAAAAAAAAAAAAACAGAACAATTATCTGGGTGTAGTGGCATGTGCCTGCAGTCCCAGCTATTCAGGAGCCTGAGGTGGGAGGATCACTAGGAGCCAGGAGTTCAAGGCTGCAGTGAGCTTTGGTCATGCCACTGCATTCTAGCCCTGGGTGACAAAGACCCTGTCTCTAAGAAAAGCCAAAAAACAAAAAGCATTTGGCACCCAGAAAACACTACTCAAAAGTGTGTAACAGGACATTTTTGAGAGTTTTGGCTTAATACAAACAAACCCTTAATATGTGTGTGAGAAAAATAAACATTACAGCAATCATTTTACTATGATAATAAAGACCCAGAAAGGTAGGAAACCAGCTGTTTCAGCATGGACGCTATAAAATCACATTTCGAAACTTTCTGACCCCTCAGCCACCTGGAAGTTACCCAGCCCCGTGCCAGCCACTGGAGATCCAGATATGTAGACCCAAAGCCAGCAGTTCCTGTGAAGTAGGGGGAGTTTCGTGATAGGAAACAAACTGAGGCGGGAGGCAAGGATGTCAGTCAGCATTCAGGGTTATAGGGGACCTCACACCTGGGATGAGTAAGAGTTGGTCAGGCCACAGAGAGGCAGGGGACTCCAGGTAAAGCAAAACCTATGTGAAGGCCCAAAGCTGTGCCCACCCCATTTGGGTAACCCTAAAACAAATCTCAATAATAGAGGTGTAAGACTGAATCCTAGAACAGACTACTACACTGTTGTATAATAACTTTGTTTCTCTAATCATAGTCTTCCCTTACCACTACCGCCAGCAGAACCTCACTTTAAAGTCCCCAAGAGAAACTTCATTACTGCCATAGCAACCTCACTGTTCCCTCACTGCCTCTGCTGGACACAGCCATCGAGCCGTGAAAATCAGCTCGTTAATGGTGAAGTAATCAAGTCACCAGGGACCAAGCTTTTACTTTGCACAGCCAGCAAAACACAACCTGTTTCTAATTTAAACGCTAAGCAATCAATATTAAGTCCCATGTTTTAAGTGCTTAAAAATACATCTATAGAGATCTCTGTGTAGACAAATCCAGTCAGAGATGTTCATATCCACCTGGATGTGAATAATTAATCTAGATTAATGCATTAACTCTTCAACAGCCCTAGGGGACGGTTTACAGAACTTTCAGCATCCAATTGTCCAAATTAATCTACCTACTAAACCATGCTCCATTGTGGTTTTTTTTTTGCTTTTGTTTGTTTTTTTGCCACTGGGTTAATTTAAAGTGGAAATTTAACCCATTTTAAAACACCTTTTTGGTTTTTCTAAATAAATCATTCTTTCAGTATAGCCAGCAGTCAGGCAGAGGAAGGTTCGGAGACTCGTGAGCCTATGGAATGCTCCTGTGTCTGGATGGTGCCCTAGCCATGGAGAGACTCTGAGGAGGAGGCTGGGGAAACTGGAGGCAGTTTGTGGGGTGGGGGATGGGATACAATGCTTTAAGTAACATAAAAAAGCCAGAGATCCCACATTCTGCTGATGGCTGAAGACAGGGGCTGGAGTAGAGAAATGAGGATTCCACCTCATCACTGGGGCACTCACAGCACATAGATCCTTTCCAACAGAGTTGGACAGAAATGTAGACCTGGAAAGGGCCTTAGAGGCCATCTCCAGGGGATAAAAGACCACATGCTTACAGGGGCTAGCCAGGTAACTACATATATCTGAACAAAGGGCCCCATACAGTTAATAGGCAATGACAGATGGTGTGGCAAACTTTCCAGCCCTAACAAAATTTTAATTTACCTTAAAAAAAAAAAAACTCTCTAAATGAAACAAAAATCTCACAGGTGGGATTTGACGCAGGATGAGAGACCCCCATATGGTCTAACTCTCTCATTTTACAAGGAGGGAAATTTTAACAGCTTTTTTGAATGTTTGGTATGAACTAGACACCACTCTTAGGCACTTTAGATGTATTAACTCATCTAATTTTCACAGCAACCCTAAGAGATACTGACCCCATTTTATTATTATTTTTTATTTATTTAAACTGAATCCTGGGAGAGTATTGACCCCATTTTAGATAAGGAAGCTGAGTCACAGAGAGGTTATGTAATCGGGCCAAGGTCACAGGACTAGCACCTGGGGAGCTGAGACTCTAACCTAGGCAGACTGGCCCTTGTCTGCTATGCTTCCTTGTACTCTCCCAGAATCTGTCATTCCACATGCTTGGCTTGTAGTGTAACATCAGTCACATTAGCTTTCCTTGGGCTTATCTTTTGCCTCAAGGTAATGAATGGGTGCTTTGGTCTTGGGACTTATTACTAGACCACAAATGTTGAAGTCAACAAAGAATGCAAGCAAGGGCAGGGAACCCTTAATAAAAAGCTTCTCTGTTAGAGAGAGAACAAACACAGACTGGTAATTCTAGCCCCCTGCTCACATGCATCACAATATATTCTTTCAGTAGGGGAACATGCACTTGGTTTTTTTGGGCATAAAACCAAATGTTTTCTGCACTTACAGTTACCAAAACCAATTGAGACCCTTGATAAAGCATGACCCAGGCCCTCTTCCAGGGAAACTGTGGGAAACTGTTTACTAAGCTGTATAAACTAATAAAGATCCTGGGAACACTGCCCTCCCAGCTCTCCACCTCTCCTGACTCATCACTTCCACCCTGCTCCACCTGCTTGGAACATCTCTGGTTTAACTGGGGTAGATTGAGACTAACGCTATGTCCACCTGGAATGGGACTCTAGACACTAGGCCCATTGTTGCTTCCCTTGCAATCAATCTAGCCTGCAAATCTACGGAGTCTTACAGCAGGTCAGGCCAGGCCCAGAGCAGAAAAAGTGAGTTAGTGGGTACCTAGAGCAGAACTAACTCAAGTATCTTACCCCTCCAGAAGTCATCTGGCCCCGAGGCAAGTCCCAAGGCTGATTCCTCTGTGTGTACATGTGCTCATTTCTCAGCCTGTAGAAGCTTCCCTATAAACGGGTACCAGAAGAGCAGCACATTCTAAGCTTTTTGTCATAAGCTCTCCTTTGAAGTTTCTAAGAGAGTTGTCCCATTAGCTCTGGAGACTTTGAGCACAACTAGCCTCAGATGGCTTCTGCAGGTTGCCTCTATGCTTTGTCCCCACCTCCAGCCCTCAGTCAAGAACACTGTCCTCTCTAAGCAGCACTAAGGAGGCAAGGAACACAATGGCTCCATCTAAGAACTCAGGGCTCAAAGATTCTGGTTCAATATTAGTAAAAAATACAAATGATCACATTGAAAAGTAGCTAAGACCCCAAGGGGAAGCGACAAGTGCTGGAGACACTGAAATGTCTATGAATGAAAAACAATCTCCTAACACACACAACCCCCCCTTAAAAACCCAAGCCTCTCTGAGTGGCCATGCCCCCACCCTAAACCCACCAACACGATGGTCGGAAAGCTGAGGAGACACTTGATGGCCCTCCACCTAGTGGTAGTACAGAGTAACATACTATCTTGCTAAAAATCTTTTCCTAAAGTTTCAAAGTTCTCATTTGAAATGACCTATTCTCAGGCTACAACTAGCAAATCAAAGACATGACACAGGAATTAGAAGGTCTGGTTTTGCTCCCAGTTTAGTGAAAGTGCTTCCAGGCATCTCTGGAGCAGGGCTCAGGGTCAGTGCAGCTGGACATACTTTCCAAAGGGCTGTGAGACTATCAAGATTTTTCATCATTTCCAAAAAAAAGGGTAAATTATGGGAATGGGAAATAGTGTCTACATCAGCTCTATATATTATCATTCCAAGTAGACAAAACTAAAGTGAAACAAGTTAGCAGAAAAGCAATTAGCTTTCTGAGACCACTCTACCACTGGGAATTTAAATGATTAAAACCTGGAAGTTGCTGATAAAAAGTTAAATCAAGCTAGGCTCAGAGCGGTAGGAGGGACCTCTCCTCTGCCCTCCACCCCCATTACTTTCCTCCCATTGGGTAGCAACTATGTTTCTGCCAGTGGATAGGCCAGTGTCTTGAGCTCTCCAGCGGAGGCCCCATGCCTGCGCCAGAGTAAGGATGGGGGTGTGGCACCCTTACTGCCGGACACATCCACAGATTCCCAGATGCCATGACTATTTACTGGATTGAAATAAAAGGCTTTGCTTATTTATGCAATTAAGAGTTGCTCCCTGAAGACTCAAGTGAGGTTCTGATACAGACGGCGGCCATCAGTGCTTGGTAACCTCTCCTATCTCTGCAGGAAAATGGGGTTTTGTGAATCTCTCAGGGTGATTCCACCTGCTGAGCTGATCACACTAGCTGAGCCACTTAAAGAAACTAAAGTGTACCACCTAGAGACTATGCATCTTGAGAAACAGATTGAGGAGAACTACCTGGGAGCTCCTGGGCCTGTTGGGGTCCTTCTGAGACTTATAAAGGAGGAAAAGAGACCAGCAAGCAGTTGCCACTCTCAGTAAGAAAAGAAAGGCTACTTCTGGGAGCCAGACCTTGGGAAGAGGCAGCTCAAAGGCTTCTCTCACACTGGAGTCACCCTCCCTGTACAGCTGGGACAAGAAAGGGACAAGAGGGGCAGGCTCACCAGGAGTCATGTTCAGACACAGAACCACAATGAAATGTATCCCCTGTACCAAGCATCTCAGTGTAACACCCTCTCTTTGGTGTGGTTGAGCTGACTGTGTTTGGTCTGCCTAAGATGACTGAGGTAGAAGATAATGAAAAGGAAGAAAAGGAAAGCAAATTACAGTTCCTCACTCATGGTGTCTGCTCCTCAGTGACTGTTTACTGCACTGAATTAGGCAGATCAAGGCTAGGAGAGGCATTTTGCTTCCTCCAAGAACAAAAGAAGGCATAAGCTGGGAGTTTGAAATATGTCACCATGTCCACAGCAATTCAAAGAATGGGCCAATTCCGCTGGACAGCTCAGACTAGTGAGAGCTGCTGGGTAGAACCAGGAGAAGAGATTGTTTTGAGAGGCCAGGGCAGGGGGCAGGAATGGGCTGGAAGGAAAACTGGCCACAAAAACGAACATAGATATTTCTTGGACCTCCAAGTACAACGCTCCTCTAAAGCTGTCTTCTGGAGGCTGCATGAAGTAGCAACAAGCCAGGCATGGTGATGCGTGCCTGGAATCCCAGCTATTCAAGAAGCTGATAGTGGAAGGATCACTGGAGGCCAGAAGTTCCAGACCAGCCCAGACAACATAGTGAAACCACATCTCACTTTTTAAAATTTTTTAACAAGGTAGAAAGAGCCAAGATTCAGAGTCAGACTGACATGAGCTGGCAGTTTTAGCTATGTGACTCTGGGAAAGTCACTTACCCTCTCTGAGCTCCATTTACTTGTCATCTTTCTCATAGGATTACTGTGAGAATCAATTTCTGTGTTTGGAAGTGAAGTCTGGAAGACTGTAACTCATGCTACAAAAGTAGGTTATCATCTGTGCAGAAAAGGGCTGCCCTAGCAGCCTGAAGCTCCTATCTTTAGAAGGGCCTGTATGCAAGGCTGGCCCTTGGCTGGGGTCTGGGAATCTGGCTCTCAGAGTGTTCCCAGTCAACAGTAAACAGATGGGGGTGGTCCACTGTGCCTACATTGTGCAAATAACATGGCCTGTGCTGAACACTTGTTTTCCCATGTGACCAGCCTGCAGTAAAAATCTTGGGTCCTAAGTCTATAACGGGCTTTCCTGGAAAGAAACATCACAATTAAGTACAGCATTTTCATTGCTCTAATAAACTTTAACCGTAAGTACCACTATATGCTAAGTCCTGCAAGTCCTTCTATCTCCGAATGTGGAAGTGGTCTTGGGGACCCAGATACAAGATCAATATTATACAACTACACTTACCATTAGCCAGTAGAGATCCTTACCCACTTAAAGAAGGCCTGCTGTCACCACCTAGCTTCTAGAAGCAAGGTAACAGAAGATGGTGCCAGGCAGGCTAGCAACCCAATAAAAAGCCCCAACCAAACCCTAGAAAGTAGAGATTACAAGGAGAGAAATATTTGTTTATATTTATTTATTTTATTTATTTATTTTTTGAGACAGAGTCTCGCTCTGTTGCCAGGGCTAGAGTGTCGTGGTGTCAGCCTAGCTCACAGCAACCTCAAACTCCTGGGCTCAAGCAAACCTTCTGCCTCAGCCTCCCGAGTAGTTGGGACTAAGGCATGCGCCACCATGCCTGGTTTATTTTTTCTATATATATTTTTAGTTGTCCAGACAATTTCTTTCTATTTTTAGTAGAGACAGGGTCTCGCTCTTGCTCAGGCTGGTCTCAAACTCCTGACCTCGAGCGATCCTCCCGCCTCGGCCTCCCAGAGTGCTGGGATTACAGGCGTGAGCCACCGTGCCCGGCCGAGAGAAATATTTATTGAAAGCCCACAGGATCACTGTGAATCGGAATTCACACAAAAAAAAAGTGTTCACTCTATCTTCATGACCACAATCGTTTTTTAGATGAAAAAATTTAAGCACAGAGAGACTGGTTAACTAACTAGCCTGAGGTCACAAAGCTGGCCAGAGAAGGAAGTGAGATTCTGGCCCAAGGCTGGATGCAGACACTGCAGGGCCTTCACTCTTCCCAGCATCCATGCTGACTGCTAGCTGCTACTTCCTCAGCCTGTCAGGCTGCTTGGCTGACCCTTGGCCTCACCTACCAAGCAAATCATGAACAGTTTTCTGCAGAGCTAGAGCAAGAAGAGAAATAGGGCATTTTAGAACAAACGATCCTTACTATCTGTGTTTGATATTTTTCAAAGCACCATAACACATGTCATTTTATTTGACCCTCAAAACCACTATGTGCTGGCAGATGTCCTCCTTTTTCCGACAAGGAAAATAAGGCCCAGCAATGGCCAGGTGATTAAGACAAGGGCAGGATTTGAGCCAAGATCTCCTAGTACCTGACACATAGGAGGAGGTCAGTAAATGCCTGCTAAGTGGCTGAATGATTAAATAAATACAAAATAAAAGTGGGCTCGACAGGAAACTAGAGGTTCATTTTCTGGATCTTCATCTTCTAAATCATTTTTTTTTTTTTTTTTTGAGACAGTTTCACTCTGTTGCCGTGGCTGCAGTGCAGTGGTGTCATCATAGCTCACTGCAACCTCAAACTCCTTGGCTCAAGCAATCCTCCTGCCTCAGCCTCCCTAGTAGCTGGACTACAGGTGCATGCCACCACACCCAGCTAATTTTTTCTATTTTTAGTAGAGATGGGATCTCACTCTTGTTCAGCCTGGTGTCAAACTCCCAAGCTCAAGCAGTCCTCCCACCTTGGCCTCCCAGAATGTTAGGATTACAGGCGTGAGCCACCACACCTGGCCTAAATAATTTTTCTTTAAAAACATGTGCATAGTACTGACCAGTCAACAAAGAACTCCAAGTAGCCTTCATTTGGTTTCTCCAGCTTCGGCGTCCCCATTTCTGCTTTCACTCCCACCAAGATGTCTGTATGACCCTGCAGACACAAGCAAGAAGGGTTCTCACTCAGAGCAGGCAGCCAGGCACCTCATCAATTCCCTCCTCTTCTGGACATACGCCCCTGGGGGACTCTCTTAGGAACAGTGCTGGCAATTGGAAAGTGGCCTTTTGAGGAGGAGAGGAGTTCTTCAGATCTGGATAGGCCCCTTCCCTGAGGCTGGCTTGGGTCTTGGATTTCTGCAGGAGTAATTTGTACTCCAAAAGCCAAGAGGGGTCTGCAGCTGGTTCTTTAGGGCCTACCCATTTCTCCACCTGGGCATGAACCGTGGCCACTGTACTCACCAGCTTGACCCTCGCAGACCCACTGGTGTTGGACACCACGTCAGTTTCCACTTCCACACATCGGTAGTCCTCACAGCCACGGCCATCCACACGGAGGTCTTCCTAAGTGCAACAACCACAATCCTAAGGCTGTCATCCCAAACCAACAGCAGACTCCTAAACTCATTCACTCCTTTTTCCCCCATGGGAAGAAATATGCAGTACAACATCTCCTTTTCTCTTAGTGGATCATCCAAAATTCTGTCCTCATAGCTAGTAACAATATTACTATGTTACACATGAGGAAATGGAGACTCAGAGAACCTGAGACTTGTCCAAGGTCCTACAGCTAGTAAGGACAAAACTAGATTCCCTTGCCAGGTATGTCTGATTGCAGAGTCCATACTATACACCACTATACAGAATATGCAACCAAAATCTGAACAAGAGACAAAATAAACCACCTCTCTCCAAATTTGCCATTCCAAAATTGTACCAAAGTACGTGTTGTCAGAGCTACAGGTTACAACTATCTCAACTGTAGCCCTCCTACCCCTCCCCACAAATTTAACAAGATCTACTGTGTAAACAATTAAAGACACCCAATCTTCTCCTAAAAGCCGCATTCTCTAGAACAGAGTCAACAAACTAAGGCCTACAGGCCACTTGTTTTTATAAATAGTTTTACTGAAGGACAGCCATGCCCATTTGTTCAGATACCATCTATAACTGCTTTTGCTCTACAAATACAGAGTTGAGAGTTGGGACAAAGATTGTATGACCTGCAAAGCCCAAAGTCTTCACTGTCTAGCCCTACAGAGCAAGTCTGCTAACACTTTCTACAAAAGATGGTTTTCAGAGCGGTCTATGTACTGCCTGTCCTTTCTGCCCATTTACCGATTTCTTCAATTACTTATTTATATCAGTACAACTCATAGATACAAACTTTTATGCTATGGTTACAATCTAATAGTAGTATTATTTATTTTGTTGCTCAAAGTGTTCCAGATTTGGCTACTGGGAGCTCCTTTGGGTTAGTTCTTGTGCTTTTTCAACATGCCTCCAACTTTTTCTGAGTACTTCTTCACTTTCTGACAAAACAAGATGTTCCAGCCTCTTGTATTTTCCCTGCCCCAGCCCTGGGAGTCAATTCTTTCATACTGGAGAATGATACTTAAAAGCCAGGATCTGAGTGCTAAGTTCATAGTTATTGGGGTATCATTGCTTCTAGACCTTCCCAGCAGACAGAGCTAGAAAATGTATGTATATATACTAACCCACACATATGCACACATCTACATTTAATTCTGTAACTATTCTACATATCTATTAAAAAGCCATGAGTTCACACTGATAGTTCAGTTCCAATCTAACACCACAGGGTTCACTCTAACCTTCCTCCTTTTATTATTAATATTTGTAACTTCTTTCTCAGCCAGGGAGAAAGCTGGCTCTCATTATCTACAATGTACTTACATATTTGCTCAATCTTAGTACACAGTTTCAGAACTTCTAACCCATATGCTATGAGAAACAAATTTTCTAACACAGTATTCCTATGAAGTTCTTTCTGTCTTTAGCCTTATAGTGCCCAGTCAAAATATCATTTCCCAGTTATTCAAGTTACTTTTCTTCCCTGTGCACTTCATTGTGGTTATATTATTCAATCTGTAACACAGGCTCATTTGTAACTGTTTATATTCCATTTTGTCGTCCCCCCCCCCCCCCATCTTGGTTACTTTTAGTTACTTACTTACTTTCTGGGTATGTGTAATGTCACTATGGTTCTAAGAGACAAAGCTCTCGGGAAAGTAAGCTCTGAGAGAACGGGTGCTCTCTCCTTGTCTGTACCATGCTATTGCCATGCCCCCTTCTCACCCCTTTCCCACCTACCCCAGGTAGGTAACCTATCTCTTTAGTTTCTGGTTCATCTTTCTTATATTTCTTCTGCACAAATGAGCAGATACTGGATATTTTTTATATCCTCTTCTTTCTAATATGTAGAGTGGCATGCTGTAAAACACTTTTACATTTGGCCTTTAAAAAAAAACTTAACAATATATGCAGGAAATCAGTCCATATGGGCTCATAGAGATCTTCCTCAATCTTTGTAAATATTTATTGAAAGCAGTTGTTTTCAGAAAAAGTCATTACCTGCATCAGATTCTCAAAGGAGTTGATGCTCCCCCAAAACATAAATAAACTAACAATCAAAAAACCCCACTGTTCTACAGTATGTGACTGTCAGAAACCTACTTAAAACTGTCTGGCTAACTGCAGATATGACTAACTTTTTTATTTTGAGAAATTAAATAGAGAAAAGCAAAACTCTACCACATGCTCCCAATATATAGCACTAACTACTATCATCTGTCATATTTGCTCCAGCTCTTTCACCCTCTCAACTCCTTTTAAATGAGAGAAAATAAATACCATAAATCAGGTGGAAGTCCCTCTGCAGCCATTCCCTCCCTGGAAGCAATCCCTGTCTCGAGTCTGGAGACATGTGCTAGAAAAGCAACAGAATTTCAAGTCTAGCAGGGTGAGCCTTGTGGGTAAGACTCCAGAAAGTGATCCCTCGTCACTGGAGGATCTCATAACTAAGTAACTAGGTCTCTTCACAATGCCACCCATAGAACCTGAAGGCTTTCTAGGTCAATCTCTGACATCCCACTCCCTCTACCCGACTTTGCCCCACCTCCTAGGTGTGCCTAGCTAGGAAAGTGAAAACCTGGCTCAGAAACTTATTTCATGAGAAATCCTTCATGGGTATGGAGAAATCCTCCATGTAGGTATGGAATAAATGTGAGCAGTCACTAGGAGCATTACTCATGGGTTCCAGGCCTGGTCCTGGCATCAACTAGCCACTTGACCTAGGACAAGCCCCTTCCCCGCCTTTGGACTAGTTTCCTCATTTGTAAAAGATGGAGATTAAATTAGATAGTCTCAAAGGTGATTCTCTAATTCTACAGATCTATAAATTTAAATGGCTGAGATTATTTGCAATAATAATAGCTACTATTTACTGTGCATTTACTATATACCAGTTAATATATCAGGAACACCACACATTTAATGCATTTAATCCTCACAATTGCCCTTTAAGATAGAATATTTATTCCATTTTACAAATGGGGAAACTGAGGTTGAAAGATGCCAAATGACTGGCCTAAGGTCACACAGCCAGTAAGCAGCATTTGAACTTGAAACCAGAACCCTTAACCACTGTTCCACACAGACTGCTGCATTCTAAAGAGTCTCTTCACTTTACAAAAGGAGTCAGCACAGGCCTCCTTCAAAGGAGGAGTTGGCTGGCTATACTAGGTGGTCCCGATAATGATGCTGCTGACTCTGAAAGCAGGTAGGTCATAGGGCTTCCCACCACTGCTTTTAAAATACCACTCACTCTGGAAAGATTTAGTCACACTTCTTTGTAGTGAAAACCTATTTGTTCTATTATAGGTTGGGGCTGGAAGGGTGTCAGAAAACAGGACCTCATCAAATCTTGCCTTTCCAGCCTTTAATTCACTCTCTGCCTCCTGTGGAAGACTCAGGTGATAAGACAGAAATGAAAAGCTATAAATTTTCCTTTCCAAATTTGCCTACAGCATGTTCTTCTTTCACAGAAAAAAAGCACCTAAAAGAAGAAAAACAAACCCAAAAACCAAACTAACCAGTCCATGAATCACTGCACCCAGGAAAACTTTTTTAAGAAAATCCAGTTCTCCTTATAAAAGGCTTAGGAAATTGCCCAAACCTGCATGGCCTGGTGCCTTACAACAATTTTTATTTATCAGCAGTACTCGGGAGCAAAGGAATGAATCCATGTGTGCACACTTAAACAAGGTTGCCCTGAAGTGTAAGCTCCATTTAAAAATACTAAGATATGTCAACAGTTGATGGACAACAGCATGGGGTGGAGCCCTGCCCTTCGCAGCAGAGGAGACTGAAGCACCTTTTAGATCAAGGGCTTCTGGATGCTGGGACAGCTCTTGGCAACTTTTCATAGTTGTTATCCATGTGACCACAACAACCCTACCAGTTGGGTGTGGTGTGGTAGAAAGAGTCACCTTCCGACTTATATTTAAACGTCTGCTATCGGCCAGGCACAGTGGCTCACGCCTGTAATCCTAGCACTCTACCCTGGATGACACAGCAAGACTCTGTCTCACAAACACACACACACACAACTTCTGCTATCACATACTAGCTGTGTGACCTTGAGCAAGTTCCTCAACAGGTCTGAGCCTGCTTCTTTATGTAGGAAGTGGGAATAATTCCAACCTTACAAAGTTATAGGAGGAACCAAATATCACAAATCATTAAAGGGAGCCCCCTGCAGTATATGTAACACAGAGGAGTTCCCCCAAAGCAGTTCCATTTCCCTGGTTCTGGGGGGCATGCATTAGCTCCCTGAGTTCTCAGAATTACCCTTGGAGAGAGGTTACAGATGAGGAAACTGAGATGCCAAGTTTCAATCTCCCATTTGTGACAGAGCAGAAAGACATTTAACTCAGCCCAGAGCTGCTTTCCCTCACACCCAGCTAGCCCAGTCCTATTAGTCTTTTTTTTGAGACAGAGTCTCACTCTGTTGCCTGGGCTACAGTGCCATGGGGTCAGCCTAGCTCACAGCAACCTCAAACTCCCGGCCTCAAGCGATCCTCCTGCCTCAGCCTCCCGAGTAGCTGGGACTACAGGAATGCGCCACCATGCCTGCCTAATTTTTTCTATATATATTTTAGTTGTCCAGATAATCTCTTTCTATTTTTAGTAGAGACAGGGTCTCGCTCTTGCTCAGGCTAGTCTCAAACTCCTGAGCTCACATGATCCTCCCGCCTCAGCCTCCCAGAGTGCTAGGATTACAGGCGTGAGGCACCACCCCTGGCCCCTATTAGTCTTTAACAGAAACTGACAAGTTGGCTGTACTAATCCAACACACCTGGGGGATTCCAGACTCAAGGTAGTCCCCTGAGGTGATGTTAACCCCTCATTACCTTGCTTTGACTTTTCCAATATCTCAGAGCTTCCTAGGGGAGAAATGAAACTAAAATGCTTCCCCTACTAGGAAAGCAACCCCCACTTAATAAAGAGACCACATCTGGTCCAGCTTTGCAGGCCAAGGCACAAGCAAGACACAGCAGGCAAAACTAGATGTTGACTCTTGTTTCACTGTCCAGGCCTGTTGAGTAGCCCTGCATTCCTTTGAAAGGATGTGGTTCCACAAAGGCTGTAGCCCACTGTGCCTGGGCACAGGCTTTCTGTGCCATGGGTCTGTAAACAGAAAGGGCACAGGGCTAAAAATCAAGAGTTCTGGGGACTGGATCCAGTTCTGCCATGGCCAGATTGAACAACTGAATACTGACTGCTCAATCTCAGAGTTAAAAACCGGGCTCAGGCCCTCTTCTCCCTCTTCAGTGCTGTTCCCCTAGGCAATACTTACGACGAAAGCTAGGTCCACAGAAAAGAAACAGAAACCATCAGCTGAGCTACAACTCCCCTCAACAGCCAAGAACGTACAATGAAATGGCTTTGACAGGAAGGCCAAGAGGAAAGCCTCTTTGGTGGGGTTGACCAACTGCCATGGCCAGGTCTGAACCTATGAGGGCCAGCTTAATGTCCTGTTCATGGCCACAGCACCCAGTAGACTGAACTGGAGAAAGTTTATTGTGCCTACAGCTCTGTAGAGGCCACTTAACAGAGTCACCATCCACCCAACAGCCAGGACCAGGGGTAGGTATACATATAATCCATAGGGTGACCAGCTCTTTTTGGCATGAAATACTAGCAGGCCTAACTGATTCTTTCATTGGAATCTGATCTCTAATCTAGAAAACAGAGAAAAAGGGAGCTAAAGAGAAGCTGAAAGTCCATGATGTGAGATGAGATGGGGCAGGGCGGAGCTGGAGAGGCCACACAAAAGTAAAGGCAGATATTTACCAAGGCAGGAGGGAAGCTGGACAACAAGTGGCTGCAGACAAGGGATAAACTTTGGCAGAGAAAAGCAGAGGTGTCACCAGAGACATAAAGACACAGCCACACAGATATGAGATGATCCATGATGGAGCCCATAAAAGGTGGTGCCCCAGGGCTGGCCGCGGTGGCTCATGCCTTTAATCCTAGCACTCTGGGAGGCCGAGGTGGGAGGATCGCTTGAGATCAGGAGTTTGAAACCAGCCTGAGCAAGAGCAAGACCCCGACTCTACTAAAAATAGAAAGACATTAGCTGGACAACTAAAAATATATAGAAAAAATTAGCCGGGCATGGTGGCACATGCCTGTAGTCCCAGCTACTCGGGAGGCTGAGACAGAAGGATTGCTTGAGCCCAGGAGTTTGAGGTTGCTGTGAGCTAGGCTGACGCCATTGCACTCTAGCCTGGGAAACAGAGTGAGACTCTGTCTCAAAAAAAAAAAAAAAAAAAGGTGGTACCCCAGAGCTGCGTGGGAACTTTCTAGCTCTTGTCACAAATCCCCCTTTCCTTGAGATAATTTAAGAATCCCTAGCCTGCCAATCAAAAGAGCTTAAATCTCAATAGCCATAGATAAACCCGTAAGGGGGGTCACTATGAAGATTGGGGATATAGTGTGGATGGTTTAGGACAAAGCCACACCTCTGATGGAAAAAAGAAACTTGAAAGAGAGCCAACATTTTTTCAGGGTTGGTCACATGCCTGGTGTTTGGCATCTCTTATCTCATCATTCCTTATAACCTCATTCCACCCCTGGGTGGATACGTCCTCATTTTACACAGGGGGAAGCAAGCTCAGTATTCAGGTAAAATCACTTATTGTAAATGGTGAAGCTGGGAGAGGAAGCCTGTGCAGTCTGACTCCACATCCCCATTCAAACAGAGACAGGAGACCATGTGACCTCAGGCAGGAAGGAGCAGAGATTCCTACATCCGGTTCTAGTCTGGGCCAGGCTAGTGGCTTGCCCACGGGCCAATGTCCAGGGGCTGCATCAAAATCTCCCAACACTTTATAAAAATGTCCATTCTCAGGCCCAAACCCTGGAGAGTCTCATTCAGAAGGCCGGAGTGAAGCCTGAGAATCTGTTTTCGTGGGTAAGTAAAACGCACTTCAAGGCTTCAGAATCCCTGGGCTAAGATGGAGGTACCAACGTCTTCTAGTGGATGAAGAAAACACACATCTAGCCAGCTAAGCAAGCCAGAAAAGATAAATTATAGATTCTAGAAATTCTAAAATCTGCCCCAAGTTCCTGAATTGTATGAACAGAGAAGAAAAATAGCATAAGATACTAGTAAGACAAAAGCTATACAAAGAAATGCAAAACAGGTTCTTAAAAAACTTATAATCAACATGGGAAAAATAACTACCAAAAAAGATAACAATACAACAGCATGTGTCATATACTATTTAAGGTCTAGAAAAACTGGGGAGGGGGTATCACTCAGAAATTCCCCTCCCCCTTCCTGTTTCCCCACAAGCTTTCAGAGGAAAGGAAAGACAGAGAAACTGAGGAAGCAGGGATTCTCTCCTGCTTTTGCCTCTGGATCCTCATTTAGGGAATGGAAGACAATGACTTTCACTGCAGCGAGAAGGTGGCATGAGAGTTGAGTATGGGCTTTGCAATCAGACAGATCTGGATTTAAATCCCAGCTCCAACAAGCACTTACTGCATCACCTTGGACAAGTGACTTAACCTGCCTGAGCTCAGTACCTCATGTGTAAGTAGAGATAATACCTATTTTCAGAACTGTTATGAAGATTCAATGAGATAAAAATTATGACATAATTTGTACCTAACAAGAATGAGACATCTCAGCCTTTAAAGTTTGAGATGGGACTTAACAGACACAATCAAATCAAATATAAAATACTGATTTATCAATCTTTCCACCTGCCCTGACCCACCACTGTGGATCCATTCTCTGTCCTTCCCTGCCCTAATCTGTGCACTAGGTTAACCCAAACTGTATCACCTAGATGCTCTTTGCTGGCTTCTGGTTGGGTTTGACCAATGGAGAATACCAGAAGGAGATCAGAGGGTACCTCCAACCCCCAACTAATCTGGGGCCACATTTCTGACAGTGCCTGTATCTATCCAAGGCTACAACTTCCATTGGGCAGCCCTTCCTCCATGGTTCCAACTATTACTGGCATCTGGTAACACTATTTCCTCCCCTGGCCCCTTTGGCCTAGCTAGAGGTGGTAGCTACTCCCTATGGTTGCTTGTCTTTGGGTTTCTCAACATCTCTTGTTGGTTCTCTGAAACCTGCCCATACTGCTATATAGAGTCACATCATAAAAGTCTCCTGAACAATCTAAATTGGATTCTGTTCTCTGCCAGGACCCAAAATGATCCACCCTCCTTTCTCCCAAACTGCCCTCTCTCAAGTATGCCGCATCCCCTAGTGGCCATATTCGAGCCTAATTACTCTGTCCAACATTTCTTCTCCACTAAAGCCGAACCAAAGAGTTTCTTTCTCTTGAGAACATGAATTTGGAACTGACCAGAAGGACTAGTCTCTTATACAGAGGAACTGTAACCCCAGGAGCTGGGAGGTAACCACATTTTTTCTACCACTGGCCTGAGAAACAGAAAGCCAATCTGCAGGGAGTTAAGAATAAAGCAAAGGCACAAAAAGCAGTAACCATGAGTATGAGAGAGTTTGAAATCCAAGTGCCCTTGAATTCCTGGAGAAACATTTGCAGTCTTCTAATCCACACTTTTTTTTTTTTTTTTGCTTAAACCAGTTTGTTGATTACCATTATTAGCAACTAAGACCTCAACAAAACATCATGAGGTCAATTTCAACTGCTCCTAGTTATCACCAAACCAAGATGAAATATTCCCTGAAATAGTAAAGGAATCAAAAGCTGAAGGGAAACGGACATCAGAAGCTGAAACTGACCATACTGGACCAAAGGTGAAAAGTAAAACACAAAATTACTAGGACTATAGAGGCAAAAACAGGACTCTGGGTAGGCCTTGCTTAAGGTGCACTGCTGGCACTCTATGACCAACTAAACAAAAGCTGAGAAGAATTTAGAAATGAATCAATGAGATTCCACAATCGGCTCATTCACCTGCATTTTGGCCTTTATCCAGATGGTACAAATTCCATTTTGCTCCTCCATACATGCAACATATTTGTGGCCAATGTTAGTAGTCCTTACGAAGAAGTTGATTTGAAGTCAGTTACTCCTCATGGCTCTGTGATATACAGGCTGAGCATTTGCCAACAACCGTAGCCAAGTATATCCATAGTACTGGTAAGAGGGAGGTTTAATTTAAAAAATGAAAACAGCCAGGCACAGTGGCTCACACCTGTAATCCCAGTGACTTAGGAGGCTGAGGTGGGAGGATCGCTTGAGGCCAGGAGTTCGAGACCAGCATGGGCAACATAGCAAGGCCCTGACTCTTTAAGAAACAAGATAAAATTGGCCAGGCATGGTGGTGCACTCCTGTAGTCCCAGCTACTCTGGAAACTAAGGCAGGAGGATCCCTTGAGCCCAGGAGTTAGAGGCTACAGTGGGCTATGATTGTACCTCTGCATTCCAGCCTGCATGAAAGAGCAAGACCACATCTCTTAAAAATAAATAAATAAATAAAAATAAAAACACTGTCTAACTCATCCTCCCTTTAAAGCCTACCTTACTTATTCAATGTTACTAAGTACTTACCAAGTGCTGGACACTGGGTAGGCCTTAAGGGTCTTCCACAGATAAGTCAACAGACTATTACCTTCCTAGATCCACAATGAGGGAGTGACTGAGCCTCTAAGTCTCCTAGGATTGGGCCTTTGGCCAACTCTACAAGCTGATCTTCCACCACTGCCCCCATCCCACCCCTGCGGCTCCACACTACCTCCACCCAAGGACCTGTGGACTCACCATCCCTTCCTTCTGTAAGGCTCATGCCTACTTAATTCTTAGTCATGCTGAGAGCTCAGCTCAAATGTCATTTCCTTAGGGAAGCTTCCTCTGACGTCCCAGACTAGACTGCACTCCTGTTTTTTCCTTCACAGCACTCAGTACAATTTTATATATAAACACACAAATAGATCTGTAATTTCTGTACCTGCCTTTTAGCATGTGAGCTATATAAGGGCAGGTTCCTTCCCATCCTCTGAGCTTAGCTCAGTTCTGTGCTGAGTGAATACTGAGTCCTGAAGAAACACCCGAGGGACACTTGACATGGATTTAGGGGAGCAATTCCACTTTCTTAGGGAAGACTTGAGCATTAAAAGTCCCTGGTATTCTTTAACTCCTTTGACTCCCACTAACAATACCACTCCCTTGGTATATATCTTATATTCATCTTTACTCTGTTTTATTTTTCATTTATTTACTTCACAACTATGTTATAGCATCCCAACTGTTTACCACGTAATATGCCACGGGCTGGGTATATGATAGTAAATAAAACTAACTTTGCCCAAACTAGATCCTAACCATCTCAAGGGCCAGAACTTAGGCTGATGTTCTTTTCCTCCCCTCAGCACGCAGCAAATAACAGGTGTATCATAAATATTAAGTGATTTACTGTCATTATAAATAAAGAAGATGGACTTATGATCATGGTGAGTCTCTGCTGCTGGACAGCTACTGAGTTGCCATGGGAATTAAGGATGTTAGGGAGATATTTCTACCTTGGGAGGTTACAGACAAAGAAGACACATTTGGCTTTCCTATCACCCATCCCTTGGTGCCAGAGATGGAATATGAGAGAAAATAGGATACATGACAGAATCAATACTTCCTGGCTGTGATAATAAAGAAAGAAAACCAAAGGTTTTTCAACCTAGAGGCAAAAACTTATACTTCATGCCTCCCCAAGAAGCACCCTTTGAGGATAAAAATCACCTAAACAAAGCAGACACAAAAACAAGGCAGGGAAAGACAAATTGCTTTTGAGCATTTTTATACCCCCTCAAATACAAATAACATACACATGCTTCCTAGTAATACACACATATATCTCACTATTCCTGAGCCTGATTTATAACTAAAATATGAATATATGAGTTCTGACTTTATCATGCAGGTTTAATATTCAACCTGTCAGCTAAATATTGGCGTTTCTTCGTCTATAACAGGCAAAGAAGACAAAACCAGAGCATAATTTAAAAATGGGCATGGCCTTAACTCACATTGTGGAGCTTTAATGATAGCTGGCAGCCTTAATCTGATGGCTACATCACATCACCCGACCACTGACTTTCCAGTCGTCCTGGCAGAGGAAAGGCATAAAGGAAAGGAGGAGGGGCTGCCCCCAGAACTCTAATAGGAGGACCGCACCGTGGGTTAACAAGTGGAGACAAAGCCAGAGAGGGATACGGAGTAGTTCATTACCGGGTCCAACGCTCAACTCTCGTTCTGAAGTGGTCAAAACCAGGGGTTGAAGACTGAGCACAGAAGACCTTATCTGCCGAGCCGCTTTTCAAATACTCTTCCCCTTTTATTTGTAAGGCGATTTTTATTTTCAAAGCACGTTCACCTCGGGTGCATTCTCTTTCTGCGCTTCCCAACCACGAGGTGAGGAAAAGCGGGTCGAGAGCCCACCTCCAAACCCCCATTTCCTAGAAAACTAAGGCTCGGCCCTATGAAGTGCGCGAAGGCTGAAAGGCCTCAGGGACTGCCCAACGCCTCCTGCCCGGGTTCGTAATCTTCTAGACCAGGAAAGCTGCAAGCACACCAACAGTCCTTTGCCGTTTGGGGACTGCAAACCGGCCGCAGAACCGTTTAATCACAAGGTAAACCCACACTCGCGGCCGCTTCCTCCCCGGCGGACCGAGGTTTGGCTGCGACCCTCAGGGCCAGTGGAACCCGGCGGCCGACGCCGCTACTGTAGCTACCTGGACGCCGTGCACGATGTACACCTTCTCCGCCTCGCTCAGCGACACGGACGCCATGCTTCCGAGCCGCCCCGCGAACCGCACGTCATCCGCCCGCGTCGCCTCCGCGCCGACCGTGCCTTCCGCGTCTGTGCGTCATCATCCTGCGCGGCGGCCGCTCCTGCAGTCGCGGCCGCCGCCACTGCCGGGAGCTCCATGGGCTGCTTCTGCGCGCCGCCCGGTGTCTGGCCGAGCCCAGGGAGCCGCGGCGCCTCGTGCCGAGGAGCCATCGCCGCAGCCCAGGGCCGTGTCCCGGGGTGGAGACTGCAGGGGGAGGCGACGGCGGCGGCGGCAGGAGCCCCACCGGGGGCCTGGGACTGGGGAACTGCCTCCGGCTTCACGGTCAGTTGGGAGGGGAAACTGGGGTCGCAGTGGAGAAGCTGGGATGAAGCGAGTGGCACGGGCCAGGAGACTCACAGTGGGAGAGGCGCGCGGCGTACTTTGCTCAGAGCTGGAGTTGAAGTAGCAGATCGTGTGTGTGTGTGTGTGTGTGTGTGAGAGAGAGAGAGAGAGAGAGAGAGACAGACAGAGACAGGCAGAGAGAGACAGAGAGAGGCGGAAGTCGTGATTGGCCAGTGATCGCTCTTCGCCCTCCACTTTTTTGGTCCCTAGGAATATTGAAGAGGCAGTGAAGCCCTCTTAATTGTTCTCAGTGGGAAAGGTCCGGGCTGGGAGTGGAGGGCACTAGTCCCGAGGCATCCCCACCCCTCCACCCAGGAATATCTCTAGCTCGCGCTCTCTCCTTTACTCTCTCGCTTGCGCTCTCTGCTCGCCGCCACCCTCCCCCCCCCCCCCCCATTTTCTTCCTCTCTCTCTCTCTCTCTCTCTCTCTCTGGCTGACTGAACGCTGGCCCAGTACCTTGCAGGGTCCCTTCCCTCGGGTGCTTGCAAGAGCATTGTCCCAGAGGGAGTAGCGGGGAGGGTCTTGATAACCGGCGCTGGCGAGATGCGCAGTGACCGTGTGTCCCCAGCGCTTCCTAGTGGGAACTGGAAGTCCTAGTTTGATGGGACTGATCGCTGGGAGCTGCGGACAGCTGCCCGAAAAAAGCCAACCCCGTGCGGTGGCCGAGTGGGAGTATGGGCCTTGGGTATCCAGAGAGGATACTTGCAAGGTGAAGCTGGGGTCACCGAAGGAGCCCATTAAGGCGGGGCAGATAGGATAAGGTATAAGTTTTAAAAGAGTTTTGTGGATAAATGAGGGAAAGTTAACCCAAATTGCCTGAAGCTAGGAAGGCATCTGATGACTTTACTGATGTCCCATTTTTGAGTAACCTCTTTGTTCTCAAAAGTGAAAGTAACCCTTGACAGTATGATCATCCAAAAGGTAGTTGGTGTTTCTTAGACAATGGCTTCAGATACAGTTTCACAGATAACTAATGGGAGACTACTATGGATGGGCTTTGCGCTAGCTTTGGAATGCTAAAACAAGTAAAACACGCTTTATACCCAGAGAAGCTCCCTAGGCAGAGGTGAAGGCTCCAGAGCCAACCTAACCACAGAAGATGGTGGTTAGAGCTATGATGGTGGTATCAGTGGGCACAGTGGGACTGGGAGGTGGGTCTGAGAAGGACACAGAGAAGTGCCTGCCCACATTCTTAATCACTAAACTGCTGAGCTCTAAAATAGATGATCACTTCTTCTCAATAGACTGGACATTAGGTGTTTCTCATGTCTCTACATAGGCCTCTACAGGTGCACCTAAAAGAAACACATCTTGCAAGGTTGAACTTTGCCCTCCAGGGAAACCTGGAGAGGTGAAGCCAGAAAGGTTTCCTCCCTAACAAAGGCACAGTTGCCCCACCTGTTGTGGCACATAGATGACTTCTGTTTGGTTGGATGGCTGGATTTCACGTAAGGAACTCTGTGTTATAAGATAATAGGGGATTGCTGGTGTTAGAAATGGGATTTTTGTGCTAGAGATTGCTCAGAAAGGAAAGAGCTAGGAAGTGGGATTTTAACAGCTAGAATATCTAAGGGAACTGAGGATTTAAAAGATGGCAGCAGATTGACAGAGAAGACACAGGAAAAAAAAAAAAGTATGAGTTTGGATACCATGGAGTCATCTTTATATAAAAATCTTTCAGTATGTTTTTTAAAATATGGGACATTTGAACTGTCCCCCTGACAATTGACAAAAGGTTCCATGCTGGAGAAAGGTCAGCAGTATTTGCTAAATAATGTTATGAATGATGTCTGATATATTAGGCTAAGTAGGTATGAGAGGTACAAACAGTAAAATTTTCTACTGATACAATGACACTTTCACTAATCATTCTACTTAAATGCTGCCAGAACATTTTTATCACCTTTGCTGTAATAGTGCATTAGACATCTTTAAAACCTATAAGTTCAGAGTTCTTATTCAGTTTATTGAAGCATTTCAAAGAATGTATGACAGCCAGAAAAATTAAGAAGTCAAGGATGGCATATTATTCTATTAAACCAGCTTGTTTTTCTGTCACTATGAGATTATTTTAGGTGCCTACTATTTTGTAGGTCTGTCTATTCTAAAACCCTATACTCTATTATTTTCTTTATCACTTAGTGCTTATTATGTGCCAAGCATTGTTCTAAGCACTTTATAAAGATTAATTGATTCAGTCTTCACAAAAGCCCTGTGAAGCAAGTACTATTATCCCTATTTTACAGATTGGAAAACTAAGACACAGAGCAGTTAAATGCCTTGACCAAGGTTACAGGTCACATAACTATTAATAGTAAGTAGCAGAGCCAGTTTTTGAGACCAGGCATTCTAGCTCTCGGGCCTGCACTCCTAACCATCATCTTATACAATCTCCCCCCAGGCTCCATTTCATTCACCAGAATATTTGATAAAGGAGGCACTATAGTCTTAATTCCAAAAGCAAGGAGTCTGTTCAGACATAAACTCACATCCCTTGAATCCTTTTTCTAGAGGAATATATAATGTGGTGCTGATGGGAAGTTCCTGTGTCTGTTTCAGCTCACCCTTTTAGATAAGGAAAAAGGTTATATAGGGGCAGAGTCGAACTTAACTCCAAGTAGCTAAGGAGAGAGCCTTCAACACCAAAGAAGGCCAATGGATCTGGTACAAGGGTTGAGTAGGCATGCATGAAGACCAGATTCCAACTGTGTGCCATACTCGGAAAAGACATCTAGAAATTCTTCAGACAATCAGTAAGTGTTCGCATGCCTGCGAGTCTCTAGTGTTCTCATGGGCTTAAAGAGATAAGAAACTCAAAACACAGGACCTGCCTAAAAGAAGTTTAGGATTTATGATAGCTGGGGAGCCCAAGACCTTGAACTAGTGCATGAACAAGACAATAAAATAAAGTGCTCAATTGAGACATCTGGTAATTAGAAGAGAGACCAGCCTATAATAAGGTGCTAATTCTGGAGGCCAGGCATCAAGTACGAGAGGTGATGAGCTGCTGCTAGCCACTAGCCAGCACAGTAATAACATTACAGGTGAAGTAAATCTGTCCCACCTAGCCTTGGTTAATTAAAGCAATAAAAGCCAATTACAGAGGAGCTGTGGGTCAGAGCTGAGTCCTTGGTGCTGAAGTTGCAGAGAGCTCTTAAAAGCCCAGCAGGAAACATTTTATTACCACCCTTAAGCAGACATGGCCAAGTTTTAGGCCTTTTCCTTTGCATTTTCACCGTTAGTCCAGCACCCTGGAAAAGCACTATGTGAGCTAATATTTCTCCTATAGATCTATTTGCTTTAAACACTTTGCATTTATCTTGCCTGTACTTCGTCTTTAAGAATACTAAAGATAAATAATCTCTCGTAGTCTGGCCAGGAGATCTGTGTCTGACTTCTTATAGACAATAAATTGGGATTACAGTGATAGTAAAATTGATAGTAAAACATGGGTAAAGCTCATTCCCAATTAGAGAAAGGATCACAGGGTCTTCAGGTGTGTTTCATTTTGAGAGGGTGGCATGGTGCTTCTATGGCTCATTAGGGCACGTATGAGAAAAGGGGATCACATATCCTAATTACCAAATATGGAAGTATTTAAACACACACACACTCTGGTAGCCATAGAAAGTAATAGAGTCTGAAGCAGAAATGGAGGGGTGATGTCTCGATATTGACCTGCTGGGGGGAAAATGAGACTAATGCCATGCTGCTTCTAGTTCCTTCCTGTTTTTGCATTTTTAAAAATCATTTGCTTTCCTCTTTAGAAGCGGATTTCCAGAGACAAATGACCAGGTCATTCCTGGCTGTCAACTGTGAAGGTGAGAAGGCTACAGTTGCATGCCCCACATAATCCAATCATTCATCCCAATATATTTGGAATGCCAGGAAAACTTCATCTTTTCATAGTCTGCTCCAAACCTCAGCCTTCCTAGTATGTAGAGACTTAGCAATTGAACCTTTAGATTTTCTGTGCTATTGAAGACATGAATATCTCCTGTTTAGGGTCAGTGGAGATGGAATGCCTTTGGGTGATATCGATTTCTTAACCTTAGCAAGGTGAGTTCAGTGGGAAAGTACAGTTCTGGCCACCATCCTATTGCAATAAGTCTTGACTTTGGTAAGTGAAGTGTATGTTTCTAAACCAAGAAATGGTAGCAGAGAATCAGGTTGCAGAAAGACAGGTTGGTTAGGAAGATAACAATCTGTGGTGGAAAGATTATGGAGCCTCTAGTTCAAAGATTTCGGCTTTGCCATTACCTTGCTTTTATGTCTTTGAGCAAGTTGGTTAACCTCTCTCTAAGCCTCATTTTACCCTATAGTGAATATCTTGTCAGGTTGTAAAACTCAGAATAGATCCTGGATATGCAAACATTTAAACATTGAAAAATGGCCATGTTTAACTTGTAGTTTTTAAGATTTCTGTCATTTACCACTTTGTAATATTTGATGCATTTTGATAGTGCTTTTTCTACTCTGCTTTTTCTATATGCCATATTTGACTGAAAACACTGAACATGCTCAGGAAAATTGCTAACAGAGACAGTTACTGGTCGCTTTCTTTTTGAATATTAGCAAAGAATAGGGAAAGGAAGTTAAGGGAAGCTTTTGGTGGAAACATAAAATCCAATAAATTAAAAAGAAAAATGTTGAATTTGTTCCTGAAAACAGGACCCATAGAAGCTGACCCCTGCAAGGTACCTTAGCAATCAGCTTGCTTTCCCCGTTGTTTTATAGAATGGGGAGACTGAGGCTCAGAAGAGTAACTGACTTGCCTGAGGTCATGAGGTTAGTAAGTGGCACAACTGGGAATAGACTCTGGCTTCTTGACTCCAAGCCCAGTCTTCATTCCCTTTAGCCTCTTGTCTATTTCCAAAGCCCTTTAGCAGATGCCAGAGAGCCCCTTGCCTGGTAGATAGAGGTGTGTTCTTATAGAACACACTATAGCCTTGTTTTCATTGTCCCAGCTTCCTTCCAAGGCTCTGCTCTTGCATGGCCACTAACAGTGCCTGAGATAAATGGTATCAGCAAAGACCCAAAAGCCACATGACTCCCTTCTTGAAGCCCAGTAGAATTACAATAACTGGTTCTCTCTTTCTCTTCCCTAGCTAGTCTTTCAGATTTTTCCAAGCACTTTTGTTTTTAGTCCCTAAAAAAGCCAAGCTCTTGCCTGGGTGATGTCACAGTGGCTGCATGCCTGCACATGGCACAATGTGGGGCCAGGTGCCATCCTCAGCACCCTCAGGTGGGAACCTTTGCTGGTTGGTCTCTGCCTAGCATGGGTGGGCTCTCTCCTAGAAAATCAGCATTCTGGTACTTGGCCCCACAGGAAGTGTTTCCAGCAGAAGCAGATTTTAGAGTCTCAATCCTAGGGTGACTCTTCTGGCTAAGGCTTCATAGCTCTCCTGCCTTCTAAGTTTGGGCAGAATCAGTCTTCTAAATGTTAGCTGTTGTTCAGCCAGGGCCCCACCTAAGAGTCCAGAATGCTTATGTTCAGGCCTATGGCCTATGAATACCATTACATGCAGCCCACCCGATAACACCATCTCTGCATAACCATGTGTGGACAAGATGACCAAACTGTAAGTAACCCAAGGTCACTGGTGGAAGTATCAGTGCCTGTCCCTCTTTTATTTTCTAGTTATTAGACAGAATTAGATTGTTTTAGTAAATAGTTAAAAGCAGGCTCTGGGGTGAGAACACACTTTGGAAGTGTATCCTATCTCCACTGCTTCCTGGAAATAGGAACGTAGGCAAATCTCTCCATGCTTCCATTTCCTCACCTCTAAAAGATGGATGGGAAGGTAAGCGTTTATACCTACAAGATAGAGTAGATGTGAGAATCAAATAGGATGAGACGTGTAGTATGCACTCCAGTGCCTGGCAGGTAGCAGATGTCCAGTAAGGGCACGGAAAGGATCAGAGTCCCACCCTACATTCAGCATGCCCCACACTGTGGCAGCAGTCAAGCAAAATGTCCATCTTGGAACCTACCCTCACAGAGGTCAGATGGCAATTCAGTGTCAAATGAGATCGTGCACTTGATTACAAAGGGTTTCACAAACTATGAGAGTATCACAGTCATTGACAAGTATTCAGTGGGTAGCAGGATGAGTAATTTATTGTTGCTTTTATGGAGATTTTCCTGCTGGCTTACAGACTTCCTTCAGGGAGAATATAGTGCAGGGAGATGGCAGCATAGCAACTAATTAAACAGATTGTAATAGGTACCATCCATAGACCTACAAAGTAAGTTAGCCACCTTACTAAACATTTTAGGGAAGACCCACTGACTCCTTGAGCTTCATTTCTTTACTCATTTGTAAAACAGGCTGGACCAGAATTTAAAAGAGACCTGCTAGATCTCTCAGTCTCTTTCCAAAAGGCTGTATGTTCAAGGGCCCAAGTATGTGAGGTAGCCCAGTGTCATGCTCCATTCAAGAGACAGGCATTAGAAGGGGCTCATAGAAAAAGGAATGCTCTATTTTTTTTTTTTTTTTTAAAGAATGGATATTATAGGCTCCCAGGAGCTAGTGGAAGGAAAGTCTGTTTGTAGTCTGTTTCTTGAGTTTTTTAAAAAGAGTCATGGAGATTAGAGATCCTAGTCTACCCCCCTTACTTTAGAGATAAAGACACTAAAGCCAAGTTGAAGTGACTTCTCCTCAGGTCCCTCAAGTGCATGTGAGGGGTTGGGAAATAGAACTCAGGCTTCCTGCTTGGTCATTCCTCCCATCCCCCCACCTTGGAAAAGAAAAAAAAAGAAGCCATGTGCTTTGCTCCAAAGTATAGTTACAGGCCAGCTGCAATGGCTCATGCCTATAATCCCAGCACTTCGGGAGGCTGAGGCAGGAGGATTGCTTGAGGCCAGGAGTTTGAGAGAAGCCTGGGCAACATAGTCAGACCCTATCTCTATAAAAAATAGAAAAATGAGCCAGATGTGATGGCACACCCTTGTTTGTAGTCCCAGCTACTTGGAAGGCTGAGGGAAGAGGATCGCTTGAGCCCAGGAATTTGAGGTTGCAGTGAACTGTGACACCATTGCACTCTAATCTGGGAAACAGAGCAAGCCCTTTTCTCAATTAAGAAGAAAAGTATAAGTGTGGTGACAAGCAGAGCTGGTTTTGAATCCTGGCTCCACTACTATCTAGCTCTATCTGACCTTGGAAATATTGAGCCTCACTCTTTCCACCTCTGCATTGGAGAATAATAAAAGCTGCTGTGCTGGGGTGTAAGAATTAAAACAAGCTGCTTTGTGAAGTCCTCAACCATAATAGGCATTCAGTTCATGTTGGTGCCCATCTCTATTCCTCTAGGCAATACTGCATGTGTTTTGCCTAAAACATAAGTTTTAGACAAAATGTCAAATGGACCTCCATTTCCACCTCTGTAAAACAGGAGAATTTGACTAAAATCTGTTATACTAGATGGTCCTTAATATTCTTTCCAGGTCTAAAATTCTTATTCAGATAGTAATTTTTTTTTTTTTAACCACTTATTCTTACATGTGGTCTTGTCTTAAAGTTGTCTGAATTTTTCTCATCATTGCAACGTGTAATAAGCTACACCCATAAAAAGGGAAGGTAGAACATGCAACTCAAAGCTGCTACTGATATCCAACATTTGTGACATGTATTATGTCACATTATATGTGGGTGTGTATTTTTTTAATATATCAGTAAAGCCAGGAAGTGGTAAAATAGCCAATTGTAGTAAAATAGTTGTAGTAAGTAGAGGAGCTGTTACTGTCCAAATCCCAAACTTTTTTCAGAAGGAATGATCAATGTTAGGAGTCCGAGTGTGTGCATGAATGAGTTTTATAAGAAGGTGGCTGGTTATGAAGCAAGAAGGAAAATTTAGCTTACTGACTACTTCCTGGTTTCCTCAATGAACTTGAATATGTATAAAGTTTGGTTTGGAGGTACAGTATTTTACTTTTTGTTTTTTCTTTAAGTTTTTTGCTGAAGGTTGGGTATGACCAAGACAAGAGGCAGGCAGAAGGAGACAGACTCTCCTGTGGAGGGAGAAACATTGTAGACTTGATGGTAAAGATCTTGTTAAACAGGCGGGCTCGTTCTACCTGTCTGCACACTTTCCTTGGCTAGCAGGCATGATGCAGAAGATAAGGCACCTTTCCTGTGATAGGCTTTGGACCACACCCTTACCTTTTTGAAAACGTTTAGTGACTCATTCTATTTTTTTATGAAATATTTCAAACAGTGATTCATGGTTCACTCTTTGTTTTTCTGAGACTCATCTAAAAATGGGCATAAAATTTACAATTCTTTTGGACCCTTACAGAAATTAAATTAAAATAATTGTAGCTCAGGCAAATTAATTTTCTGCTTGACCAGATTTGTTTCTAAAGCTTCATCTTTGAAGATGTATTTATTCATCTTTGAAGTTGCAGGGTTGGCTTGTGAATACTTTTATATTTTAAGTCTGTCACTCTTAAATGTGAGAAGTCCTAAAGAAGGCACACATCATATTTTTAAGGCTGTATAATTTAAGCCATAGAAGGTTCTCATTATACTCATCAGGATGAATTTCATTTGAGAGTTATCATAGAAACATCAGATGCTACCCTGAAAGATTCAGTGGACATTTTAAGTGATTGTTTAAGGGTAGACTGAATTACTTAACTATGGTAAAAATTAATTTAGGTGGGAATTTATTGTTTGTGGTAAGTTCAGGAGAGCACCAGACCAGCCCCCAATATCAGTTAAGCATAATACTAGATTTATTAAGATTTTATACACTCACTTGAAATAATTTTGACTTAAGCCAAAAGCCTCCTATTTTAGAATTTCTACTGCCTTGCAGATGATCATGACATGTGCTAAGGAGGTGATGAAACTGAGTTTCAACTATATGGTTCCTACTTGTAAGGACCTAGAAAGTTTAATCCCTCAATTTTTTTTTTTTTTTAAGTATTTGGATGATCCTTATCACTAAGCCAAGGAGAAATAACTTCACCTGATTTTGAGTTTGTTGAACCAGTCTGTGTACAGATATTTCATACAAGCCTTAATGGTTTGGGTTCATTGCCCTTTGTTTAATGCTACTTTGTACAGTCCCAAGATGCTGTTGTGAATGCATGTATGGATGTGAGAATGTGGGGGTTTTAGAAAAGGAATTCTCACCAAGTACTTTGAGATGCTTCTAAGGATTTGGTTTTAGATCTAGCTGAACTACTCCATGACTTCAGTATAGGATCTTGTCTCAAGAAAGCAGGTAACATAGGACTTGCTGGCAATCTGAGAGGATCGGAGTCCTTGGGGACACCCAGTCCCTCAGGCTCATGGGGCCCCAGATTCCACTTCACTGAATATGTTTGTGTCTGTCTGTTTAGGTTAGTGGAAGGGTACACTTGTGATCAGGTGTCATGAAGCACAAATGTTATACATATATCTTGAGGCAATTCTCTGGACCAGAAGCAGGTTTTTTAAAGAAAATTAACACTTATGTCAGTCATTTCTTGGTTTTGGCTTCTAGGAAGACTGGCTGCTTTCCTTAGACTTACCACACGCTGCCCCCCACAGAGCTCAGATCATCGTTCTGACACCACATCTTATCAGGATTGCTGGCTCTAGGGAGCTCCAGAACCCCTCTGAGTCTGGAAATCTGTTTCTCCTATGACTTCCTTACCCCTCAGGCTTAGTTCCTTTGCCTTTTCTGAGCTTCAGTGCACTTTTATGTCGGGTGGGAAGAAAAAGTATTTTGAACATGTATTACTAACCTATAAAGGAGCTCTCTTTTTAGTGCTATAAAACCCTTAGCCAAAAAAATACAATGTATATTCCTATAATTAGAATTACAAAATGATCCTTGTTCTAGATCTTTCCTTGGAAAAGTGTTATCCACTTGGAGGAGCAGAAAACCCAATACCACCAAAATGAGACTCAGTTCTTTAGTGCCTCTCTGGGCTTGTCAACCTCTGGACTCAGCCCTCTCATCTGCCTTACCTGTCATACTGCCAGAGTGCCCTTGCTACAGCATGGATATGAGCCCCTCACAACTTTCCTCAGAAACTTCAGTGGCTTACCAGTACCTCCAGGGTGAAATCCCATCTCATTATGAAATTATTAATAAAAGTCTTTCTAAAGCACAACCTTCTCCTACCTATAAAGCTTCATTTCCAATTACTCCCTGCCCCTTCTCTGCAAAGCCTGTGTGTGTGCACAGACATGCATATAGCCCTGGACATCCAGCCCTGCCATCAGCACCACCACTTCCCCTGCCTGGCCTACCCACCCCCTTGCCTTTGTCGGAACAGTACACTGCTGGCTCTGTGCCCTGCTCAGATCCCACCCCTTCAGAAGTCCTTACCATGATAAAGTCTATCTATCTCGCTTTTAGGTTCTTTGGGTTTTGGGTGGATTGTTGTTTTTTGGCTTTGGGGTTTTTTTTTTTTTTTTTTTTGATACTATTTGCCCCTTTGTTGTGCAATTCATTAGTCATCTATGTGTTAGCATTATTGTAGGTGTGTCTGTCTGATATACATGGCCATTCACCAAGAACTATTGATTTGAGCACAGTCATACAAGATACCAGGTCACAAAGCTAAACAAAATGGGACTTGCAAGTTACTAGAAAAAAGCAAATAGGACTGGTCTTACCAGATTGGGAGCCAGGGAAGGGGAATGGCAGGGCGTGAGCAGAGCAGCACACACACATTATTGTCCTCATTATCCCTCCGTGAGAGCCTCTGCACAGTTCCTTACATTTAGTGGCTGTTCCATAAATGTCTTTTTGAATTGAATTGAATGAAGAGAGGAGACCTTAGAGAGCAAACTGGGCAAGGGGGCGAGGGAGGATCTAGCGAAGGCTGCCCCTCAGAGAGCATGCGCTGGCCGCAGGTGGTGTTGGGGATTTGGGGTTCACCGTCCTCCTTGAGGGCCTGCCCCAGAGGCCTGAGCAACCAGTTTTTGAGACTCTGTCTCAAAAATAAAATAAAATAAAATGTATCTCTTCTTCAAAATAAGTCATAATTACCTGGAAAGTTTACTTATGTGGAAGGGCTTATTCCTCAGCCAAACCATGCATATAAAACATAACTCTAGTTTAGCCAAGTCATTGCCATAAGTACAACTAAAAATGAGCAACTGTCAGTCAACTACTCTGAATATGCTATGAGCATAATTTATCACTGGAAGTGTCTAAACAAGACAATTTTTTTTTTTTTTTTTTTTATTTTACAGAATCAAAGAGTCTAACAGTATATCTTGTTAGATACAGTATGTCCTCATAATGTATACATTATTTCTTGTACAATGATATGAAATAATATGGGAAATATTCATGATAAATTATTAAGTGAACAGTGCAAGTTAAAAACAATAGTTTCATATTTTTTTCCCCCACCCCCCCTTTCCCGAGTCAGCACCTTCAAGTGTTAGCACTCCCCAAACGGTGCGCAATGCACTCATTGTGTAGGCATACCCCCATCCCCTCCCCCACCCCCCACCTCAGTCTGATGTCCAATTGGTGTCGTTCCCAGGTTTGTATTTAGGTGATGATCAAGGAAACCAATTTTCTGGTGAGTACATGTGATGCTTGTTTTTCCATTCTTGGGATACTTCACTTAATATAATGGGTTCCAACTCTCTCCAGGAGAACCATAGAGATGTTGTATCTTCATCATTCCTTATAGCTGAGTAGTATTCCATGGTATACATATACCACAGTTTACTAATCCAATCATGTATTGATGGGCATTTGGGTTGTTTCCACATCTTTGCTATTGTGAATTGTGCTGCTATAAACATTTGGGTACACGTGCCTTTGTTACAGAATGACCTTTTTTCCTTTGGGTATATGCCCAGTAATGGGATTGCTGGGTCAAATGGCAGGTCTACTTGAATCTGTTTAAGATACCTCCATAATGCTTTCCACAGAGGTTGCACTAGTTTGCAGTCCCACCAGCAGTGTATTAGTGTTCCTGTCTCTCCACACCCACGCCAACATGTGTTGTTTTGGGTTTTTTTGATAAAGGCCATTCTCACTGGGGTTAAGTGATATCTCATTGTGGTTTTGATTTGCATTTCCCTGATGATTAGAGATGTTGAACACTTTTTCATATGTTTGTTAGCCATTTTTATATCTTCTTTTGAAAAATTTCTATTCATGTCCTTTGCCCACTTTTTGATAGGGTTGCTTGATTTTTTCTTGCTGATTTTCCTGAGTTCTAAATAGATCCTTGTTATCAGTCCTTTATCTGATGTGTAGTATGCAAAAATTTTTTCCCATTCTGTAGGTGGTCTGTTTATTCTCGTGACTGTTTCTTTGGCTGTGCAGAAGCTTTTTAATTTAATCATGTCCCATTCATTTATTTTTGTTGCTGCTGTGATTGCCTTGGGGGTCTTTAAACAAGACAATTATTCTAAATTTATTTTCAGTAATCATCCATTTATGACAACCATGCCATTTATAATAAAGAACAGTTTGATAGAGTACACAGGTTCTGGGGGGATGGCCCTCAGGCTGCAGACTGTGGGAGGTTATGCTGCCACAGGCGGGGCCAGGGTGGGGTGAGTTATAACTGACCATCTCATCACACCAGCCTGATCTGCAGGGGAAGCAGGGGTCGTGGTGGCTCTGTTATTTATTTGGTGGGCAACAACTGCTTAGGACTAGGTATCAGCAGGTCTTTCTGTGAAGGGCCAGAGAGTAAGTATTTAGGGCTCATGGGTCACAACTACTCAACTGTTGCCATTATAGTGCAAAAGCCACCGAAGACGATATAAGCATATAATCAAATGGTGTGGTTGTGGTCCAATTAAACTTTATTGGTTTTGAACTTAAATAGTAATTATGGAAACATAGGAGATACACATACAAATGTGTATGGCAGCAGGAAATACCAAAAAAATCCTTGCAACTGGAGGTTGTCAAAATGTTGAGCTTCAATGAGCTGTTGAATCATTGTGGGTTGTCAAGCTTTTTTGTTTGGTTTTGGTTGAACAGAGTTTAAGATTTTAGTATTTAGTATCCCTGGTCTGTAATCTTCTACTATCCTTTTGTTTGGTGCTGCAGCAGGTATACCCACATCTCTTAATGTTTTTAGGTTATCTGGCAGCCCCAAATTGCCACTGTACTCTGGAGAGCACAGGATTGCTTTGTTAGAAAATTCTGGTTGATGGACCATCGGGAACCAAGGCTTTTTACTCTGCTTGAGGAGGTAGTTATTCTATATGTGTCATGACTTTTTGTTCCCTGGTAGTGTGCCCAGCATGTGACAGTCACTGTATTTGTTGAATTGATGTTTCTTTGGACAAGTACATGGCACATATTTGACTGCCTTTCGGCCATTAGTTCTCTGGCACCTTGGGAAGGGTGACCCTGTCCTTATTCTTCATTATTAGTCTGTGCAACTTGTGACTCTAGAATGTCTGTCATTTTGAGTAGTAGTTACTGCTCTGCCCTCTCAGCTTTGTGGATACGTTCTTACTTTCATGACTGTACTGTATTCAGTCCAGATGCTCTTTCTTTGGTGGGGGTGAGGACATTGGAGGAAGAAGGAAAATTGGAAAAAAGGATAAGGATAACTCAACACAACCATTGAAAGCCTGCCCTTACCATTCAGAGCCACAGTCTTCACACATAGCCACTGTGGCTGTTGAGTGATTTCCCCTGCTGTGTAGTTACTTGAGGTCTCAAAAGACTGGGTTATCACTTGCCTGTGTCATAGCTTGTGTTATGGGTGGCTTTTCCATGGCACCTACATCTGGTGGGAAGCTTGAGCCATCACAGTTTCTAACCGAGAAGCCTGGTTAGTGATGAAGCAGGCCAGAGAGGTTAAGATTTAAAAAAAAAAAAGAGGAGGGAAATCTGAGCTTTCTGCGTCTTGTAGCACATGCTGTAGACAGATAGACTATAGTTATCAATTCTTAGTTATTTTATTGCTGTCCCCAAAGACTCGAGTTGCAGCTGTTAGGGAGAAAGGGTGCTTTGCTCAGCATTTATTTCCAAAGGAATGATGCCTTTCCTAGAGAGAGTATTTGTGCACAATCTGTGAGGTGTACAGAGTGTTACAATCTATATTGTTCATCACAATCACCTCCAGCCTCACACCAGCAACCCTGGGAGGAAGGTGGCCAGGGCTGCAATGTGGGTGTTTCCACAGGTGAGGAAGCAGAGGCCTACAAAGCCCCATAGCCAGGTGGTGGGAAAACGTCTTTGAACTCTCCCTCGCCCTCTCTCCTTCCCTCTCCCTTCCTTTCAAGTCAGAATTTGAATATATCTGTTGAGGCACTTTCTGCCCAGTAGATCCCTAATAGCCAAAGAGACCTGGGTTCCAGTCCTGCCTCCGCATTGGCATGCTGTGTTTGCTGCTCCTGCTCTAGCTCACCTTGGGTGGGACATTTACCCTTTGGAGGCTCCCTTTTCATTATCTGTCACGGGAAGGTCTGGAGCAAAGTGGTGCTGTTTCACAAAGACTAAGTTAACTCTCAGGAGTAGGGAAGAGAACTCACATTTTACTATACTTGATCTTAGCCAAGAGGCCAAGAAGCAATGAGAATTCACATTTTAAGTGAACGAGTTTAGGCAGCTTTTCTGCAAGGGGTTTGTGCGTAGATACTCATGGCTCACTTTGGAAAGGTGATTTTGTCAAGTCTCCTTGATGACAAGATAACACCAAGTTTCTGGGTTCTTTCCTCTCTCTTTCAGATGCCAGTATGGACAGAATAGCTTATGATGCTTATCCCCACCCACCACTTCCGAGACATTGAGCGGAAACCAGAATACCTCCAGCCGGAGAAGTGTGTCCCACCACCCTACCCTGGTCCTGTGGGAACCATGTGGTTTATCCGTGACGGCTGTGGCATTGCCTGTGCCATTGTCACCTGGTTTCTGGTCCTCTATGCGGAGTTTGTGGTCCTCTTTGTCATGCTGATTCCATCCCGAGACTACGTGTACAGCATCATCAATGGAATTGTGTTCAACCTGCTGGCCTTCTTGGCCCTGGCTTCCCACTGCCGGGCCATGCTGACGGACCCCGTGAGTATGTCTGGGCTTGTTTTGACCAGCCCACACTCTCCTCCTCTGGCCCTGGCATGGCCGCAGCCTGCATGCTCCCCCTGGACCTTGGGACTATGGGAAATAGGACAGCCAGGGCTGGGCGGGAAAGTGGATCCCCTTATTCAGAGTTCTATGGAATTCTGATTAGAATTCTGATCTTGGTTGAATATGCACATTGACGTATACATTAGTTGGGCCTGTTGTGGGAGGGGCTTGGTCTAGGGGCAACTTGGCCTCTGGTTAGCAAAGCACAGATAGCCCTGGAGGCTGGGACAGAGTAGAAAGCATGCTGGAGGGTTGGGTCAGGATGGGGCTTCCCAGTGAAGACAGGGCTGGAGCTAGGTGGATTTGAAATTAAAGCCACATCCAATTCCAGGAACCTACACGGAAATGACCTTCACTTTGCTTGGGGAGGTTCATCTTTTCCTGAAAAGCTGGACAAGCCTGTTTCAGGCCGCAACAAGTGCCTCTTGGCGAATATCTGTGGGTAAAGCAGTGGTGTTCTGCTCGATGACTTAGCTAAATATACCAAGCTGTGCACGTGGCTATTGAGTGTTTGTGCACCCTGGTATTAAACCCCTCTGTTCCTGTTCATTCTCTTGTATGGGAAAAACAAGAGAGTACGTTATTTGATAAAGACCTCCTGTGGCTTGTTTCAGTGCGTGGGATGTGTGTGTTTAAATTAAGAGAGGGAGAACACTGCTACTGGCAGTGACACTGGCCATGCAGATTCATTTCTGTGAGCCCCAGGGAAAGCTCAGTAAAGATGGTGGGGTCCTGCGTTAGTTCCTGTCCTCGAAGGGCTCCGTTTCCCACTGGTTCAGGTGGTGGATTGTTAATCCGTCCCAAGGGAAGGCAGCTTTCCCAACTGAATTACATGCCAGTGACTGGTCCAGACCAGGCCTTTTCTCACGCATGTGCCTCAGGGAGACCAAACCCAGTGTGAGGCGGGGGCCTGCGGGCGCAGTGTTCACACCCAGGGGCACTGAACAGCCATCACCTTAAGGAGGCAGAGTATGCGGGTATAATTGTAAGTCCCCCCAAGCACAGGGGTATAAAAGAGTTTTCCCAGCAGCATCAGTGTTGTCATTCTGAAAACAAGGATTTATTTAGAAATTTTTATGATGCTCTTGCTATTGGGAATACAGAAGTAGAAGATATTATTTTGCTCAGTTCATATTTAGTGTCTGCTAAGCCCCAGGTACTGTTCTTACCCTCAAGGTGCCCTCTGTTTGGAGAACACGGGTGAGGATGGTCCTGTGTGATGAAGGCTATGGCAGAAGGAAACATGGATTGCTGGG
This sequence comes from Eulemur rufifrons, assembly GCF_041146395.1. NCBI lineage: Eukaryota > Metazoa > Chordata > Mammalia > Primates > Lemuridae > Eulemur > Eulemur rufifrons. Next base: position 150,324,041 of record NC_090989.1, read on the forward strand.
GGAAAACATTAAACCAATCTAGGTAGGGGTGACGGCTTGGAGGAGGTAATGTCCGAGCCAGTTCTTTTCAGAGCAGTGGACGTTGAGGACAAGAAGACAGGCAGAGGGAGCAGCATGCACAAAGACTTAGCAATGCAGGAGTGTGGCTCCTCTGGGCAGCCAGGAGTTGTTTGGAATGGTGGGAACTTAGGAGAAAATGGGTTTGGGTTGATGGTGTGGATGGGGTGCTAAAGAGGAGGGAGGATAGGAGTTGGATAATGAGAGGCAGTCTGGAGCCCCTGAGGATTTTAAACAAAATTGTCACTTTACGAGGATCACTCTGGCAGTGGTGAGGAGGAGTGGCACTGGTGGGGAATAAAATGAATAGCTGTGTTTACTGAATGCCTACTCTGTGAGAGATTCCTTTCTGGGCAATGGATACAGCTATGAGCAAAACAGACAAAAATCCCTGTCCTCTTGAAGCTCACATTCTCATGGTGGGGCCAGGTAGTGAAGACATGATTGAACAAAGTATTTCAGAAACTGATGAGTGCTTTAAAGACAATAAAACAATGTGACCTGGGTGGTATGGTAGTGACTTTTCTAGGGTGAAGGGGGACTACTTTCGATCAAGGTGGTCCAAGAAGGCCTCTCTGAGGTGGTACCTTTTGAGCTGATGTGAATAACTTGAAGCTACAATCCAGGCAAATGAAGATCCAAGGGCGGAGGAGAGAGTAGTCACGAAGGCCCAGAGGCAGGAAGTGTGCTTAGCACGTTCAAGAAATAGGACAAGACCAGGGTGATCAAAACACAGTGGGTGCAAGAGAGACCAGAAGAGGCGGAAAGGGCCTCAGAGGCTGGATTCTTCAGGGCCTCATAGGCCTCGTGAGAACGTGGGTTTTTATTCTATGTGCAGTGGGAAGCCATCAGAGAGGCAGGATGTGATCTGATTTGCTTTGTGCTTGTAATGGAGGTTCAAGGAGTGACAAGTAGAAGTGAGAGACTAGAGGTATTCCAGGTGTCCAGACAAGACATGGTGATGGCTCGGCCCAAGGTAAGAACAGTGAAGCCAGAGAGAAGCCGTTGTTGGATCTGGAGTCTATTTAAGCCACTAGTTCTCAAGCCTGGCTACACTGCAGAATTCCTTGGAGAGCTATTTAAAAGTACTGATGCCTGGGCCCTACCCCCAGAGATTCTACTCTAATTGGCCTAGAGAAAGGGCCCTGGGTATTGGGATGCTTTATAGCTTCCACATTTCTCTCATGTTCAGCCATGTCTGAGAACTGTTGTCAGAAAGCTGATAGAATGAAGAGAGATCACAGAGTGTGCCTTCTAGAGTCTTGGCTGGAGCAGCCGGGATATTGCGGGTGCCTTACATTGAATGGGAAAGTCTGGGGAAGAATGGATTTTAGAGGAGAAATTGAGGCTTGTGTTCTGGCCAAACTGCCCCTATATTACGTGTAAGCAGAGATGCTAGGTGGGCAGTAGATAGCCAGTCTGGAGCTGGTGGAGGGTCAGGATCAGAGAGTGGAGTGTAGAGGTTGTTGGTTTATAAACGGCATGCGAAACCTGGGAACTGGATGTTGGGCGGTGGGAGAGGAGATTCCCCCTGCTATTCCCACCGCCCTCACACATGTGTATTCTTTTACACACCACATTGAAGCGTGTAGCCTCTCCACGCACCTCTGTGGGCTGGCCCTTGCAGTGGATACAGGAGACCACGGTTCTCACTGTGGTGTATTGCTCCATTTCCAATCCTAAATGAGTGAAAGCCTCAGACTGTATCCCAAACAGCAGTTAGCTTCTCATAGGTGTATTTTGCTGGTAGCCTAAAAGAGAACTGAGCCAAAAAATGAAGAATTTGTTAAATATCTACCCTCAGTAAGGGGAGCAACTCAAAGCGTGTCCTACAAATGTGCCCCTCTCAGGATCTTCATGCCACCACCTGCCTCTCTGCACCCCCAGCACATGACATCTTATGCAAAACACAGGATGTAAAACAAGAGAAGTAGGGCTGCAGAGGTGGGGCACCCTGGGCTTCCAAGGAGTAGAGTTGGGAGTCCAGACCTCAGATGAAAAGCAGATTAATTAGAGGTTCCTCACTAACATTGCAGGAGGAGTCTGTTTTTAGAAAGGGGTTGCTGCAGGGTTCTCAGGTTTTCCCTAATGGGATTATAATGTTGCCTATCTGAAGAATTCATGTTGCAGGGATTTTTTCAGAACTTACATCCAAAGGTTTTAAACAATGTATGCACTGTGTATCATTTTGATTTGTTAGCATTATCAGTTAAAAAAAAAAAAACCAACAACAAAAAAACAAACTTCTTATGGTCTCCCCACAGTTATTGTGCCACTTCCAGCTTTAAAATTCTTAATCTAAATGTAACATGAGAACAGCTGCAACCACCGCAGCCTCTGTAAGTAAATGACTTAGCAGTCATTTACTCCAATGTAGTAGTAGATGGGTCCACATAGAGTTTGAGCAGAAAAGGGAAGAGGGAAACGGCTCCCAAACGTGTAAGCAGCCACCTTGGAGGTGAGACTGCCATTTTGCAGGCCTGTAAACAGAGGGAAGGGGACAAATGGACAGAGGAGCAGGCAGGCGCCTCACTTGGCTGGTAGGCTGGCCTGGTGGCAGCGTGGGCGGGAGTGCAAGTCATGCTGGTGTTGGATCTCGTGATGCCCTCTCCTTGCCCACTTTGAGGTTGTGTAATGTCATTAAAGGAGCTTTCTGTGTTCCTGAAACACTTCAGACCTTTAGAGGTCTAGAAGGGCTCTACTTGCCCTGAGGAGGCAGACTCTTGAAGACAACCTGGACTCAGAAACCTGTATCTTGGTGCCCCTATCTCTTTCCCCCCATTCCCACTTCTACCACCTTTTATTTTCCATGCACAAACACATTTAATTCTCATCCTTTGAATTCCCTCAGGAATCCTGAGGAGATTCCCTTTAAAATACAGATCTGGGACAATGCCTGTCTCCCAGAAGATGCTTAAAGCTGACAGACATTGTTTCTTTTTGTCCTGGCTGCCAGGAAACCCAAAGCCAAGAGTTACACAATCAGAGCAGTTGTATAAATCCTTATGATCAGCATATTTTTAGGCTTCCTTTCTTTGGATCTTATCATTTATCAACTTCATAAATTATCTCAGATCTGAAATTTGGGAAAAGGGCATGTTGCTTAACGACAGGGATACATTCTGAGCAATGTATTGTTAGGTTATTTCATCATCGTACAGCATCATAGAGTGCATTTACACACCCCTAGATGGTATAGCCTACTACACACCTAGGCTATATGGTACAGCCTGTTGCTCCTAGGCTACGAACCTAGCTGTGTAACATGTTACTGTACTGAATACTGTGGACGATTGTGACACAATGGTAAGTGTCTGTGCATCTAAATGTATCTAAACATATCTAAACATAGAAAAGATACAGTAAAAATACAGTATAATCTTACATGTGGTCCATCTTTAACCCAAACATCATTATGTGGCACATGACTGTAAATCCATTCAGTTTAACCACATGTTAAGGAAAAGAAAACTACATCTGTCTGCCTGCCACTGCCCCCTCCCTTGGAATCCCATCCTGTGAACACCTCACTATAAACAGACTTCCGTGACAATCTCAGACCGCTACAGGCCACTGATTTTAGTTTCAGCTGCCAAAAATCATCGGTGGAAATGTTGGAGCTCACTTCAAACGTGCAGTTGGTATTCCCTTCTGGAGTCTCTTTTGGCAGCCTTATTGAGCACGTGCTGTATACAGAACCAGTTGGCATGTATTTTCTTGGCAGGGTAGTGCAGCAGCATAATGTCGGGCCCGTGGGGGCACAAAGAAGGAGTAGCACGTGGGTCCTCCCACAGCAGGCTGGGTGCAGGATGCAGCCAGAGAAAGGCTTCGCCCATCTTGCCCAAGTTATTGGCATATTCCCTGGGTCAGGTCAGGGGACTGGCCTCGGGGTCTGTTTGAGTAGCTTGCTGCATCCTCCTTCATGCCAGGCAACTTCTCACATCTGCAACTGAGCAACTTACAAACACCAATGGGAAGATCTTTCTGGCTCTAGAGGGAGAAAGTGACCCATTTGTGGACCACCTACCTCCTAGTTTTCTGTGGAGGGGACAGGTGGCCCTGTGATGCAGGCCTGGGGCTGGTCACCGTGCTCCTGGGAGAGTTGTTAGAGGGAGAGTTTCTGCCTAGACCAACAGGTATGCACAGGCCTTAATCCCACGGCCCTAAAACAATTTTCGTTCTTGTTGCTTGAAATGGACGGGAATGTTTTTTTTTGTTTTGGTTTTTTTTTGTTTGTTTGTTTGTTTTTTGTGTTTTTGTTTTGGTTTTTATTTTTTTTGAGACAGAGTCTCGCTTTGTTGCCCAGGCTAGAGTGAGTGCCGCGGCGTCAGCTTAGCTCACAGCAACCTCAGACTCCTGGGCTTAAGCGATCCTACCGCCTCAGCCTCCCGAGTAGCTGGGACTACAGGCATGCGCCACCATGCCCGGCTAATTTTTTCTATATATATTTTAGTTGGCCAGATAATTTCTTTCTATTTTTTTGGTAGAGACGGGGGTCTCGCTCTTGCTCAGGCTGGTCTCGAACTCCTGACCTTGAGCGATCCACCCGCCTCGGCCTCCCAGAGTTCTAGGATTATAGGCGTGAGCCACCGCGCCCGGCCTTGGCCAGGAATGTTGAATCCTCAAAATCATTGGCATTTCTCTAGAACCTGTCTTCAGCACTTTCTACCATGTCCTTTTACATTGTCATGTTGTCGTAGAGCAGGTACTTACTGGAACAGGCCTTATTATCCTAGGACTGTTTCAGTCTTAATATTAGTGTGCTGATATGATTGTTGGCAGAAGAACGATACCGTGGCATCAAGGCAATAAAAAAAAAGTCTTTTCCAAGTCACTTAATAGAAATACCTGATAAATATGTGTTCATCTTCTGATAGTGGCATAGTTTCCAGATTTGGATTGCCTGGGTCCGAATCCTAGTTCTGCCACTTATTAACCATGTTATCTTGGGAAGTTATTTGATTTCCCTGCTTTAGTTACCTTATCTAAAAAATGAGGAATATCATAGTCTCTGCCTCATAGGTTTATTGTCCAAATTAACTGACAGAATACAGTTTTGTCACAAAGCCTTTGGAACTGTGCCTGGCATATAAACGCTCAATAAATGTTGTATCATTATCATTCATTGTGGGTTTATTGAATACATTCTTCATGCCAGGCCCAGGGCAATTTGCTGGGCTACTGACAGACATTGTCCTCCAGGAATTTACAGTCATATACGAGAGATGGTTTGTAATTAAATGATGTGTTCTAATACACATACAAGCTGTGTGAGCACAAAGACCAAATGATGGGTTCTGCCATGGGTGTAGCATTAAGAAGGCGGAGGAGGTGATCCCTAGGTTGGTTCTGATTTGGGTGCTAGAGGCAAGGAGGTGCCTGGCAGGCTGGAGGGGAGGGGCAGTTGGGGTGATGCTAAAACAGGGCCCCTAGAGCAGAAAGGAAAACTTGGAGAGCATGGTGCCTTTGGGAAACTCCAGGTCAACCACAGGGAGGAACTGGGTAGGGATTGGTGGTCCAGGGCTGGGTTGGGGTGGCCTTGTGAGCCCTGCCCAGGAGCTCAAACTCTGGTCCATGGCCTGTAGGGATCCAGTGAAGGCTTTTAGGCCAGAGGAATAATGTGATCAGATTCACATTTTGGAAGGTTTACTCTGGAAATTAGTGGGGAGAAAGAATAGAGGTGGGGCTGCAGGATGCGAGGGAGAGGCTAGAGGCAGGAAAACCTGGTAGATTCTCCAATAGTCTGGGACAGGTCTTGATGGGGCTGAACTAAGGCATGACAGTGGCTGGCAGGGAGAGCTACACACAGAATTCAAGGCACAGTTTTGGGCAAAATTAACCTGGTAGAGTGGGAAGGAAATGGGGTAGAAGGTTAGAAGAATTGGGGATGGCTACTGTATTTCTACTCCAATGACAGGGTACATGGATGGGCCATGGGCCAGGAAAGGGAGAATTGGGATGACAGTTCAGGGAAAAAGCAGTGATGGGTTTAGTTTTAGCTGTGTATGATGCCTCTGGGACAGCCAGGTAGACATATCTGAAGATCCAGAAGAGGCCCAAGTTGGATCTAGGAATTTGAGCATCATCACTGAGTGATGATAGAGGAAGTATGGATTGTAGGAAAGATTGTCCAGGAGAGAGTGCAGCATGAGCAGGGAATAAGACTGCAGATGGATCCCTGGGGAACACCAGTGACCAGGATGGGCGGGGTCACAAGCAGAGGGGCGAGGCATAGCCCCCCCAGACAGGAAGGAGGGACTGGGCAGTGAAGAAACTCCAAGGAAGATGAGGGCTAAGAGTTGGATTTGGCCACAGGGAGTTGCTCAATGGCCTGTCAAGAACAGTTTCCTGGTGTGGAGGGCACAGGTGCCAGAAAGCAGTGGACTAAAGAGTAAGTGAGAGGTGAGCAAAGACATTAAGCACACAGTGCTTCAAGAAGCTTAGCTACTAAGCGGAGGGGAGGGTGTGGAGTTGGCTAAGAACACAGGGCTAAGCTCAGAGGTAATAGTAAGGGGTCCCTGAGAGCCAGGGTCAGCTGGGAGCCTCATCCTCCAAGACAGTGGGGACTGGTGGGTTCAGGGAGGTGAGGAATTGTGCAAGGCATTTAGCTCCAGCATCCTCAATGTTCTCTGAAATAGGAAAGGGAGTGGGCACAGGTTGAAGAAGGTACTAGAAGGGGAACGGTTGATGGAGGCACATCATACCCCACCCCTACCCCCAAATTCACGCACATGTACACATTACATTCTTTCCCCCAGGAACTCAGAGCTCTGTGCAGAGAGGCTGGAAAGAGAGTTTTGCCATGACCAGAGCAGAAAAGCTTTAACAGCTTCCACACTTCTTTTACACTAGATTTAAACTGATTCCACTATGGGGCCAAATATATATTTTGGTAGCTATATGATCCATTTTTATGGATCTGTAGATTTTTGAAAGTGTTTCTAGCTTACTGTGTACAAAGAGAAAAGACTGAAAGAATGTGCTTCAAAATGTTAGTAGTACTCCTCTTGGGTGATCAAAAAGTGAGTTTTCCCTTTTTCATTTTTTCATCTATATTTTCTTTCTTAAAAATCATGACCAAGTATTACTTCAGTGCATTTGGATCTGCCAGGCTGCAGTAATGTGGGATCTTTAAGACATCCCTGTGAAGTGTGTAAGAATGGGAGGAGCCGGTGTGTCTCAGTAGTGCAAGTGGGACAGCAGTGGCAAAACTGTCTCAGCAGGCCTTCCAGCCGCCCTCTGTCCAGGACTGTGCAGAACAGAGTTCTTTACCATGAGCTAATAACCAGGAGTCCTTAGTTCATCTGTGGAGATGAGCCCAGAAGAGCGTAATATCCTTAAAAAAAAGGAAAGGAAGGAAAGGGAAGGGAAAGGGAGGAAAGAGAGAAAGAGAGACGGAAGGAAAGGAAAGAAAACAAGAGAGTCGGTATGAGGCAGAGACTAGAAAGCTTGTGTGTCACAGACTCCTCGGTCCCCAGGCTGCCCCAGCTGCTCTCTGGCTCTGAGCGATGGGCGCAGGTGGCTGGGCAGCAGGGCCTGTCCTGAATGGGGATGAGCCTTCCAGGAGATCTATGCAAATGGAGGGACATACTTTTCCAAAGGCTGAGCTGCTAAAGGAGGTCTCTAATCATGGTCTGGAATAACAGGCAATGATGAGGATACCACGTGAGAGCTCTGATTGCCCTTTACGGTTTAGGGGTTTCCTCTTATAGCCTTTTACGTAGGGTCTTTTGGGGTTTACAGCAAATTCTAGTGGCTGGGACCGTCTTAAAAACTGAGCCTGAACAAAAAACCACCTGGGCTTTCACTTAGGAAAACTCAGCCCCACGGCTTCATGTCCTGGGGGGACATGATGTCCCTTTGCACTTTTTCTCTTGTACATATGACAGTAGTGACTTCCAGTTGTAGTATTGTGGTTTCAGGATCACAAAAGGTCACATAATTGCCCAAACTCAATTACTTTTTGTGTTAAAGAGAATGAAAAATAAGGCCCTCTGGGCTTTTTGAGACCCCTTCCTCTGCCTGGGCCCTTCCCAGGCCCCCTTGGAGATCCACTTGTGCTGTGTGATCTGGGCTCCGTCTTGCCTTCATGAACACTTACAGCCCCGGGCCCTTCACCAGTGCCTCGGGGGGGCGGGGGGGCCTTGGATGTCTCAAGATGAGACAGTAATAGCACTTTGGTTACACACTTAAGGAAAGTTGGTCATATTCCTTCTTTAGATGGCTCCTTCTTGAGGTTTTGTGTTTTTTGTTTTTTTTTTTTTTGCTCATTTTTAATGCGTTGTTTCCTTATCACAAAAGCTGTATGCTCATAATAGAACATTTAAGAAAAATAGTCAAGAAAATAAAAAGTACCTGTGATCTTACTACATGAGATAACCACTAAGACTTTTGCATGTCTCTTTGTTTTGTTTTAAGAGGTGAAGTCTCACTGTTTCCCAGGCTGGCTCACTGCAGCCTTGGAATTCCTAGGCTCAAGCAATCCTCCCACCTCAGCCTCCTGAATAGCTGGGACTACAGACGTGTGTCACCATGCCTGGCTATTTTTTTTTTAAGAGGGTGTATCTTTGTCTTTTTTCCTGTTCATATATGTGTGTGTGTATATATAACCTACCAGAGATGTTTCCCATGTCAGTAGTTATATATTTTTATAGCATATTTAATATCTAAAACTACATTTTAAATGGCATTGTATATACCATGAGGTCCTTGTCTACCAAAGTTTGTTTGCTTTTAAATTTTTTCATAGGTTTTTCTGACATCTGACTGCATTTTGCAGGCCAGATTTTGTTTCTACATCTTTTTTGAACTTTAACAAAATATTTTGGCCAGGCATGGGGGCTCATGCTTGTAATCCTAGCACTTTCGGAGGCTGAAGCAGGAGACTCATTTGAGCCCAGGAGTTTGAGACCAGCCTGGGCAACATAGCAAGATGCCATTTTTTTAAAACAAAATTTAAGAAAACACTTCAGAGAGTTGAAAGCGTATAATAGACCTCATCTCCACCTCACTGTCAGTCCTGAGCCTCCGCCAATGAGATGAGTGTGTGTGTGGACAAGTGCTCCTTTGGATTTTCTCATTGCCTCCTTGTCTCCTGCTACTCGTGAGCCCTCGGTTCCTCATCCTCAAGACAGATCAGTGGGGAAGCACCTCATTGCCCTGAATGACAAGGCAGCCATGTGCTGCCCATCTCGGGAGTGAATAGGTCCTCCCCGAGGCAAGAGAAGGGGAGGCTCACCAGGGGAGAGGATGAGGCCCAGCAAAGCCACATGAGGAAGAGGCCAGGAGGTCTGAAGGCCCATCTCTGGGCCTGTGCTTGAATTCTTTCTACTCCCAGGAGCCCCTCTCCTGCGAAGCATCCCCCAGGATCTTCCTGGCCTTCCCGGGATCCCCACCCTCAGTCCTCCTGCCTCCCCTTCGCTCCTGATGCACTGGTGGCCATGCCTTTCACCAGGTGCTTAGCCTCGGCCACCTCACTGCATCCGTGTGTGTGTGTGTGTGTGTGTGTGTGTGTGTGCACCCGCTGTTTGAGGCCCGGGCTCCCATCGCTGCTTCATACTTCCCACAGTGCTTGGCACAGTGTAGACTTTCAGGAGAGAGTTGTTGGTTGATTTCTCTCTGCAGTTTCCTTAGTTGGAAGCTTTATCCACTATGAGTCATTTTCTTAGCAAAAGACAAAACCACAGCTCCCTTGCATTCTCCGCATTTAAAGATTTTTCTGTTTCTTCGGTGGTTCTTCCTCTCCCAGAATTCTTTTTGCAGGAAAGGTTCTGACACCCAGTCCTCATCCCTTCTGCTCTGAGTACCCCTCATGTGGCCTGTTTTAGCCCGTCAGCCCTACTCTGGGGCGACCAGCTCTGCCTGAAACCCCCACCTGTCCACCCTAATAAACCACACTCTCATGGGCCCATTCAAGACTTGGGGGCAGTTTCAGGTTCTGTTGTTCTGATGCTGCACTAACTTCCCTGATGGTGCTGTCTCGTGGGTGCCCACTAAGGAGGGGAGCCTGGTGTCATGCAGACCTGATGCGGGAGCCGTGGGGTGGGAGAGCGAGGGCCCCAGTCTTGTCCCTTAGATGTCACTTGACCTGGTGTTAGGCATGGTTCTTGTTTGAGCTGGGCCAAGCAGGTGGAGTTCCCCACTTGCTTCTTCTGTGCTCTCTTAATGGCTTAAGGGTGCCACCATTTACCAGCTGCTAAAAATGGAAACCTTACTGGGGCTTATGTCCTCTCTTTTTGTCACCCCCTCCACCATCACAATATTAAGTTGGTTCCCCACACATTTTGTAGATTCAGATCTCTGAATTTTCTCTCCACTTCTCTTCTGTCCTCATAGTTCAGTCCTTCCTTACTAGAGCATCAACAGTAACCTCCTAAGTAGTGTCTGGGGTTTTAATCTCTCCCTCTTCTTGTCTGACCCATACAGCACAAGCAACTAAGCTTTCTTCCCGAAGTACCAGTGTTACATAATGGCTCTGGGCTGCCTGTAAGGAAAAATCTGACACCAGCCTTTGGGCCTGGCATTCAGTGCTCTACACAGCTGGCCCCTGCCCATCAGTCCGGCCTCCTGCTGATACTGCATACCCTAGGCTCAGCACGCCAGTCTTCCCATCGTCTCCCAGATATGCCGTGCTCACCCTCACCTCTTTGCCTTTACCCACACCCCTCCTTTGCTGGAATCCCTTTTTTCTCACAGGCCTACCTAGCAAGGCTCTGCACATTCCGATTCCCCTGGTTAATTTGCTGCTGCCTCCTCTGTGCTCCCTCAACACAATTGTCTTCTGCAGCATGTAACCCCTTTTACTAGAATTGCTTGTTAGCCTGCAAAAGACCACAAGCCTCTTGGAAGCAGAGACCTTTGATTCCTGAGTCCACAGCAATTAGGTAGGAGCACAGGGCTTAGCACCATTTAGGTGCTTAGTGAAGGTTGGTTGTCGAGACCCTGCTTAGACTGTGCACTGCCTGTTTTCCTTCTGTTTGGATGAGTGCACAGCAAGAGCAGATTCTTATGGCATTTTGGTTCTGCTGTTGGCTCCAAAGAACACAAAGTATTCACAAGCATACTAACAGGATTGGAGAGCAAATCAAAGAGCACTTCTGGCCAGCAAGTCAAGTATTAATACCTGAGGGCAGTGGCTTCCAGTTGCTTATGGATTCACTAAGAACTAAACATAGATTACCAATCCTTCATAACAACGGTACTGGTAAAAAAGTAAAATAAAATAAAACTTGATCCCAATAAATACAACCCATTAAAATGTGGAGCAGCAAATTTTGATCTGGGAAAACTGGACTGTTAGATATGGTGCTCACCAGTGAAAACTCAGAAAGGGAGAAACTGTTACCAGGAAATTTAATGTAGACCAAAAAGAAGTCAGTCAAATCCTCATTGTAAAATTTATATAGGAAAGAATGGATTCAATGAAGATAATATTAACAAAATGAAAATAGAAAATAATCAAGAACAATGTAACTTTTCAGTGTAGAAAATTAATCAAGGGATTAATGTGGCCGAAATGGCATTTCCTCAGGAAAATTCTTTCTTTTTTTTTTTTTTTTTTTTTTTTTTGAGACAGAGTCTCGCTCTGTTGCTCTGGCTAGAGTGCCGTGGCGTCAGCCTAGTTCACAGCAACCTCAAATTCCTGGGCTTAAGCAATCCTCCTGCCTCAGCCTCCCGAGTAGCTGGGATTACAGGCATACACTACCATGCCCGGCTAATTTTTTCTATATATTTTTTTAGTTGTTCAGATAATTTCTTTCTATTTTTTAGTAGAGATGGGGTCTCGCTCTTGCTCAGGCTGGTCTTGAACTCCTAACCTTGAGCAATCCTCCCGCCTCAGCCTCCTGGAGTGCTAGGATTACAGGCATGAGCCACCGCGCCCGGCCATCAGGAAAATTCTTGATCAATAAATATTCCTTGATGTTGGCATAATTCAGAACACAGAGTCCACATGTTGGTACCAAAATGTCCTGTCCATGTGTATGTGTGATTGCTGCTTTTCTCCACTGTAGAACGTTAGAACCGATTGAGCCCTCGGCCCAACCCTGATGCCTTTCGTCTTTCCTACAGGGGGCAGTGCCCAAAGGAAATGCCACTAAAGAATTCATCGAGAGTTTACAGTTGAAGCCTGGGCAGGTGGTGTACAAGTGTCCCAAATGCTGCAGCATCAAGCCCGACCGAGCCCACCATTGCAGGTACACTTGCTGGGGCTCGCCTCCTCTCTCCTCCCACCACCCCGCCTCCCTCACCCCCCGCCCCCTGCACGCACACACTTCCCCCGCTGGCTGGGAAAGGGCATTTGGTGTAGGCTCAGGATACCTGCTCCGGGACTTGGCTCTGCCACACCTGATGTAGGACTTGGGCAGGCCCTTGACTGTGCCCTCCTTTGTTTTGACATACGTAAAATTGAGGGGATTCCCGCTTTTCCTGCCTTACAGCTTTATCACAAGGGTACTGTAGACAAAACCTTAAAAATCATTCTGTGAATATCTAGTACTTAAAAGAAGGGGTTGCCCTTGAATGCAGGCTTTCTTTTTAAACAAAACTTCTAGAAATTGTAGAAATCAGCTAAGTCATTTCCCCATCTTAGCTGTGGTGAGTTTTCCCTTTTTGTTTTCAGTTTCTTTGTTAAGTCTTTCTGATAAGAAAACATCTAGCTAAAAATTGTACTTTATCATTATAAGGGAATTTTAAATGCTAAATTACAGAAATACAAAAACATCACTTGGTCTCCTTTTCAGACTGTGGTATGTGTTTGGGGTGGGGAGGGGTTGTGGAGGAAAGAACTTGCTCCTGGTGTTAGAGGTCACCCTTCTTGGGCCAAGGCTGTGGAGACATTTGGGTGTGAGAGATCTGAGCAGCTAAAAATCGGCCCCCCTCTTGGAGGGGGGTCCTCAGTCTCCAGCATTCAGATGCCATCGTCAGCTCCTCAGTACCTGCTGTGTCCCAGGCCCCTCAGCCCGCCCTGCCTCATCCTCAGTCATCTTATTTTCATCTTCCTGGTCACCCCTGGGATAGATATGGCGACAGGGACAACCTCCCTAGATGAGGAAATTAAGGCTCAAAGGGTTAAGTGACTTCCCTGACGTCCCATAGCCAGTAACTACTAGAGACAGGATTGGGTCGCAGTGGTTCTGGCTTTGAGTTCAGACAGGGCTCTGTCCACTAGAACTCCAGTTTGGGAGTGACTCATACAACTTTATGTAATTGTGTTTATGTTGTGCTGTCTCTCTGAAAGAGATCTGCAGACCTCCCCAGCTGGTTGCTGCCTGCTTGAGGCTGAGTGCTGAGGAGCTTGTGCAGGGCTGGTGGTGACCGCTGTCTCCTGGGGGGTTCTATCTCTGGGCCAGCTTGCTTCTTGTGCCTGAGATAGGGGCGTCAGTCTAGCCTTTTCCTGCCATCCTAGGGCTCAGGAGCCCCTGTTTTCTAAGTAAGCATCACCTGGATAAAAAGGCCCAGCTTGCTTACGCGGTGCCTCAGCGTAGGCCAGTGTGGTGGGGCACTCTCCTTGAAGTTGCAGAGGTCAGGGTTGGAAGTCCAGTGCTGTCCCTTGCCACACTGTGGGACCTCGGGCCAGGTGCTGCCCCTCTCTGAACCTCAGCTTTCTCCTCTGTAAAAAGAGCTTCACAATAAGCTTTCCCAGCTTATTGTGAAGGTCAAATATGAGTAACTGTGTGAGTCACCTAGCTCAACAAGTGGAAGCTACTCATTAGTAGAAGCATGTGTAAGGAGTTAGGGGTGTTTTGGGTTTATAAAGGCTGGACCAGAAGCAGGGAGGTGTTAACTGTGTAGAAAAGAACTTTTGGGCCATCACAGTGGTTCTTTTCTCTTCCCTCCATGAGCCCTCGGCTGCCTCCACTGCTTGGCATTTTCCTCACCACCTCCTCCTCTCCTCTCTCCCTGGGGTGATCCAAGGGAGGTTTTCTTATGTGCTAGTAAACAAATCAGCTTGAGCAAAACAAGATGTGCTGATTCAGATGAACTCAAGTCAGGATGCCTGTGAGTTGCCTGTCCCTGCCTCAGAATGTATGCTGACAACTGCTCCTTTGTGGTGGTACTTGGTGGCCCAGGCCATCTGGGGACCCACGGTTTTGGATAAGCAGAATCCCAGCGAACTAGACAGACTGGGTTTATTCATGGTTGGTTGAGCCCAGAGCTTGATGTCAGTCTTGCCCACCCAGGCAAAGGTGCACATGTGCACCCATGTGTTTGTGCCCAGCTATTTGGGTCCTCTCTGCCCAACAGAGTCCATAGAGTTTGAGACAGCTTCTATTCCCTAGTCTATGGTGGGTACCACAGGTACACCCAGACCTTGGACCTGTAGGTGTTCCCTCTGGCCATGTGGTATATGGGTGGGTCTTTCCCTCCCAGGAGAGACACTCTGAAACCCAGGGCTGTTTTCATCCTGATGTCGATTCTCCTGTTCATAAGGACCATGGAAGCAAGTGGAAATCCTGTGGGAGGAGCCATTCACACAAATGCGGATGCCAAGGCAGGGCTTTAGGTTCTTCTTGCGTGAGCGGGTGGAGACCTCTGACTTTAGCAAGGCCCACAGCCCGGCCCCCCATGCCCAGACATGCACACTGAGGCTGAGACAGTTATGGGCTGCTTGGCGCCCCTGCTGGATTCTTGTTTGGTCTTTCTCATGGTTATGATTACTTATAAAATGTATATAATATGGGTATTGTTTCTTAAGCAGTTTACATACATTATTTGGTGCTCTCAACAACCCCGAGAGATCACGGTACTTCTGAGGCTGCTTTGGAGAACCTAAGTTTCTTTGCCCAGAGCCCCAAGTGAGGAGCTGCCCTCAGATCCCGTTGTTTCCACTGCACCGTCTTTCCCAAAACCATTTCTGAGCTGGAGCTAGAATGTGGTGTAGATGTCTTTTTTGCTGATAATTGTAGTCATAGCCTGTGAGGTGTAAAATGAAAACTTATACGTGCAGTACCTTCTTGCTGTCTTCTTTTTATTTTCCCTGCTGGAACATCCCAGTCTGACGTGATTGAGCTCATTTCCCAGGCTCGCTCTTTCCCTATCTGAAGTGTGGGAGCCTTCATGCAGCTGCCCCTGGCTAAGGAGGGCCCTGGGTTTGGCTCTGGGCTTAGAGAGGTAGATTAGAGATGACCCTGACCCCAGGAGCCTCCCACCCAGGCAGGGCAGGCACACTCCTCCACCATGTATAGTTTGGTAAGTGCTGCTGTAGGGAGAGACACAGAGTCCCCATGGGACATGGCTGTTTCTGTGCTGAGCCATCACAGGAAGGGCAGGAGAGCCTCGGCCAGCTCCTTGGGGGCCAACTCCCAAGTAAGGGCCCTCGTACCTCCCTGGAGAGCACACAGAAGCCCCAGAGAAACAAAACTTATGAGCCCCTGAAAAAGGGTAGGGAACCTGGAGGAAGAGGGAAAGAGAAACACTTGCCACCTTATAAAACAATGATTTAGAAACAAAGAAGGGGCCTGGGAAACTTGGAAGGCCAAGATACACACACACAAAACACCTCCATTTAGGGCATTTGGTCTTTTGAGTGACTATTACTGCACACTCAGTCCCTGTCTGTGCCCCAGGAGCTCACCAGCTCACAGCGTCTCCTCCACAAGACCCTGGAATTAGTGTTAGAAAGGAATGCCAGGAGATGGCCACGGACAAGAGCAAGGAAAGCCAAGCAAGGAAGGAGGCTCAGAGAACAGGGTGCATTTTGCCAAGTGGAAAGGGTGGAGAAAGAGCCCTCGGGCATGGGGCCACCCACAGCCAGGGCAGGGAGGGTGACTGCAGGTATGTGTGGAGGCTGGACAGGCTCCCAGTCTGTGTGAGCAGCGAGCCTTCCTTGGCCACTGTGCTTGGGCTGCTGTGTCTGGGAGGGGACACTGCCACGCTTCCTGTCCACGTGTGTGCAGTGAGAGCTGGGAAGAGGGCCGCCTCTGAGGTGGTTGATTCCCCGTGTGCACGTGGGGTGTCAGGGGCTGTGGGGGAGGCCCATATCTTTTCTTCCTCCTTATGACAGATGGTGCCTGAGGTGAAACAGCGGGGTGAGGTGTGGAGTGTCCTTCTCTGCCCCATTCTGGGACCTGCCTCCAGGCCTTGCCCTTGACTGCTCTAGGCTCCAGCCCCAGGCCATTCTGGCTGAGCCTTCTGTGAGCAAGTTGCCTCTGAGCAGTGCCTCCAGCCACTGTGGGATGGCCTCCCCCCACTTACTATCCGCCAGCACCCAGCCCAGGGAGAGGAGGAATATCAGCTTGGCATTTCATATCTTTGCAAACAGGAAACTCAGGGACAAGCATTTTGGACCAACTTTTGCAGCCCTCAGCGGGCTGTACTTACTTTCCCTTCACCCTGAAGGTGTGTATTTCTCTAATTTGGACGCCCAGTGAGACCCAGCCCATTGGGAAACCCAGCTTCCTGGTATTGGTGCCTTATCTATTCAGAGAGGCTGGGAGGGGAGCGAAGGATAGCTTTGCTGTGAGAGCTTGTTTAAACTCGTGGACAGCTTTCAGAGGATGTCCGGCCACTTTGCACTTCCCAACCACTCAGCCAACGCTGCCTCAAGAGCACCCCCTTGAAAACCCTTTGAACAGTAAGTGCAGATGGGAGAGAAACTGCTCAGGATCCTGGAGCAGGGAGGTGGTTACCCTCAGGAGTTTGTTCCCCAGGTAGGGAGGGGATTGAGAAATCCTAGAGCTGAGGGTCTCAGGAAGAACATGCAAGAAACGGGCTATGGTGAGTGGCTCCATGGAGGGATGCTTGGTGGCTGAGGCCTAGCTAGGATGCAGGGAGCAGCTCACTCTTCACGGTCTGTACTTTTAAAATTGTATATTGGTAACAGAGAGATAGAGAAACAGAGAGACAGAGAGACAGAGACTGGGTAATGGAGTTGCTGGTACCTGGCTTTCTCTCTGTCACGCTCCATGTCCCTTTCATACTTCCTTTTCTTACCTTGCCCTCCTGGCCCCCAGGGAGATTCTAGAGCCTCGTCTGCATCTCTGAGATGTGACCATTCCCGAACATGCCTTGTGTTAGCAAGGCCCTTTGACATGGTAGAGAAGAGCAAGGGTAAAGACCAGTATGAATCCACTGCTTGTCCAAACCAGGCCCAGTGTCTATCCACGTGTGTTCCTTACAACAATACTTCGGACAGATGGGAAACTTGAAGGCTTGGGGTCTAGCCAGTTTGACTGAGGTAGCTTAGGAGACCCAGGTCTTCCTTGCCACCAAAGTTTATGCCACATCTCCTCCTTGGGGTGTGAGTGCCCCCTGCCCTGGAGGACTCCTTCAGGGTGGTCTGTGTTTGTGGACCCTGGAGTCCAGACAACAACACACCTCCAGCCCAGCAGAGCTCCTGTGCTTTCCCTGCTCTTCCAGGTGGTCCGCAAGAGCTGAGCCAGCACCGTGGTGTGAATGTGACCCAGAAGGCCCTGAGGCCCAGCCCTTCCTGCAGGGTCTGCCCGCCATTGCCCACTATGTACCTTTTCAAGAACCTAAAATAAAGTTAGTTATGGAAACTCATGGAGAGAAAAGCTGGTGTGAACTAAGGAACTTTTTAAAAGGAAATCTAATTATATTCTTTCTAAGCTTGTATTTATATTTCACA
The DNA here is from genome assembly GCF_041146395.1 of Eulemur rufifrons. Classification (NCBI taxonomy): domain Eukaryota; kingdom Metazoa; phylum Chordata; class Mammalia; order Primates; family Lemuridae; genus Eulemur; species Eulemur rufifrons. Next base: position 150,341,685 of record NC_090989.1, read on the forward strand.
CTGTTTTGAACAAATAATACCCCAAAGATAGGGAGCCTAAAATTCATTAAAATAATGAATTGGAAAAAGGAATGATTTTTGATGAGCATGTCTGTTGGCAAATGAGTCTTTCTAAACTTGAGTTTTGGGAAGCAGTTGCTTTCAAGCCCCCATCAGTCTGGTTTCATGTCATTACTTTGTATTGTCCAGAGGGGGAACGGGGATGGTGTCTGCTATCAAATAAGCTTGAAACAGTCTCAGCCCCTAAATTATCACAATAACAAGTTAGATACATGCAAACTAATGAGATTATCTGGTGGGCACTTAAGCTCGAATGATTTTTCTGCTTTTTCTTGGCACAATGGATGTTATCTTAGAGCCGAAAGGTTCTGGGAGCTGGGCTTCCTGCTGTCCTTTTTTTGGTTTATGTGTTTTGTTTTGTTTTTTGAGACGGGGTCTCTCTCTGTCACCCCAGCTGGAGTGCAGTGACATGTTCACAGCTCACTGCAACCTGCAGCTCCCAGGCTCAAGTGATCCTCCTTCTTTAGACTCCCAAGTAGCTGGCAGCATAGGTGTGCACTCCCACACCTGGCTAATTTTATTTATTTGTGTATTTATTTTTTTTTATTTATTTTTATTTTTTTAATAGAGACGAGGTCTTGCTATGTTGCCAGCATGGTCTAGAACTCCTGGCCTCAAGTGATCCTTCCACCTTGGCCTGCCAAAGCACTGGGATTACAGGCATGAGCCACCACACCTGGCCCTTCCTGCTTTGCTTGACCTTGCTCTGGAATAGCCCTCTCTTCTTTGCTTTGTCGCTCTAGGGTGGAGGTGCCATGCCCTCCCTGGTAGCACATGGTTGTGCATCTGGAACAATCCCTCCCTTGGTTGTTTGGTCTTTAGGGAAAATAAGCAGCTGTTTTCTGTATCTTAGCCCACTAAGTCAGGTTTTCCAAAATACTTCTTCATTCTTTTCCTCGGCAAACCAAATTCTAAGCTCCTTACCTCAGGAGAGCGGCCTGTCTCAGCCATATCAGTTCCATCCTACTTACATGTTAAACAAGATAAGAGGCCTTGAAGGGGAATGACTGCGTCCCCCTGTTTGGAACGACTGAGGCCCTAGGGCTCCTGACCCTGCCTTCCAGGCCCTTTGCAACACACACCCAGCAAAACCCCTGGCAGTGCCCAAGGCAGCCATTTCAGAGGAGTGGAGCTGGAGCTGTGCGTCGCGTGTTCCCTGGGGGCCCTCCCAACACTGTAGGTTCACCCTAAAGGTCTGACTTGTGGGCTGTTTCAGTGTTTGTAAGCGGTGCATTCGCAAGATGGACCACCACTGTCCCTGGGTCAATAACTGTGTCGGCGAGAACAACCAGAAGTACTTCGTCCTGTTTACAGTAAGTCGGCTTCCGAATTCTGCCTTGCCCTTCGTGAAGCAATGGAGCACTTTGTTCCTTTGAAAATTCTCAGCATTGATGATGTTCAGAATTCTGCTTAGCCCCATAGATCTCCACCTTCCTGCCAAAGATCTCCCTGGCTCAACAAAGTGCCTGTTCCTACGCCCTTCACTTGAGCATTTAGAAAATTGATTCAAGTTGATTAGCAAAGGCTGTGTTCTGGGTTCCTATCCCAAGTGTTGGACCTAACTGGCTCAGGAAGGTAGTTTTGGTGATGACCTCAAATCCTGCATTGCCAATAGGTGGAGTCTATTTAGCACGAGGACTGGAGGGACCGGTGGCAGTCAGCACCCTGACTTTTCAAGAAGCAGCATGTCTGGAGCCCCCCAGGCAGCCCAGACTGCCTAGTGACTGGGCTTTGTTTCTGGTCTGGTTCCACACCCTCCCAGGGATGGCTGCTCACCTCAGACCCAGGGCTGAGGGGCAGGGACCCTGGGGAGAATCAGCAGGTGCTGCTCTGGCCCCCTCCTGGTCAGGCCTCAGCCTAATTCAGTATTCCTGAGTGGGAGGTTCTGAGAGCCCCTGTCCCAGGACCTTGTGAGGTCAGAGGGTTCTCACAACAATGGTATCTGCACTGCTTTCCTGTTTCAGATGTACATAGCTCTCATTTCCTTGCACGCCCTCATCATGGTGGGATTCCACTTCCTGCATTGCTTTGAAGAAGATTGGACAAGTGAGTATGTGCCAGGGCTTCCCTCCCTGCTCCAGGGTGGGTGTGTGACCCAAGTGGGGGGCAGGGAGGCTCTTGGCTTCCTTCATGGTGCCAGGGGCCAACCTCATTTTGTTAGATCTCCTGCAAGCCTATGGACTGAACAGGAAAGGACCGGCAGAGGCCCGAATCTCTCTTCATGAAAAATTGCAGTCCCTTAAAGTCAGTTCGACAGGTAAAGTAGTCAGTCTGGACTGAGTGTGCCCAGGGAGAGTGCAAGCCCCACGCGGGCACAGAGGCAAGTTCTGATGAGGGGAGCCGTGCTGGCAGAGACCTTTCGCTTCTGTGTCTTTAAGCTGAGCACTTTAATCAAAGGTCATTTTTTCCCCAATCTTGCGGAGATCCATTTTTAACTTTCTGGCTAGGACATGCAGTTTTTTTGTTAATTTGGTTTTTGTGGTGGTGGTTTTTTAACCCTTGCTCATAGCTTATATTGATAGTCATTAATTTACATTAAGATTGTAGACAAATTCATTCTCTTTAGAAGTATCTCATTTAAATGTGCAAATGCTGTGGAAGGCACTCCAACCAGAAGATGACACAGATCCTGAAGGAAAAAAATAGATGCTGGAGGAGAAGAAATAAGAGGCCAGACCTTCCATACTCACAATCTGTGAGACAACTTCGAGCAAGGACCATCGCATCTCCTCTGCTTTTCCCTCAGTGGGTCCCCTTTTTCATTTCACCATCTTTAGGACTGTTGCTCTTCCTGTACACACTGACTTCAGCATTTTCTTGCCACAGTTCCGGCACAGGCCAGAGTGAGGGGAATCAGCGAGTGGACGACGGTGGGGAGAGGAGAGGAGGGTGGGGCAAGTGGGTATCTGCAGAACTTACCACTCTGCGCGGCTGGGTGAGCCACCAGCAAGTTCCTGATGGCTTGTGAACACCCTGAAAGTGCATTTGGGCCCTGGGGGGCCAGATCAACTCCACGTGTGGCCTCGGCCACTTGACAGGAGAGTCCAACAAGCACATTCCACCATCCCAAACACCACTCGCCTGTCATTAGATTAATAGACTTGGCCAGTGATGGGAGTAACACAGACTGTGAGGCACAATGTCCCTTTCTTTGGAATGGTGCCAGCAGGGACCATTTCATTAACACCCCAGGAGGCAGGCATGGCACAAAGGGCTTTTTGAGCACTGCTTTGTTTTGCCCTTATTACAAGCCTGCAGGGTAGGAAAGCGTTCCCTACTTTGCATTTGACAAAAGCTGGGGCTCACAGAGGTTGAGCAAGTTCCCAAGATCACTCAGCTAAGAAGAGGGCTGCAATGCAAGCGTGGGTGTGGAGCAAGGTTTCCAGCCCTGTCTGGCTGACGCCAATGGCCAGGGTCCTCCGAGCCACACTCTTGATTGTCTTCCGTCAAGATTCCTTATGGAGTCGGTTTCAGGCACCCAGCTCCTATGGCAGTTAGGCTGGGAAGGCACAGGATGGTCCCCAAAGCGGAGGCCTGAGCGTTAACTGTATGTGACAGTTACTGCCATCACTGCTGGCCTGGTGGAGCTGTCGGGCCACAGGAGCTTGTGTGAGAGGGGCCAGGCAGCTGCACCCCAGGATGAGGGCACGTTGAGTTGAAGTTTGAAGAAGGGTAGGGGGTGGTTCCACATTCCCTGGATCTGGTTCCTGCCTCCCCAAACTCCATTTGTAATTCCTGGGGCCCAGCCCAGGAGGGGAAGGATGCTTACAGCTTTGCAAGGAGGAGAACAGGCCATGGCCCTGGGCTCTGCCTCTAGCTCCAGGGCAGCCGAGGCAGGTGAGGAGGGGGCAAGTGCCGCCATCCAGCGAGTACCCCAGTGTGCTCATGCTGGGCCGCGGCCGAGCTGTGCAGATGTTCTCTCGTGAATTCCTAATCATTCCCTGGTACAGAAAAGAAAACGAAATCTCAGAAAGCCCAAACTGCTTGCCCAGATTCTTTTGTTGTCAGGCATTGTTCCAAGGCTGGTTGTACAGCCCTGAGCAGAACGAAGTCCCTATCCTCCTGGAGTCTGAAGTGTAGTGGGAGAGGCAGATGTCAAACAAGTACAGAAGGAAACGAGTGATTCCACAATGCAAAGGCTGGGAAAGACAGGCAGGAGCAGACTGTTCCGTGGGGCCATCATCGTTAGAGCTCGTGATCAGGAGTTGGTGCCAGGATTCATGCCCCGCCCTGTCTGCCAGACTTCGGAGCCTTAGTTCTTCCCAGCACCGTGCCCAGCCCGAGGCCAGGCAGCAGCTGCCATACTTGTGGCCACCCAGGATCCTCCTATGAGGCTGGTGGGCCACCCTAAGCCCTGCCCAGCAAGGAACCAGGTTCCCAGGGAAACCAGAGGAGACAAAAGCATTTGAGATTAGATGCTTCTCACCCTACCACCGATATGGTGCTCACATGTGACCTCCCGTGCCCCTCCTGCCACTCCTGTGAGGGAGCCAGCCGGGCAGCTCAGAGGGGGCACTTACTCCCTGAATTCCCAAAGCCAGAAGCCCGACTCTGCCCTCCAGGATCTGACCTCCCCAGCCAGGGATACTGGCCTGAGCACTTGAGCAAGAGAAGCAGACACAACCCCGGCTTGCCCAGCCCAGCAGCTGAGTGCCGCCCAAGGGGCCTACCCTCTGCCGCCGGCGCCACCAGCTGAGTCCACATCTTCCAGGGCTCCCGTCCCTGCTTACCCCTACCATCTCCACAGCACCTTGCTTTCTGCTTCCATGGGCCGGGTTTCTGATGTAGACTTTGTTAGACAAAGGATTCTACTGCTTAAAATCAAATCACACCTCTAGTCAAAACTCACTGGAGGAGGTGGAGGCCTGGAGAGGGTGGGGACTTGCCTCAGGTCACACACCAGGTCAGGGTGGACTCTTGGGAAGGGAGCAGGACAGTGAAAGCGCCTACTCTGCGCGGTGTCTCTTCAGCTGACGCCCCAGCCTTCAGGGCTAAGGAGTCTCAGTGCTGCAGATGTCCCGAAGAAGGCATTACTCACACTGTGGTCAGGGCCGAACACCAGCAGTGAGACTGCCCTCCGCCAAGCTCAAACCCCACAGCCACCAATGACCCTCCACACCTGCCCTTCCCTCTCGCCTGTGAGCAGATGGAGGCGCAGGGAGGGCAGCGCCTGCGAGCGCGGGCTGCGCAGGCCTCTCCACCTGTGTACCGTGTCGCACCCTCCGAGGAGAGGAGGGTTCCTGTGGAGTCATCAGGCCCTCACGCCTCAGTAAAGAGTCCTTCCCAAGTCCTTCCGTGTGCCAGGCACTGTGCTTGGCACCAGGGACAGTGAGCAAGGAATGATTTGTGTTAGGGACGGGGAAGTGCGGCCGGGACCTGGCCTGTTGAGGAGGCCTCCCTGAGCGAGTGGGGGCCAGGGGCAGGGCAGGATGATCCCACTGGGGCCTGGAGGCAGAGTGGGAGCCCAGGTGGGGCAGCCCTGAACCCCGTGTGTTCCTTCTCTTTCAGAGTGCAGCTCCTTCTCGCCACCCACCACAGTGATCCTCCTCATCCTGCTGTGCTTTGAGGGGCTGCTCTTCCTCATCTTCACATCGGTGATGTTTGGGACCCAGGTGCACTCCATCTGCACGGACGAGACGGTAAGCGGGCGGCCCTGCCCACCACCTCTGCACCTGGGGCCCGGGAAGCCAGGGCCGGTGTTGCTGAGAGGGCTGCTTGGGCCCCCCCATGTGCAGGGCACAGTTCCTTCCTTTGCAGTGACACTTGGGTCTTCCTCATGCTCACACAAGTCCTCCCTCCAGTCCTGGGGCAGCCACAGCAGTTCATGCCAGGAATGGGGCCCAGCAGCCTTGACTGAAAGGCTGCCTTTGTGATAATTCCTTCCATCCCCTATGATGGCCCCTCCTTACACACTGCTCTGTGTTGGGCACTCCACTAGGCACTGGGGACACCCTTCCCATCTGGGGGCCACAGGCTTGGTTATATGGTGGTCAACAGGGCGGCCTAACCCAGCTGGGCCAGACAGGGTCAGCTTTTCATAGGTGGTGATGCCGTGACGGCGTCCTAAGGCCGAGTGAGGAGACGGGTCTGCCTTCCGCCCCAGGGCAGCAGGCTCCTGCCTGGCCCCTGGGTCATCTCTGCTTGGTTCGGCCCTGGCTCTCGTCTGCCTTCTTCCCACCCCCTCTACCACCTCACACCCCACCCACAGCTCCTCTGGGAGCTTTGAAGCTACCAGCTTGGCTAGACTGAAGCCACTCGCCGGGTTCCCCGGCGCCCACCTCCTGACCTTCCCAAGGAGTCTGGGAGCCTCAAGGTGGTCAATCCAAGGCTGCAATGTGGGCATTTCTTCCTTTCTTGGCTTTGGGGTCCAGATAAGGGGCTCTGGGAAGAGGCGGCACTTAGCTCCAGGTGTGAGGAGGAGAGTCACGAGGTTGTGGGTCCATTCTCGTACCACTCCTGGCGTCCTGAAGTCCCCTCAGTGGCAGCCCTCAACAGGAGTCTAGGGGCTCTGGCGGGGCCTTTGTCAGCGCTAGATGGAGGCTTACAGGAAGACAGTCCTTACCGCTGTGCTGGGCTCCCCTGCCCCGTGGGCGCAGCGAGGCCGTGTGCAGAGACGAGAAGGGACAGTGCTGCCGACTGCCAGAGTGCCGTTATTTGGATCTGTGGGGATTCCCGATGGTTTAGAAGGTTAGGGGGCTTTCAGCAACTTTATCTCTTTTATAAGAAATATCATCGCAAAAGAATTCTTGTAAAAATTGTAGGCAGTGGTGTAGATCCAGCCGTGTATCCAAGCAGTAAATGCGACCAGCTTCTCTGCATAAGACTTGCAAGGGACCCAGAGGTGACTGTCAGGCCCCGCCTGCTGCCGGGATGCTGCCGGGCCACACAGGCCTTGGTCTGGGGGGGCCAGAAGGCAAACTCTCATGGCACGGGGCCTAGTTTTCCTCCCTGTCAAGGCCGTTCTAAAGGGGTTATGTTGGAAAGCAAAGGAGAAAGGAACAACGGGCCCTGCAGCCCGTGGCACAGGGTGCCTTCCCCTTGCTTCTGCCAGGCTGCTGCTCTCCTGTCCCTCTGTGCAGGGGCCCCATTCTCAGGTGCCACCCTTTGGTCAGCCCCTCTGGCAGCAGACCACCCCATCTGAAGAAGAAAGAAAGGAGGAAGGAAGGAAGGAAAAAGGGAGCAGCTTCTCCCCAGCCCCGATTCTGCCTATGAGACTGAGCAGGGGAAGCGGCACAGGCCGAGCAGCCGCAGCGCTGGTCTCTGCCACGCGTCTCCCCAGAGGAGCACCCAGAGGCCTTTGCCATGACTGGGGCTGCCTGGCCTGGCCGTGCCGCCCTCTAACCTCTACTAATCCCTTTCCTTCCTCCTCTGTGGTGACTTCTCCCCTCACCCGTGGTCTCTCACTCCTGCTTGACCTCCTCAGTTTGTGTCTCGTCAGCCCCGCTAAGCCGGGTGCTTCCTGATCCCCCAGGCTGGCGACACTCACAGCGCCAGAGCATTTGATTTGTTGCTTTTTTTTTGTCTGCAAATTGGTCATGGTAGCTTCAGACTTCCTATGAACCTATCCCAAAATATCGGCTGTCGCTGGTTGTCACGATCGTGAGCTCCCACCAGCTCTGCGGCTTCTCACGCGAAGCCTTGGCGGCACGCCCATGCACAGCCCGGCTCGGGAGTTCTTAAACGCCCCTCTGCAGACCCCAGTGAGGACCCAGACCTGGATAAGACGTGCTCCTTGACTTAAACACACCGGATCGGCATAATCAGGAACAATGGCTTAAGCACCTGCTAATTTTGTTCATTTTCCCCTCTTTTCTTGGAGGTAAATGGGCAAATGTGTGCCCACCAAAAAAAAAGTATAATTTTTTTTAGTGATACTTTTTAGGAGGAAAAGAGGAGAAAGATGCATTCTGTAGCTAGCCTCACTGCTTTACAAAGGAAGCGTGTGCTCCATTCACCTCAAGCTATGGGCGTCCCTCCCCAGAAACTGAGCAATGAAGTGCTTGACTGAAAGTATGATTGTTCTTGTTTTCAGGGCATAGAACAATTGAAAAAGGAAGAGAGAAGATGGGCTAAAAAAACAAAATGGATGAACATGAAAGCCGTTTTTGGCCACCCCTTCTCTCTAGGCTGGGCCAGCCCCTTTGCCACGCCAGACCAAGGGAAGGCAGACCCGTACCAGTACGTGGTCTGAAGGACCCTGACCAGCATTGCCACTCAGACACAAACCACATCACAGCACTACCGTCCGGTCCGTTCACATGAATGTTTAAACCGAAAAAGCAAAACAACTACTCTTAAAACTTTTTTTTATGTCTCAAGTAAAATGGCTGAGCATTGCAGAGAAAAAAAAAAGTCCCCATGTTTTATTTTTTCAAAATCATCCTTTCGATTTTTTTGGTGATCGAAGCTGCTCTTTTTTTGTTTTGTTTTGTTTTGTTTTACCCCTCTGTTAAAATCACTTCTCTGGCCTCTGGTTTCCTCTCTGCTGTCTGTCTGGCATGACTAATGTGGAGGGTGCTGTCTCCCGGCTGTGCCCACTTCTACTAACTGAGACGTGACGCTGTGCGTGGATGGACCAGTTGGACGCCTGGTGAGGGATGCGTAGGAAAGCCAGGAGGGGCCTGACCTCCCGCTGCCCAGGAGGCAGCAGCAGGCCCTCCCCGAAGGGACTTAAAACCTCACCGAAGACGGATGCTTACCCCTTGAGGCCCGAGAGGGGCAGGATCAGGGCAGGAGCCTTCAGAAGGGCACTTGGCACAGTGGCCTCAGCCCCCAAGCGGACACAGTTTGCCTCCTAATTCCCAAAATTGGTTGCCTGCCTTGTACTTCATGGGCTTGAAGTGTGGAAAATGATTTTTGGGGTGTTGGGAGAGAGCCAAAAGGGGTCTTATTTGTATTCGGAATCAGCAATTATATTCCATCTGATTATTTGGAAGCGTGTGAAGGAAAGAAGTTTTCCAGTTCAAAATGCCTTATACAATCAAAGGAGGGAAAAAAATTATGCAATTTCAGGCAAGCTACATTTTCCTTTGTTACATCTACTTCCTCTTACCACCCACCTCCCTTGCCCAGCAAGATGTCAATTAAGCAGTGTTAATTCTGAGGGCCACAGGCACCTGTGCCCAACACACGGCCCTGCCGTCTACCCATTCTCCTCAGTTTGTAATCCTCTAAAGTGGAGTCACTGTCTGATATTTAAGACATGTAACTGTACACGTACCCGTGTCTTAATCTATGTTTTAACCTGGGAGGCCGGTGTCCTGGCACGGGGCTGACCGTGATGCTGGGCCATTACGGCCCCGCCCATTCGCTGGAATTGGCAGGCACACCTGAGCCTGCGGCGCTGAGCTGGGGTGGGCTTTCCACCTGGGGGCACTGCCTGCGCCGGTCTTCGAAGGAGGTGGTGGAGACACTGGGGAGAGGTGGGAGGCAGGGAGCGCCCCTCCAAACGCAAAGATAGCAAATCCCAATACTGACCATCCGTGAATTCTCACACATTGATTGTTTTTTGAACAGTTGCCATAAACTCCCTTTTTTAGCTTTTGCTTGGGGTGGGAGTGGGGGATAAGGTTTATTCAATCCGGCCCTGGGTAGGGAGAAAGTTAATCCAGCCATGTGATTTTTCAGAAAAGTAAGTGGAACATGCTGCCTCTTCAATTCTGTCAGTGCTTCCACATGGAAACAAAATGCAATAAAATTTTTCCAAAACCTCTTCTGATTTAGCTCTTGTCTCTTGCGATGTTACCCTTAGGGGAGCACAGGCTGTCCACAGTCTATTTGAGTTTTCTCTGGGTGAGTGTTTCATTGCTCCCTCTGTTGAATGAGGTTTTTATATCTCCTTTTTAAAGGATGTCTATGGTGTCTCTCTTGGACAAACTTGCCCCGCCAGACCTCTCTCCTTTTGCTTTCTGCAACCTGAATGGATTCCTTGGTGGTGTTGGGCTTCAGTTGCTGCAGGAAAAATCAAGTCTGCAGAGTTTGCTCCTGGAGTGGGAGGTTGGAGGAGACCCATTTTCCTCTGCCCACCCAGCGGGAAGCAAAGCCCAGCCACAGGAAATTGCTGAAAACCTCCACACACCATTCTGGTCCATTGCTTTGTGGCGCTCCTCACTCTGGTGTTAAGTGATGAGAGCTGAGAAAGATCATCCCTCAGATGTTTAACCAGAGAACTCTGTGACCTTTCCAAATGAACTTTGACTTGCCTCTGCTGTGCTATTCGTGCTATAGAGTCAAGGCCGAGATCCTACATCTTTTTTAAAAATGCAGTTTTAGATCTAGTTTATAGCGTTTGTTCTCCACATGCCTTTTTTAAAATTTGCAGTTCACTTAGGAGTACGAAAGAAGCATGGCTGTGTTCAATGACTCTAGAGCAGTTTAGCAGGATCAGGCCCTCAGGCTGGAGCCCGAGGGGAGGCAGTGCCGCAGCTCCGGCCCTCCCTCACTGCTGCGAGCACACTGGCCGAGGAGTGTGGCTGTCATTTGCAACACAGTGATCGGTTCCCAGCCTGGTGTCCACACAGGAAGAAAAGGCATCCCTGAGCTCTCCTCAGTATTTCCAGATGTGATGAAAAAGGACATCTCTTAACACAAAGGCGGCCTGGCTTTCTGCTCGGGCACAGGAGTTCTGAGAGCACTGAATGGTGCACTCATGGGAAAAGGAACCAGTAGTGGCCAGTCTTTCAGAATGTGGGCTCTGGGGAGTGGAGATGAAAGATACAGATGTAGCGTGTTGGACTAGGGGATCCCCAGGTTTCTTTCTGGCTGTCAACTTCAGATTTGTATCATAGCAACCAGATTGAACATGCAAAAGGCTTAGGTCCAAACAAATCAATGCATATTTGCATGGGCTTGGTGACATCATATACACAAAGTGCACTTGGGTAGAAATGCACATGCCAAGTCTCCTTTTGGTCATACCATTTTGTTTTTGTAATACCATACTTCCTTCTTAGAAGAGCCCAAAGTATTATCAGCTTTTGTTCATCTGGCTAGGCTGCTTAGTTAAAATCCACCATCCTGACACAGAAACCTTTCCGATGAGGTAAATTAACAAACATTAAATACCTACGTGAGGTTGGCATCACACAGAAACTCAGCTCTGGGAGGCTGGGCTGGGCTCTCCCAGCCAGGCTAATGGGTTTTAACTTTCTCTTATTTCAAAACTTGCAGTGCATCAGCTTAAAGTGTGAGCCAGTCAGTAGAGGACAGGGGTCCCACCCTAGAAGGGGCCCTTAAATATCAAGGAAACGTGAAGAAAGAAAGATTTTGCTAGAATCTCTCCCAAAGATATTCTTGTGGTTCCCGGACCAGCAGCAGCACCTGGAAACTTGTTAGAGATGCCCGTTCTCAGGCCTGCTGAACCAGACACTGAGAGTCGGGCTCAGTAGTCTGGGTTTTAACAGCCTTCCAGGTGATTCTGCTGCACACTCCAGTTTGAGAATCCCCCTTCAGATGACCCCTGACGCCTGCTGAAGGTGTGCATCCCGTGTGCTGCTGGACTTGGTGCGGGACAGGGCCCGGTGTGCCGGCTGTGTGGCAGGCAGCTGCTCCCACTGCTGAGAAGCCACTGAGCCCTTCTTCCCTCGTGACCTGCAGCCTCCCCACCAAATGAATGCCGAGGAAACACTGAAGGTCTGTTTGAAGCGGAGCCAATGATTAGTCTGCCCAGCACTCCTTGTGCATCTCATCAGTCAAACCTCTCTGGAGCACAGGCCCCTTTGGATGAAGAACCAGCCCAGAATGGGGAGAGAAAGCACCAGGAGACCACCAGATGGAAGTGGTGCCTGGGGAAAGTAATCTAGAGCCAGCAACGTTATATGAGCCCAGGCCCGTGCCTGTTTCCTGCCCTTTGCTTTCCGGCTGGGCCTCAACACCCACATGGCTGCTTCTTTAAATACATCCCTGACCTGGGAATCACCTCCCAGAAGATAAAGAATTATTAGTGAAACAGAAACAAGCCACTGACCAATCTACTCTCAAATTGAAGGCTTCTGTTCCCCACTTTCTCCCTCAAGAAAAAAATCCTCGGCCGGGCGCGGTGGCTCACGCCTGTAAGCCTAGCACTCTGGGAGGCCGAGGTGGGCGGATCGTTTGAGCTCAGGAGTTCGAGACCAGCCTGAGCAAGAGCGAGACCCCGTCTCTACTAAAAATAGAAAGAAATTATATGAACAGCTAAAAATATATATAGAAAAAATTAGCCGGGCATGGTGGCACATGCCTGTAGTCCCAGCTACTCGGAAGGCTGAGGCAGGAGGATCGTTTCAGCCCAGGAGTTTGAGGTTGCTGTGAGCTAGGCTGACGCCACAGCACTCACTCTAGCCTGGGCAACAGAGAGAGACTCTGTCTCAAAAAAAAAAAAAAAGAAAAGAAAAAAATCCTCGCTGACCTGAGCAGCATGCTTGCCGTCGCCAAGCAGAGAGGGGCCCCCGGGAGCCGGCGCCGGCCTCACGCACGTGCACACTGGCGGAGCTGCTGAAGCTGGCCCCGGGAATCGTGGCAAGCACTGCCGAGGAGTGTTTGCCAGAAACCTTCTGGGGGAAGGCACGTGCTCTAGCGTGGACCTAAAGGACGCCCTGAATTTCTGCAACTGAGGTGATAATAGTCTTTGGTTCAAATCCCTGCTTGGGTACTTACTATACCTGCTACCAAGGTATGACTTTGGGCAGTAACTTCCTTAAGCCTCAGTTGTCTTATCTGTAAAATGGGGATGATAATCCAAATCATAAGGTTGATGTGAGGATTAAATAACGGTAATGAATATAATGTATAGTGTCTGCCATGGTATGGCTTTAGTTGTGTTAGAGCTGTGCATTTCAAACCATGGGCCACAACTGTTAATGGTTTGCAACCAACACTTTGTAAAAGAAATTTTTCACCTGCATTACCCATTGTAGAATAAGTATTATTTCATGAAACTTTGGGGGCATGTGTGTATGTATATGTTCTGGATTGCAACAGAAAAATATTTCCTGTTGTGGGTTAACAATGTAAAAGTGTGAAACCACTGAAGAAGGGAGACTGTTATCTGGCCAGCTATGAAGAGGCACATTTGTGTGGGCTCTGACTATGTCTGAGGACGTAGGGAGCAGGGAGGCAGCCTCCTCTTGCTCTGTGGGTCCCAGCTGCCTCTGTGCAGAGCGCGTGCCCGGGTATCTGCCTCCCTCAGGAGCCCTAGTCCTCATACATTCATTCCGGGGTGTTGGTGGCTTTGTTCACAGATCACAGTTCGTATGTTACCCAGACAGACTTGGGCCAAAAGGCCCAGATCACACACACCCTGCAAGAGGTGCTGGTGTAAACCATTGCCCGCTTACCAGAAATCAACCACTTTTGTTCTCGTGAGCCTAAAGTGGGTATTACTGCTCCTCTGCAAACCTTGAGCTTAAAAACTGTGCTTTCAAGACACTTTTAAATCCACACAGAACTCAAAATTGAGTTCTGCCAGGAAAAAGCAGCCCTCAGGCCCTTTTTATACATCAGATTCATTTGGAAGCCGGGCGCGGTGGCTCACGCCTGTAATCCTAGCACTCTGGAAGGCCGAGGCGGGAGGATCGTGTGAGCTCAGGAGTTCAAGACCAGCCTGAGCAAGAGCAAGACCCCGTCTCTACTAAAAATAGAAAGAAATTAGCTGGACAACTAAAAATATATAGAAAAAATTAGCCGGGCATGGTCGCTCACGCCTGTAGTCCCAGCTACTCGGGAGGCTGAGGCAGGAGGATTGCTTGAGCCCAGGAGTTTGAGATTGCTGTGAGCTAGGCTGATGCCATGGCACTCTAGCCTGGGCAACAGAGTGAGACTCTGTCTCTAAATAAATAAATAAATAAAATTAAAAAAAGATTCATTTGGAATATTTTCTCCTTTCGAAATTCAAAGTCGACACTCCTTGAATGTTTGTCCACTTAACTACTGAGGAAATTTGGTAGGCAGGCCAGGTTCTGTCTGGAATACTTACAACCTTGTTGAAGAGCTCGACATATCGTAAAAGTACTGTGTATACTTGCTACTTTTGAGTATAATCCAAGCGTGCTCATCTGGGAGCATGCCACATGAATGGAAAATAGTAATCCTGTGGGCTCTTGCTTTCATTCCCCTCTACAGCTTTTCTCTGACCTTGAGCTCAGCACAGGCAGAGTGGGGGTTTGCAGCAGAACTGGAAACACATTGGGCAGAGAGAAGACGCTAGTCCTAGTCCCAGTTCTGCTGCCTAACCAGCGAGATGAGCTTTGGCCACTGTCATGGCCTCGTGGAACCTTGTTTCCCCAACTGCCAAGCGTCAGGTCTAATGCCCACCTTCTCACAAGGAGCCCTCAAGACTGTGAGTAAGTCCAAGTCAGTGTGGATACAGCCGGTCACTTCTGGGTGTCTCCTCCGTAGCCTGGTGTGCCACGTGGTGCCCCAGCTCTCACGCAGTCAGGTTAAAGGATACTTCTTGACAGATGATCACCCAGGAAGGGAACACAGGCTCCCCAAAGCAAGTTACCTCCTCCGTTGGTCACTGCTGCTTCTGCTGAGAAGGGAGGCCTGGCGAGGGGCAGTCCGGGCGCACCCTGGCGTGTTGTGCTCATGACCCACAGGAGGGTCCCTCAAGACTGTGTCAACAAGGCCCATTTTCTGAAACAGCTTTTTTTGTTCTGATCATAAATGTACCACCTGCTCATTGGTGAAAACTTGGACCGTGTAAGAAGTTTACAGAAAGAAACAAATTATCTAAAATTCCGTCCCCAAAGGTAACCACACAGACAGATGTTCCAATGTCGCGTAAACTGCGTTAACGCCGTCTTTCATAGCTGCATAGCATTCTGCTTTGTTGAATTATTTCCTTAGCCATCATTACTGGACATTTTGGTTGTTTCCAACTTTTCGTTATTATAATTCAGTGTTCAAGTTTGTACTGTATAAATCTTTGTGTCTCAGATTATTTTTTATTTTTTAACTTTCTATCGTGAAATAATTTCAGACTTAAAAAAAAGTGGCAAAAATAGTACAAAGAGTTCCCCTATGCCCCTCAATCCGTCTCACCAAAGGTAAACATTTTATATAACCATAATGCAAATATAAAAAACCTGGAAATTTACTGACACAACATTACTAACTAATCTGTAGACCTTATTAAAATTTCTCCAGTTGTCCCACGAATGTCCTTTTCTGTCCCAGGATCCCACGTTGCATCATTGCGCATGTCTCCTTAGTGTCTTCCAGTTTGTGACAGTTCCTCAGTCTTCCTCTGTCTTTCATGACCCTGACCTTCCTTTTAAATTGCGGTGAAATCATATAACATAAAATAACCACTTTAAAGCTTACATTTAGTACATTCACAGCGTCATGCAACCAACGTGTCCATCTGGTTCCAAAACATTTTCATCAGACTTCGATGCTTTAAGGTTACAGGCCGGTGTTCTCTCCTTCAGTTTGTGTTTGTCAGATGTTTTCTCACTGAGGCTGTGTGTTCGGGGCAGGAGTGATGCGTGTCCTCGGTGCGCCGCGTCAGGAGGCACGTGACGTTGATGTGTTTCATATTCGTGATGCTAACTTTGATCACTGGGTGAAGGTGATAGCTGCTATAAACGTACTGTCGTTCCCTTTGTAATTAGTAAGTATCTTACGAGGAGATACTTTGAGATCAGATTCTTTAGAGTTTTTTCAAAAGTCCAGAAACTTAACATCGCTGAGATGGTGTGAGAAGAAAGTGCTGGAGAAGAATTGGCCTAGGGTATGGTCAGATCTCAGACTGTGTGTGTGCCTCAGTTTCTCTTTCTGCATAACAAAGGATTATACCAGTTATGTAGGATCCTGTGTGGAAAAGAAAGCCTAGAACCAGGTACACCGAGATCTTTCTGAGGTGCTACTGAGTGATTGAAAGAGCAGTGCCCATGTCCAGCAGACCCACAGCAAATTCCCTTGGCTTCCAGAAGAGATGGACAAAGCGGCGCCCCCGCTGGGGTCAAAGCCTCTGAGGAGGATGTTGTGGGCCTGGCTGTGTCTTTAGCTCCTTTGGGCTTCTCCCCCACTCCAACACCCTCTGTCTGAGTCACGGCCGACGCCCAGAGGCAGGTGAGTGGGCAGCTTGGGAGAGGCCTCAGGGCGTGTCTACTGCATGAGCAGCCTGACCTCAGCCCTCACGTCCCCGCGACGACCCGTGCGCCCCCGGCTGCCTGCTGCATGTTGGCACTGGCTGTCCCTGCGTCTGCTGCTTCACCTCGCATGCTGTTTGTGTCCCTCGCTCTCCCCCTAACCCTTCCTCCTCCTTCATGCTAAGTTTGCGGCTCCTGCCCTGGGGGGAGCGGCCCAGGAGACTTCAGGAGGGGTCACCGCTTTCAGTGGTCTCAGCGGATGGGTGGCCCAGCTCGTGCCCGCAGAGGGCTTGCGCCTGTGGAAGGAAGGGGAGGCAGGCCCTGCTCGCTGCGCCCCTCCCCGCCGCTCCCGCCCACTCCGGCGGCCCTGAGGGCCCACCTGGGCCACAGCGGGCTGTGCTCTCTGGGCCGGCCAGCGTGTGCAGGAGGTGCACAGCCCGCACCATGCTGACGCCTCAACCCCGTTCTCCCCGCAGGGCATCGAGCGCCTCAAACGAAAGAATCAGCCCAGGCAGCGCACGGGCAGCTGGCAGTCGGTGAAAGAGACCTTTGGTGGGGACTTCTCCCTGAACTGGCTCAACCCCTTCTCCAGACCGTGTCAGCCAGAGATCCCCAGTGACAAGGACTTGGTGCGGCAGGTGGCATCGCTGTCGGACACCGACTACACTGAGACGACGGAGGACCAGTCAGAGGGGACAAGGGACGAGGACTCCGTGGAGGTGACAGATGAATAGATGCTGCTGTGGGGAGAGAGCCGAACATGAAAACGTGCCTACCGACCTCCCTACGGGGGTTTTGGCTAAAGGGGCTCGTGGGCGTGACGCTCCCTGCGCCCCAATGCCTCCCCCGCCTTGCCACCCCTTGGAGCCCCTCCTTCTCTCTGTCTCCACGTTGGGCCACATCTAGGGTGGTGGGTGGCCTGGGGACAGCAGAGGAGGATGGGGGACTTTCTCTGAGTTCACTAAGAAGAGTCTGTCCCGAGAAGGATTGCCAGGAGCCATTCTCCAAGGCAGGGTGGCTTGCACAGCTCTGCCCAGTAAAGGAAGCCTGACCAGGGTGGCCCAGGGCAAAAAAGGGCTTTTCTCGGGTTTTCCGTGAGATGCCTGTCTTCTCTTGGGAAGACGGGGGCCCTGGGCAGGGCTTCCCCCACTGCCTACTGAAGTTAGGAGGGAGATGCGGCTGCCACAGTGACCTCTGAGGGGCCGGGCTAGGTCTGAGAGAAGGCTGGACACGCACAGGTGGGACATGCCCAGCGTGGACACGAGCCTGAGTTAGGATGGCAGCACCAAAAATGAGCTCCTCTTCCAAAGACACTGGAATCTTCACTGAGTCAGACGGCTTGGAGCTGTCCCACCTGTGGCTGCGGACCCACCATGCACAGGTGTGGGTGGGAGAAGGAACTAGTTAGAGCTACTGGGGACTTACCTGCCTCCCCCATGGGAACTTAATTTAACTTTCCCTGTCGGAGGGAATCGGATAGCACACGTGGGTAGAACTGACCAGAAATCCTGCCTGTGTGTTTTAGGCCAGTTTTCTCAAGACGATGCCCATCTTGTCTCTGAAAGGATGAGTGGTGGCCAGGGCCTGCAGACCGATGAACCGGGAAGACAGACAGAGACAGACAGACACACATTCTGCCAGGATAACCCGGACCCTAGTCACCCCTGTTGAGGCTGGGGAGTCTGTGACCGTTACCGAAGGTCTGAACTGGGGTCCCGGTGCTCCTGAACCCCATTCCAGTGGTTGGTTCTGCACAAAGTCCAGCAGAAGGGTTCACATCCCAATTTGGTATAAGAAATGGATTCCCTGCCCCTCCTCCCCGGCGTAGGCCTCTGTTCTTCCCTTTGGCCCATTCCCGTGTCGGCCGGCGTCGGCAGAAGGCACAGGCACTCAGCACAGCCTGCCCACACCCGTCGCTGTGTGGGACCCCTCTTCCAGCTCCAGGCGAAACCGCATGAGTCTTGGCCCAAAGGGGCCCGTGGCCGCAATTCAACAGGGAAGGTCAGTGTTTGGCCTTAGGACACTGAGAAGGGAAGGAGAGCCAGGCAGTGGCCTAGTTCTGGGATAGCATCCTAGGGCGTGCCGTGAAGGGCGATGATTCTGGCAGAGAGACCCTCTGTCGGGAGCATTGCTCAGAGGGGCCAGTGCTCACAAAGCCTCCTCTGTCCTAGCCTTGCTCCGAGCTCTCCAGTTGTGTCCCACGAGAAGGGTGACAGCAGGACTCCAGCGTCAACAGAGCAACTAGAAAGGCTGGGGCCTCCACTCCCACCTGCAGGCCCCGTTTCCTGGTCCACGTCAGCGTTAATATTCAGTAATGACAGTGGAAGGAGCCCGAGTCAGCTCTAGAGGCAGTTAGCTCGCTCTGGGGGAGAGCTGTCCTCTGACCGTGCGGACCCCTATTTGTTTTCCTGACCCAGAGGCAGCCCTGGGCTGCCAGTGCTGTGGACTGTACCAAAGAGACGGCAAAGAGGCGAGCAGTGCCAGCTCCTGGAGTCCCCTAGGAGGCAGCAGTTAGAATAAGGGGAGAGGGTTTGCCCATCACCGTTCGCCGACATCAACCTCTGCGCTCAGTTCAGGCCCGAGGTCAGAGGTGTCTGCAAATCCGTAGGGCCCCTGAGAAACGTCCTCGCACGTTGGAGTTAAAACTGCCCTTCCTAGGGGCCAGCTTGGCCGGAAAGCAGAGGTACTCACCAGCCCAAAGCCAATTCTGCTTTCAGATTGGTTGCTCTGGAAAGGAAGGTTGGGGTGGGGAGGCACTTTGCGTGCACACAGGCAGACCCTGCCCCACTTCCCCACCGACCCCACATCCGTGCTAGACCTCAGCCACATCCACCCGCCCTGTTCTGGGGGGTGCTGAACTGGGCCACAGCCAGGGTCAAGTGGGCGACAACTTGTCCAGTATCCTGAGCCCTGTGCCCCCATACCAATGACACAGTGGCCTTCTCTCTGTGGTAGCTGTTGAGAGCATAACATTCTTCTGCTTAGCCTTAAACTGAAAGCATTGCAGCTGATGTCAAAACAAGATGAAGACTGATAGGGAGGGAGGCCGGGTGCAAACCTTTGCCTCTTTGAATAAAAAGCTCTTTGCTCAACCTCAGTGGCGAGAGTCTCCTGTTTTCAGCTGACCCCAGTCCAGAGCCTTGGGCAGTGTCCTTCCTCTTGAGGGCACCTCTAGGAGAGCCCTGTCCTCCCTTCCTGGTGTGGGAGACAAGTGAGTGTTGTGCAGGCCTCACCGCCTCTCGGGACTGGCACAGCACTGTAGGTGACGACCCACCCTTTTGTGCGTCACCACCCTCGTGGTATTTCCAGCAGAGGGAAATTGAATCACCTTTCATTCAATAAGCATTTAATGGACACCTACTGCATGCCAGGGAGGTGGGCATCTGGGGCAAGGGTGACTAGGATTGAGGTTTTTTGACTTGGAGGGCCTGAAAGGGGGAGGATGACAGGGGTTCTGCCTCTAAATGCCTCGTGCATCGCACACAAAATGACCCTCATTCAGGCTACCCGCACCTCTGCTGGGTGTGTCCGGCTGAGGTTACAGCCTTTGAGAGGGGCTGACCTCCTGAACAGGCAGAACAAAGATGCCAACCCCTCGGCGAGACCCCCTTGACCTGGGAAGGTCAAGGATGTGACGGCTCCCTGTGACCACATCCCCCCACCCCCCAGAACAGAATACTTTAAGAAGCTTTTGGCATAAAGAAAAAAGGACTCGGGGACCACATAGTCATTTTGAAGTGGTCAGAGTTTAATTAAAAGCATGTTGATCATGTGAGCAAATCTCTGGAGGGCAGAACAAGGAGGAGTGGGCTTCAGTTAGCAGAGAAGGGCTCAAGGAGGCGGCTCTGCCCCAGGGAGACTTAGCCTGGCACAGACCCCTACTCAAGGGAAGGGCAGGCAGACAGCGGGCCCTGCGCGGAGAAGCAGGAGGGCCTCTCCCCCTGCTCGGGCCTGCCCGCTGCTCCCTGAGGCTGCTGAGAAAGGGCACCTGCCCCTGCTGAGAGAGCAGACCTCAGGAGAGGGGGAGCTGTCACCTGGCCTGGTGGCTTCCCGTGGGGCCTGCCACCTCTTCTCCAGGCTCCCCCTGGGGCCTCATAGGGTCACCAGCGTTAGTGAGATGAGGCAGTAGCCAAGGCCAAGGGCTTCCAGCGAAGTGCCCTCAGGGTTATGTTCTGTACCCCAAAGGTCAGGAAGGGGGGACCTTTGTTTAAACCCTTCTCCTTGACTGGCCAAGGTCAGGATCCTCTCTGGCTGACCTGGCCGCCCCCCACACCCTGCAGTGAGGCCCACGGGGCCAAAGGCAGCTTCATTCCGAGGTGATGGGCCGGGGGCAGGGGTGCTGGGGTAGATTTTACTCCTTGGCTTGAGCAGGCTGAAATTGAGGAGAGGGCAGAATTGAAACAACAGGCTCAGCAAATTCTCTAACTGGCCCAAGAGCCATAGCCCAGAGGCTTCTCAAGTGGAGCCCCTCCTGCAAAGGGAAGCGCACGGCCGGTGGAGACTGGGGAGGGCACGGTCCAAATGCTGCTTGGAGGAGGCAGGATGTTTCCGGTGTTGGAATGTGACAGTGCAATGTCTGCTGGGACCGAAGTGGAGAAAGTTCAAGTGCAGTATGGAGGGGGCGAGCCTGGGGCAGGGTACCTGCTCAGCATCCCACTGCCCAGGAGGGCTGTGGCCACTCCTCGTCTCTCCCTCCTTCCCTCCCTGCATTGGTCTCCTTGAAGGATCAGGATCTTAACCCATCAACACCATGGCTCGGGTCAGAGGGGCCGCTGGGTCACCCACCACCAGAGAGGGACTAGGGACCTCAAACCTGGGAGACCAAATTCCTCCCGAACGGAAGGTGCCTCAAAGGCTCGCCTAGACCCGGGGAAGCACAGGGGCCGTGGAGTGGGCTTAAGGTGCCACAGTTTCAAGCTACATGAAGTTGTAGGAGGTGGAAGACAACCCCGTGTCAGATGGCTCAGTCCTGCTTCTGGCTCCGTGGGCAGGACCAGCCGTGGGCTCAGTATGTGCAGATGTCAGAGGGAAAGCCACCAGCCCACCCGTTGTTCCTCAGACTAGGGCCCCTGTCAGGCAGCCAAGGAAGGTGGATGTGGAGCGGCAGGGGAGGGACTCCGTGGATTTCAGGAGGGACAGAGAGGAGGAGGATGCACTTCCAGCAGGCCCAAGCCCATGATGAGAGAACGCTCCAATTGGCAGGGGCCTTTAGGGCTGGTGAACCCTCCCGACCTGAAGAGATGGCACCTTCTTACAGGGCCCCAGCAGGTGGCAGTTCTGGGTTTCCCGTAGCCTGTGGCTCCAGGAAGAGAATCTGCAGCTTTGGCTGTCTGTGGATTTGCATCCAGACA
Organism: Eulemur rufifrons; assembly: GCF_041146395.1. Lineage (NCBI taxonomy): Eukaryota > Metazoa > Chordata > Mammalia > Primates > Lemuridae > Eulemur > Eulemur rufifrons. Next base: position 150,363,166 of record NC_090989.1, read on the forward strand.
TGGCCCTGCTTTTCGAGGCCATGAGTCAGGAAGGGGTTGGCGGGTGGGGGTTCTGTGGCCTAGGCTGGGTGTTTCTAGCTGTAAAAGAGGTGACCCTATAATAGCACAGGACCTGGCCTTGTGGGTCTGGCTGCCTGTGGTTTGCATTGGCCTTTGAACTCCTTAACCTTTCACCTGCTGGCGCTTGAATCTGCTCTCAGGTGAGCAATCAAATCTAATCACCCGTGATCTGAAAGTTACGCACAGAGTAGCAAATGCTGAAATGCTCAGCCAAAGCTTAGAGCCCATCGGGGTCCCACTTCCGGGTCGCAGCATCCGGCCGAGGCCAGTTGGTGATAAGAATAATCCTCTGAGCACGAATCTCTTTCACTTGATTGGAACTAAACTTGATGATAAATGTCTTGCTTCCAGCTTTCATCGGGTGCATTTTATTTAGGATTGGATGGTCTTGCCAGGCTGCACCGTCCTGGGAAACTCAAAGACATGCAGACATAACATCAGCCGAGGATGCTATAATACAAAAGGTATAACACACCTTGAAATCACCCAGTTAGGAATGTGCAAGTTATATGTGAAGGAAACAATAAAGCTTTTCCAAGGGTGATAAAGAAGACGAGTAAATGGAGAAATCTCTTACATGCCTAGATAGTGAGAATCAATGCTGTCATTTGGCACAATTCTCCCCTACATAAATGAGTAAATTCAATGCAGTGCCAATGTAAATCCCAATAGTTTTAAATGCGATGACAAGATAATTCTAAGGACAAGAAAAATGAGGGGGAGACATTTGCCTAAAACACATCAATATGTCAATATGATAATCATATCAAATTATTGTAGAACTGCAATAATTTAAATGGCATGCTATTGCAATAGAAAAAGACAAATGAAATAGCAACTTAAAGAGTCCAGAGATCCAGATATATGTGGGAATTAGCAATAAAATAAAGCAGCCAGGTGTGGTGGCTCATGCATGTAGTCCCAGCTACTTGGGAGGCTGAGGCAGAAGGATCACTTGAGGTCAGGAGTTCAAGGCTGCAGTGACCCATGATTGTGCCACTGCACTCTAGCCTGGGCAACAGAGCAAGACCTTGTCTATTAAAAAAAAGAAAAAATTATTTTAATTAAAATATAATAAAGGTAATGTTATGAAATACTAGGAAAATGATAGACTTGATTAAGTTGGAGCTCTACATCACTCCAAACCCAAAAAATTAAATTTCAAATAAACGCCTACTTGTGTAAATAAAGCCAGACATTCTAGAAAAAGCATAAGAGAATATTTCTATATTCTTGGAATAACACGAAACTCGGTATCTATAAAAGATTGACAAATTTGGCTACATTAAAAGTTCCACTGGCAAAAGGCATCTTAATGTTTAAAAAAAGAGACTGTGGTAAACAATTTGCAACTGTTTGTAAAGACTACACACATTAATACGAAAAAACAAATGACTCAGTAGAAAAATGGACGAAGGATATGAATGGGCAATTCACAGGAGATAAATAGTCAATTAACATAAAAAATATTCAGTCTCACAAATAATCAGAGATGCAAAGTAAAGCAATGAGATTACTTAACCATTAGACTAGCAAGAATCCAAAAGATCTGTTGGTAGAGCATAAATCAATGCAATCTTTTCTGGAAGTAATTTGGCCCTAGCAAATGCATATACATTCTGACCTGAGAGCCTCACACTGGGAATTCACATCTCAGCAATATTTATGTGCAAGACATATGTCCAGAAAGTTTATTTTATTTCTGTTTGCAAGAACAGCACAGGCGGACTTACCCTTGGTCAAAGGTCTGCCAGAGGGAGATGCCCAGGCATGCCAGGGAGAACCTGATGTTAGTCAAAGGCATGGCCAGGAAGTTCTTAAGGATACAAGTGAGGATACATCGCTGGCCAACTCTGTGTTAGGCATCTGTGGTACAGTGGGGAAGAGAGAGAGGGAGAGAAGATGCATATGAGCTACGTGCATGTTTTCATGATAAGTTAAAGCAGAAAAATAGAACCACAATGACGAATTATAGCAAGCCAGGAATATATTTATTTAATTTGGAGGTGTCAGGAGGCCCATGCTGTCTCTGAAGGCTCTAGGGGAGACACTGTTCCATACCATTCTCTTAGCTTCTGATGTTGCCAACAATCATATATATGTATATACAACTTGACAGCCTGAGCTTTGTCAGACATTGTTTTTTTGGGGGGTTTTTTTGTTTGTTTGTTTTTTGTTTTTTTGAGACAGAGTCTCACTCTGTTGCCCAGGCTAGTGGTGTCAGTCTACCTCACAGCAACCTCAAACTCTTGGGCTCAAGCAATCCTTCTGCCTCAGCCTCCCAAGTAGCTGGGACTACAGGCATGTGCCACCATGCCCAGATAATTTTTTCTATATATTTTTAGTTGTCCAGCTAATTTCTTTCTATTTTTTTAGTAGAGATGGGGTCTCGCTCTTGCTCAGGCTGGTCTCGAACTCCTGAGCTCACACGATCCTCTGGCCTCGGCCTCCCAGAGTGCTAGGATTACAGGCGTGAGCCACCGTGCCCGGCCCTGTCAGACATTGTTTTAAGGAATTCAAGATACATTATCCTATGCCAGCTAGAGGTCCCAGCCTGACTTACATCCTGGCCTCCTTCAGCCCTAATTAGGGTCCTGTTGACCAACTAGAGACCTTTCTGCACCGCCCAGCCCCATTTGCAGCCTATGTTTCCAGCAGGAAGGATGGGTGCAAGGAAGCCTCCCCAGAGGGGTCCCTGCAGCAGGGGACGCCTGGGAGGGAGGATCTCCATACATCCCCTTCCCAGCTCCAGGGCTAAATACCTGCACGTGCTCCGCATGTACAAGCAGGGCTCCCTGCCCCGCCACTACCAGGGCTCCCTTTCACACCCTTGGACATGGGTCCCAGCTCACAAGCAAGACCCAAAATACCACTGTGTCTTCCCAGCCACGTTGCTTCCCAGAGCCCAGAGAAAGAAACGGAACTGAAGCCAAGCTCTGTTGCTCTTCCCTCGGAGCACCCCCACCCCCCTTTCTCCAGAGCCAGAGCACGTGAGGCCACTCCCCTCCCTTGGCCCTGGTGTCTCGCTCTTCCTCAGAATCCCCCTCGCTGTACCTTTCGCATCTTTAGAATTTTGTACTGTGTGCAAGTATTACTCATTCAAAAAACTGAAAATTTTAAAGTTCAGTTGGCCAAAAACTAAAAAAAAGAAAAATGCTTGACGCATTGCTTCTCCAGAAATATGTTTGGAAAAGCAAGGTGCTGTTCTTCCTTAGGAATGCAGTCATCAGCCTGAAGAACAAGGGACCCCCAGGGGTCTTAGGGGCCTACCCCACTGTAAGGCCAAGGTCCAGGCAGGATGAGTCCTTCTGGCCTGCAGGGGGCTCACCTTTATAGAGAATTCAGGATACTGGAAACCCCTTAACATCTCAGAAGCAATTGTTTCCTTAGACTCCACTGTTCTGCAATGACAAAATCTTTGGTGACTGGCTCATCTTTGAACATAGCCAGGCTGCCAATGTATCATAGCTATTGGAGTCCAAGGTCAGAGTCACTTCTGATACTGCCGAGGAGCCGGGGAGAGGTTGGGGTGGTCATTATGAGTTTTCATCATCAGGCACAGTTAGATTAACTTTGGATGGATTGAACTGGATAACCCTGGGCATGTCCTATCCTCTGTTTAGAAAACAAGACATTGGGCTCAAGATAGAACTAATAATTGAATTGTCATCAGGACATCCTGCTTATTCTCAACACTATGCCCTGGGCACCCTCAACCTGTTGACTAGAGTGGGCATCTGAGATACAATTTCTGCCATCATAGAAGACTTCTCATGGTACTTCCAGGTGATCCCTAATTTCCAACTCAGTGATAGACTCCAGGTTCCTGGTCCAGTGCTCTCTTTGGCCCACACTTCCTCTGTGGCAGGGTATCTTGTGACTACCAAATGGTAGGTAATCAATGTATGTTTGTTTGTATTTACAAAAGTTTGCTAGTGTGTAGAAGTAGTCTACAGAGAAGAGAAGGCTCTTGGATGGTGGAGACCTTGGTCCCTCTTGGGGCCTGAAGCCCCTGGTCAGGTGACCTTGACCGTGCCTCTGCGTGATCTTATTGAGGACACACAGGTTTGCCACCTTCTTGCCTGTGCACCTCTGCAGGTCAAAGGAGCCCAAGATGTTGGCATTCTGTGGGGTAGCCGCCCTCCTTTTGGGAATCGCAGTGGAATTAACAGGGTTTCCCAGCAGCACGGGATCTGCCTGACAGCGTCCAGTCTGGGAGACAGAAAGGAAGAGAATGAGGAGAAATGAGCAGAGGCTCCGAGACCTGAGCACACCACTGGCGCAGCGGTTGGCAGACCCCGTTGTCTCCCTCTATTCTATCCTATCCCTCCCTCCCTGATGCTCCCCTCACCCTGCCTTCTTTTTTAAAGACTCGTCCTAGCTTAATCATTTTTAATCAAGTTTGCCCATTTTCAAGACAAACGTGGGGATAAGATTTTATTCAAGAGGGCGCAGCCATGAGACAGGGATTTCTGACCTTGCTTACAAAGCTCTCCACCCATGTCCACTCCGAACACACAGAGACTTCAGAATGGAGAACCCCAGTTTTGTGCTGAGCTACCTGGGCAGCTGTTGCTTGACTCAATTCAATTCAAAAAATATTTACTGCGCGTCTACATTGTGGAAGGTTCTATACAAGCTCACAGTCAACTCAGGGGTCCAAACTGACCTACTTGTAACTGTGCAGTGAAGGGTGGGAAGGGCCCCGGCTTCCTGATGCCATCTGTCATCCAGAGCACAGCGAAGTGCACCCTCATCTGTGAGCCCTTAACACTTCCTGCCTTCCTCTGACTCACGTCCCAATCTGTTTGCCCCTGTCTAGACTCTGAACCTTTGAGAAAGCTGTACAGAGTTGTCACTTCCCCAGCACCTGGTACAGGAGCCACAGCCAATGCACCGCAGAGGAAAGAAACCTCCCACCAGAGCAAGGAAGGTCAAGAACAGACGTTGCAGTGTCTGAGCAATGGGAGCGTGAGGATGAAAGGGATTGCAAGAGAGAGAGCCCCAGGTGCGGAAAGCACCCGCAGAGGCCTGGCAGGGAGAGCAGCCAGCCATTTCTGGGAGCAGCAGGCAGCACGGCAGGGGGACAAACCCAGGAAGGGAGCCGGAGGCTGCTGTCAGGGCCAGGAAGGCCGGGCTGAGAAGTCCATAGTTAATTTCTTGGTTACTGGGGAGCAGTCTTAGCGAGGTGAATGAGCTGGTCAAACAAGGCAAAGATCTTAGTTAGGACATTTTTAAAAAGAGGCGCAAGTCTTGCTTGCCCCTCCCAATCCCTACAAGCCCTACTTGAGGAAAGACCAACGCAAAACCAACCAGAACACCCTCCGAAAGGCAGCTGGGCTGGAAGAGAAGGGTCTTCATCCTTATAGCTGAGGAACTGGGGGCTCCGGCAGGGAGGACGCCCTGGGGCTGGGATAGCTGTCTGCAGATGTGGACGGGGGCCTGCCCTCCACGGGCAGCCCCAGCACCCCAGCCTGGATGGGCAGGGGAGAGAAGAGGGTCTGTTCTAAGGAGAACAAGGTCAGGACGTCAGGAGTAGCTGCTCATCGCAGGACAAAGGAAACACCTGGGCAGTACCTGTGTCCCCATTTCCGCACCTCCTGCCCACCCTCCCTTGGGCTCCACCTACCCCCCTTCTGGGCATCCCTACCTGGATGGTCTCCAGCCATCCCGAATTCACCCTGAAATCTGGCTCCTCTTCCCTCTCGGGATTGCCTGCCCCACCCCCTTTGTGCGCCCAAGCACAGCAAATGGCACCTCTATGTGTCAAATGACCCACTGGAACCAGAAAGCCAAGGAACACACCTACACCTGACTACATATGCTCCATCTGCCCCCGCCATGCCGGACCTGCCTCCAGAGACAGACGTCCCAGGCTCGTGCGGGATCTGTGGCGGCTGTACTGTGCAATGGGACAAGCGAGGACTTAGGGGTCAGAGAAACTTAACTCCAGAACATACTTCGGCCACTTGTTAGCTGTGTGAGCTTGGACAAGTAACTTGGCATCTCTGAGCCCCAACTCTGCCTCCCTAAAATGTGAATTGGAGGACGAACCTCACAGGCTGCTGTTAGGACTGAGTGAGGTGAGAAACATAAGTGTTTAGCATTGAGATCGGCAGGCAGTAAATGCTCGAGAAATATTAGCTGCTACTATAACCACTAATTAGTGATAATTATTATTAATACTAAGTGGCTAATAATGGTAGCTACTATTATTGGTGATAAATGACAGCTATTAGTAAAAAAATCAATGTAGTGATTCATAATCTTTATTATCATCACTACCATCTTTTTTTCTTGTATTTTTTAATTTATGCCATAGCTATCTTTGGCTAAATCATTATCATCTTGACCAGGAGTCAGCACACTATGGCCTGTGAGCCAAACCTAGCCCAGCATCTACGTTTGTAAATGAAATTTTCCTGGGACATAGTGACTCTCGCGCACTTGCCTATGGGTCTCTGGCTGCTCTTAGAGCTGCCCCTGCAGAGCGCAGTAGCTGCAACAGAGAACGTGTGGCCCACAAAGCCTAAAACATTCGCTGTCAGGTCCCTTACAGGAAAGGTTTGCCGACCCCTGATCGTGACTATTGCCATGGTCTGGTGACTCAGGGGCTGAGTTAGAAGGAGCCCAGTGACGTGGCCACCATCTGGGCACTTGTACTCGCAGGTGACAGCATTCTGGCCCTCGTGGGCCACCGCCTGGGTACTGACGTCTTTCTCGATGCTCACGGTCTCCACTGGGAGGAGGCCTGACTCCTCTCGCCCCTTCGCCAACTCCACCCACCAGGTGAGCATGTGGCTGTCACCTCTGAGAAGAGAAGCTTGGTGTGGCAAAGACCCACAGCAGGAGGGACCTGAGGGGAAGCGGGACAATGGCTCTCAGGGGGGTTCCCTGGCCCACCCTGCCAAGAACAAGCGGCGGCAACAAACCCCAACCCAAGCAGGACTGGCAAGCACGCTGTGCCCAACAGGCACCCGGTTCTCCTGTGCTAGGCCACCCTCAACCACTCTGAAAAGAGGGGCACCGCTCAGCTTTGACTTGCAGAGTGCGGGGGAAGCCTCTGTCCAGTAATGGGAGGTCACGCTGCCTGTTAAACTCCTCCCAGCACACCGTTCCCAGGGGAGCACAGTCACAGAGTCTGGGTCTGGCTCCTGGCATCAAATGTGGAAGGCATGTGACCTCGAGCACGTCACTTTGGCTCTCCGTGCCTCCATTTCCTAGAAAACCGGGGAGGAAAACAGCACTCGCCTCACACGGCTGTTGTGAGGATTCGATGACATAATACGGGCAAAGCGCTCAGCGCTGCCCCTGGAACGCGTGCGGGCTGTTGCTGCAGGTCTCGGCCGGTGGAAACACACCCGTCCTGAGCACGCTCTTTTTTTTTTTTTTTTTTTTTTTGAGACAGAGTCTCGCTCAGTTGCCCAGGCTAGAGTGAGTGCCGTGGTGTCAGCCTTGCTCACAGCAACCTCAAACTCCTGGGCTCAAGTGATCCTCCTGCCTCAGCCTCCCAAGTAGGTGGGACTACAGGGATGTGCCACCATGCCCAGCTAATTTTTTCTATATATATTTTTAGCTGTCCAGATAATTTCTTTCTATTTTTAGTAGAGACAGGGTCCCGCTCTTGCTCAGGCTGGTCTCAAACTCCTGAGCTCAAACCATCCGCCCACCTCGGCCTCCCAGAGTGCTAGGATTATAGGCGTGAGCCACTGCGCCCAGCCTAAGCACCCTCTCTTAAACCCCTGGCATGTGGATAGCGAGGTTCCTTTATCAGTCCTTCACAGCTTAGTGAGAAGTGGGCAGCCAATCCTCAGCATGGTCTCGGTTTTTACAGGCATCAGGCTTTCAGCTTCCATTACCTTATTGAATCCTCAACACATGGGCTCATCTCCCTCCTCTTCGAGCAAACCTGTGAATTCAGTGCAGTGGAGGCTCAGGACCCAAGAGAACTCGACTCCCAACCTAAGGCTGGCTCTGCCCCCAACTCGTGGACTGGCCATGGCAGCCCCACTCTCCCCCTCTGGCCTTGTCTGTACAGTGAGTGGGTTAGGTGGGCTTCCAAGGCCCCTTTCTGGCCAAGGAACAGGGTTTCCTCTTTCTCTCGGGCAGATGGTGGCACAGGCTGCTCACTGCCTGGTTGCCATGGCTACTGTCCCCACCTCAGCAGATGCTACTGGAACTCCCTGGATAGAAAGAGCCCTCGACGTGCCCTACTGAGAATCTCCCAGCAGAGTGCAGGGGGCATGGGCTGAGAATCTCCCAGCAGAGTGCAGGGGGCATGGGCTGAGAATCTCCCAGCAGAGTGCAGGGGGCATGGGCTGAGAATCTCCCAGCAGAGTGCAGGGGGCATGGGCTGAGAATCTCCCAGCAGAGTGCAGGGGGCATGGGCTGAGAATCTCCCAGCAGAGTGCAGGGGGCATGGGCTGAGAATCTCCCAGCAGAGTGCAGGGGGCATGGGCTGAGAATCTCCCAGCAGAGTGCAGGGGGCATGGGCTGAGAATCTCCCAGCAGAGTGCAGGGGGCATGGGCTGAGAATCTCCCAGCAGAGTGCAGGGGGCATGGGCTGAGAATCTCCCAGCAGAGTGCAGGGGGCATGGGCTGAGAATCTCCCAGCAGAGTGCAGGGGGCATGGGCTGAGAATCTCCCAGCAGAGTGCAGGGGGCATGGGCTGAGAATCTCCCAGCAGAGTGCAGGGGGCATGGGCTGAGAATCTCCCAGCAGAGTGCAGGGGGCATGGGCTGAGAATCTCCCAGCAGAGTGCAGGGGGTATGGGCTGAGAATCTCCCAGCAGAGTGCAGGGGGCATGGGCTGAGAATCTCCCAGCAGAGTGCAGGGGGCATGGGCTGAGAATCTCCCAGCAGAGTGCAGGGGGTATGGGCTGAGAATCTCCCAGCAGAGTGCAGGGGGTATGGGCTGAGAATCTCCCAGCAGAGTGTAGGGGGCATGGGCGGGTCGCCGGCCCCTCCCACCATCGGAGGGCCATCTCCCGCCACCCTCACCCCCATTATGAGGGCAGTGCCTGGTCTGAAGAAACGTGGAGGCTGGTTTTACTTTTAACAGCACTTTTTGTCTTCAGGCCATGTGGGCTCATATTGCAGCTGGAGAAATCAATGGTCCCACCCTGAGGGGTTTGGGGACAGCAGAGTATTTTAGAATTTTCATTTTAATGCCCCTGGGGACCCGCATGTCGTGTCTCTGGGTTCCTGCCTTCCAGGTTGTACACCCCCATTCACTCACTGGCCCTATGGGCAGGTGAACTGCTATCCCTGGGATGAGGCTCACAGCCAGACTGAGGCTTGTTGCTGGAAGGACCTTTAGAGGCATCTATTTGGGGGATCTGCCCAGTGTCCTCTGGAAGCCGAGGTCCCTGAGAATGAAGAACCGGAATTGATAGTAGGAAAATGTGTGCTCCCTTTGATTCTAACTGATGCTATTCGCTTCTGTGACTATGCTTGCTTTTAGTTGTTTAATAAATATAGTTAATCAGAATGAAAAACAGATAAGAACAAAGGTAACTCCATGATAGGCTAGGCTTCCTGGATGTGAGAAGCCTAGTTCTGCTTCTGTATATATGGCTTGCTGGCTTGGTGCTTAGCGTATGGCAGGCTTCACTAAAGTAAAGGAAAACAAAGCCCCGGGGAGGTAACCGCAAGTTACTTCCTGATAAAAGGTTGGAAAGTCCAGGTGCCGTCCAACCAACTAAGTAGATAAGAAGAGCAAGACATGATCAGCGCATGAACGGCTTGTGCAGGGCGTGTGTTCCCAGTATCGCTTGTAACCAAAAACTAGAAGGTATGCAACAACAGCCCCCCCTCCCCTGTCAGAGACCCTCCTCTTCCCCTGGATGATGTTAACTACAACTGGCGCCAGTGCAAAAAGCCCGAAACTTAGAGTCAACAAACCTGAAGCCAACGCGATCAGCCACTTCTAAACAAAAGGAACAAATAAACTGAAGGGGGATGAAGTGCAGACTAGTGTGTCGTGTACAGACTAATATGTCGTGTGCAGACTAACGTGTCGTGTACAGACTAACGTGTCGTGTGCAGACTAACGTGTCGTGTGCAGACTAACGTGTCGTGTGAAAACTAGCATACAGAAAAGTATAAAAGCTTAACCTTTACCCCAGGGCGGGGTCCTAGTTCCTGGAGAGGCCACTGCGTTGGTGCTCTGCAATTTGGACCCTGGCCCGGGCTAGTCAATAAACTCCTTTGCCTTTTTGCAGCCTCAGTGACTCTGCCTCTCTCTGTTCCTGGGGCCAAGGGGAACCGGATCTAACAAGAAGCTGCAGGATGGGGCAGGGTGTCAGGGATGTAGGGGCAGGCTGGTCCCCAGTCACACTTCAGCTAGAGCAGTTCTGCTTTTACATAACAAGGTGTTACGAAAAGTTTCCTTCTGAAGGGTTTAACTGCTAAATTTGAAAACTATTGATCTCTCCTGGGTGGAGCTGGAGCCCATTCTTCTAAGTGAAGTATCACAAGAATGAAAAAGCAAACACCACAGGTAATCACCATTAAATTGGTACTAATCGATCAACACATATGCAAATACAGAAGTAACATTCATCAAGGGCAGATGGGAGGAGGGAGGAGGGGATGGGTAAATTCACACCTAATGGGTGTGGGTCGCACTGTCTGGGGGATGGGCATGCTTGTAGCTGTGACTCTGGCAGTGCAAGGCAATTTATGTAACCAAAACATTTGTACGCCCATAATATTCTGAAATAAAAAAATAAAATAATAAATAAAACTATTGATCTAATCTAATTTTCCCTTATTGGGCAGACTTTTGTCTTTACTACTGGGACTCACATTTAAAATAGAGATAACTTCATTCCATAGATTTTTCCAAGCAACTTCACACCGACCTCATGCCTTTGTTTCCCCATCTGTACAAAGACAACCCCCAAGACCCTTCCAGCTACAAAGGGGCTCCCGTCGTACCCAGGAACTAGTAACCCATAGCAAAGTAAGATAATCATGCCCGCTACATCCAGCTTAGGCTGTGATCCTAGTCCAGCCACTTGGAGCTGTGTGACCTCAGGCAAATCACTTCACCTCTCTGAGCTTTACTTTCCTCATTTGTAAAATGGGGATAATGACAATACCTATTTCAAAAGCTTAATTGTGCGTTAAATGGGTCAAGTAGGTCCCGCACGTCACACAAGTATCCTTCCTGTTATCAGAATTATTAGTAGCTTTAGCTTTATAAAAATACCTGGCAAACTGAAGCCCCTGCTCAGTGGGAATGGCAGGAATGATTGGGTATGTTTTTGTTTTGGGAAATTTTTACTAAAACTTTCCCTACCTGCGTGGCTGCATACCCAAGACCCACAGAACCTGGGGCCAGGTCCGGAGAGCAAAACAGATGCAGAGTGCCCTCCCGCCACCCCGCTCACCCGGCTGCGCTCCTGCGGCGCGCCATCCACTGCCTGCCAGCCGCCATATCCCTTGGGCAGGGCCAGTGACTTCATCCAGGTGTCCTTCCACATGTGGAGATTCCTGCAGCAGGTCGGGAACAGGGCCCACCCCCGCCCACCCAAGCGTGTTAGAGATAAACATGCCAAAACTGCCAAGGACATCTTCATCACCACGGACACAATGAGGTTGTTCTCAGGGGTTGGGGAACCTTTGTCAACACTGGCAAGGGAGGGGCCATCGCTGAGTCCCATCCACCCCTGGAAAGCTTCACGGGGCACAGAGCTGGGTGCAAGTGGGCAGGATGGGGAAACCTCATGAGACCCCGATCATGCCCCTGGCTCCCAAAGGACCCAGGAGTTCTCACCCTAAATGCAATGAACTCCTCAAGGCAGGACCAAATCTTCTGTAGCCTGACATCTTCAGTGTTTGAGGCATAATAAACTTTTGCTGAATAGATGGATAAAATAACAGTTGCAATCCTTTGCTAGGCTGTAGACTGCCCCTTGCTGGGATTCTGATCTTGTTGATCAGTAATTTTGAAACTGGCCAGTATTTGAATTCATATTAATTCTTGCTATTTTTAAGTTGGTTCTCTTGGTTTTCTAGATGGACAATTACAGTCATCCCTCAGTATCCACAGGGAATAGTTTCCAGGACCCCCGAATATGCCCAAATTTGCACGAATTCAAGTCCTGCAGTCAGCCCTGCAGAACCCACCTACATGAAAAGTCGGCTCTCCATATACATGGGTTTCACATCCACAAATAGTATTTTCCACCTGAGTTTGGTTGAAAAAAATCTGTGTATAAGTGGACCCTCACAGCTCAAACCCATGTTGTTTAAGGGTCAACTGTATAACTGTATAGCATCTGCAAATGATTTAGTGCCTCCTTTCCAATGGTTTCAAGTCTTTTTTTTTCTTGTCTTGGTACAGGAACTAGACCTTCTGAGCAACTTTTGAATAAAGGCTCTGAGAACTGGCATCCCTGTCTGGCCCCAACTTCTGCTGGAAAACCTCAGGTTTTCATAGTCATGCCCTGACTGTACCTCCTCCTCCATTTCCTGTGCAACTTGCCTATTCCTTTTCTCTTCTGAAGTCACTTTTAGCTTGCAAGGGGACCATGTGCTCTGGATCAGAGAACAAAGAAAATAGAGCTTCATGCTGGCCAGTAGGTACCAGTTAAGTCAGAGGTTTCAGACAGTGCTTTATGCCAAATCTCCTGGGCCAGGTGCTAACGACATTGAAAGCAGATTCCTGGCCTTCACCTCTAGAGGCAAAGCCCCCAGTACAGGAATCTGCATTTTTAACAAGCACCCTCAGGTGACTCTGGTGCAGATTGTCCAATGCTGAATTTTGGAAAATACTGAATTTCAGGAGCAGTGAGCACCTGCCCACAACTTGAATCAGTCTCTGAAGGGGTTGAAGGGGCCCCATGGTACAGTGGAGTCTGTGGGTTGGGAGGGTCTGGAGACTGGGCTGGGGCTACAGAATCCCTGGGAGAAGGAGACAGGCCAGGGGGAGAAGGAATGTTACCAAAAGTTTGGCACGTGTCCCTGAGGCTGCATCAGAAGAATGAGGACAAGTGGTTTGAGGAGAAAGAAAGGGAAATTTATTAATTTGTTGGCAAATGAGGGAAATGGCAGACTCCCATCTTAAAATACCAACTTTCCTGACTATAAGCAGAACACAGAGCTTTTAAAGGAAGGGTTTTCAGCTTCATGGTATTGTTGTTTAACTATAATTGATAAGTCTGCTCTGTCCCATCCCCTCATGACTTCCCCCAGGAACTCCACCTACCCAGCCCGTTCTGTTCAGCCATCTCCTATGGTACAAAGAACAAAGGATACTCTCCTGTCCCTCCCAACCACTGGCCTTAGGCAGGGATGCAGGTTTTAATTCTCAAAAAGAGTGGGGGCAGTTCTAAAGGGACAGCTTGTAATACATTTTGCCCTGTTCAGGCCGTTCCCTCTGCTGCAGGAGGGACCCCACCAAGCAGTCAGAGGTCACAACTGTCATTGCTTTGCCCATCTCGTTCACATAGATGTCCACCATGAGTTCTTTGCCATGTCGAGGGCTGACTTGAAGACTGTCACGTTGCACACTGGGATGCCCAACGCTCCCAGCACTGAAATGCCCCTGGGCGGGGGGGATTGGCAACTGTGGGGGCTGGGAGCCCCTTCCCTGGTACCTTTCCCCTCGGCCCCTGGCCTCCCCTCGGCCTCCTGCCTGCCTGCCTGCCGTCAGGATCCCAGAGAACACCCAGCACTGGCCGAAGGACACGGGCTGCCTTGTGATGTTGCTCTGCAGCGGGAAGGGAGCTCTGTCTGTCCATAGGGTTGTGCCACCCCTGCAGTCCCCAGACCAATTCCCAACGAGCATGCCTGTGCCATTCTGAACCTTCACCTGACACACACGTAGGCGTGAGGTCAGCGTCCGCCCCTCAGCCTGGCCACCCAGCTCCCAGGGTGGACACCCCAGAGTGTCTCAGGACATTTGGAAGACAGGGTTTGTCCAGGGCTGGCAGGGTGCCCAGAAGGGCCCAGGAGCACACCAACTGTGTCACCTGGGGCAGACGCTTCCTGCCTGTGCCTGTCTCCTCCTTTGTAAAATGGTGATCATTATAGCACCTACCTTTAGAGTGGATTTGAGGATGACCTGGGTTAAGCTTATGCCTGTTTTGGCATCTTACATTTTTAAATTAATTGTCAGTGGCCTGAATCTCTCCTAACCTCTGAGGAGCCCTGGCTGGACAATGCCTTCCATTTTATTAATATTAAAACCAGAGAGAAGGCAAAGCCACGTAAGTACATCTGTTAAAGCACTTACAACAATGTCTCAGCACATAGTAAGTACTAGATAAATAATTAAAAATTAACAAATGGCCCAGATTTAGACTTTCAATGTAATCTCTAAAAAAGGCTGTACAGGCAAGTCCAGAGGAACCCTCTGAAAACACTAAAGGCGGCGACATAGTCACAAATCTTTGATCTGGCAGCCTGGGTTTGACCACTGCCCACCCCCTCCTGGCCTGCATATTAACATTCCTTGCAAACCGCATCATGCCTTGTGAAGAGCAGTTACACGGCCTCAGTTTCCCAGGGTGTTCAAGATGTCAGTTTGTTAAGTTGAAACTCTTGCACTATGCCACAATTTCTGGGCCCTGTTTTGGGGTTTGTTTGGTTTTAGTTTATAAAAAGCCTCAAAAAATGGTGTGGCATCTTCTGACCTCTTGGTTATCACCAAAAGCTTGGCCACTTGTCCACGAGGCTGAATCAGAAGAGTAAGGACAAGTGGTTTGAGAAGGAAGGAAAGAGTCATTTTATTACTTTGCCGGCAAAGGTGGAAAAATGGTAGACGTTCTCGTCTCAAAATCCAAACTTCCCGAACATTAGCAGAAATACAGAGCTTTTGAAGGAAGGGGTCTCAGCTTCGGGCGATTACCGTGGGCTACAGTTGATGATTCCGATCCTCCCAACTCTGCTGCAGACAATCTCCCTTCACCACTGGGGCTGGGCCATTCCTGTTGCACAAAGAAACAAAAGACTTACCCTGCCCCTCCCAACCACTGGCCTCAGGCACGTTGCAGGCTTTAGTTCTCAAAAAGGAGTGGAGGATGTGTTAAAGAGACAGAAAATGTTTTTGCCATTTTTTTTTCCCAGGCTACTCCCTCTGTTACCGGCCTCTTCGCTTACCAAACTCAGAGAGAGCGCAGGCCACCCCCACACCCAAGAGTGATGAGAAGGAATGAAAACAGACGAAAGGGAAACTGACAAAGTGTCCCCGTGAAAGCAGTACTGCACACACCCTATCTTGCCACCCAGTCACCTCCCTGCTCGGGGCTGCAGGTTCCTCCTGCCCCACAGTGGCCACAGCCTGTCAGTGCCTGCAGGCCCCGCACTGGCTCTAAGCAGCTTGGCGGGGAGGAGAGGTGGGCGAGGAATTGGGAGCCACGCTGAGCCCAAAGACACGTGCTCAGACTTTCAAAACTCCTGATGCACGATGCTCCACTCCCTGTGGAACAAAGCACAGTCCTGACCCCAGGCATGGCAGGTAGCTTCCAAGATGGCCCCAGTAATCCCTTCTCCTAGACCTAGTGACTGACTTCAAACCAACCAAACACGGAAGAGTGAGCGGCTGTCACTTCTGAGATGAGGTTACAGAGGCTGTGGCTTTCAGCTTGGGCGCTCCCTCCCTCACGTGCTCGCTCTGAAGGAAGCCGGCTGCCATGCTCATGTGGCGAGGACCTGAGTCTGCCCCTGGCCAGGTGAGTGAGCCTGGGGCGGGGGTTCCTCTCCCCCTCAAGCCTTCAGGTGCCTGCAACCAGCTAACCCACACCTGGGTTCCTGACCCACAGACAGGTGAGACGACAAATGTTTGTTGTTTCAGTCACTACATCAGCAATAGAAAATGAATGCACGTGGGTCCTTGCCTGGTGAGGACTGAACTCTTTTTCTTTTGCCCAAATTCCTTTTTAAGGGGCCTGGTAAGTCACGATAAAATCTCACTAAACAGGTTTTGTTAGATATAATGTGGTTTACTTCCCAACCTGATTCTGGCACAGCATCACATGAGAGATAGAGGACCCTCTTATCTTAACTCAAGCATCCTAGAAGATCCTTCTCTTAAACCCAAGCCAGTCCTCAGGTCTGGACCTCCCAGAATGCTCAGACCTTATCTTAACCCAAGCATTTCCATTCCGCTGACTCCAAGTCTTTTAGACAAAGTTCAACTCATTCAGCCAACTGTCAACTAAAGAATCTCTAAACCCACCTATAACCTGTAAGCCCCAGCTTCAGGATGTCCCGCCTTTTCGGGCCAAACCAATGTATGCCTTCCATGGATTGATTTACGACTTTACGTGTGATTCCTGCCCGCCTCAAGTGTATAAAACCAAACTGTAACCCAGCCACAGTGAGTCCACTCACTTAAGGCTTCTTGGGTGTGGCTCTGGGCCATGGTCCTCAAACTTGGCTCAGAATAAACCTCCTTAAATTATTTTAGAGTTTTGGATTTTTTTTCATCCACTCTGGTATGGGAGCTGATATTAGGCTGGCCTGCCAGAGGTTTTGCCTGTGGGTCAGAAATTTATGGTGAGGCCAGGCTCTATGGCTCACATCAGTAATCCTAGCACTCTGGGAGGCAAGGCAGGAGGATTGCTTGAGCTCAGGGGTTTGAGACTAGCCTGAGCAAGAGCAAGACCACATCTCTACAAAATATAAAAAATTAGCCAGGCATAGTGGTGTGCGCCTATAGTCAACTACTTGGGAGGCTGAGGCAGGAGGATCACTTGAGCCCAGGAGTTTGAAGTAGCAGTGAGCTGTGACACCACTGCACTCTAGCCCAAGCGACAGAGTGAGGCCCTGTCTCAAAAAAAGAAAGAAAGAAATTAATTTATGGTAGATCAAGTAGGCACATCAATGGCCACATATTTGTAGGGGTGAAGGAGCAACATTCACAGGGTCCTGGGAGGGGAAAACTGTCAGGCCTGCAGCTGAGGACCTCCAAGGTTGGCTGTGGTTCTGAGATTTCCAAACATGGAACCCAATCTTTGGTAACCTAATTTTGGAAGTGACCCCTGCAACATTTGGAGTTCTGAGGTGCTTGCACTTGGCTCACAGCCTGAAGAGGTGGTTTGGAAGGTGCTAGGAAGGAGCACCACACTGGGAGGCAGCAGAGCTGGCTCGACTGCCTCACTGTGCAGCCTTGGGCCAACTGCCCTTTCTGCCCAGGCTAGTCTCCTGGTCTCTGAAACAGGCATCGACTTTGCCCGCTGCTTCCCAAACTCCAACACACGTGGGAATAACCAGGCAGTAGGCTTCTAATGGGCCTGCTATGTGCCAGGCATTGGGCTGGGCACTTGTTATGTGTTACTGAGTCCTCATAGTAACCCAAAAGATGGGATAACAGAAGCCCAGAGAGGCTTGTCCCAGAGTCACGAGCTTGAAAGGAGAGAAGCAGCCAGGTGTGTGCAAGTCCACCTGCACCACCGGGAACTAGGACCTCTCCATCTGCTAATGACTCCGTCTCCCTTACTCGTTCTTGTTAGGTTTGTTCTGAGTGGGAACCCGAAAAGTATGTATATGACAGAATGTGGTTAATGCAAAACTTAGGCTTGTAAAACAGTAGCTGCAGGAGGCTGGAGAGTGCCCGGACTTTGTAAATCTAACAGATCAGATACCATCTCCTTGAAGATACCACCTCAGACATCTCCTTGAACTCCAGACCTGTATGTCCTCCTGCCTATCCGACACTTTTACCTGGATGTATTATTACAACCATCTTAAAATTAACAGGTTCAAAACCAAGCTCTTGATATTTCTGACTAACCAGGCTCTTCTCGCAGTCTGCTTCATCTCATTATTGACATCTTCATTCTTCACATTGCTCAGGCCAAAACCACAGCGTCGTCATTGACCTCTCCTTCTCTCATACCCACATCCACAGCATCAGGAAATCCTGTTGGCTCTGCTTTCAAAATGTATTAGTTAGTCTGATCACTTCTTATTCCCTTCACTGCTATCAAAGCCTCCCTCCTCCCATCCAGGTGGCTGTAGTGGCCTCCTAAAAGGTTTTCCTGCCTCTGCTCTTGCCCTCTATAGTGTGTGCTCAGTATGACAGTGATCCCTTTAAGATATTAGATCAGCTCTTTTCTGCACAGAGTAAAAGTCAAAGTCCTTTCAATGGTCTACAGTAGGCCCTGCATTATCGGGCCCCTGTCACGTTCTGATGAGGCAATGGATTTTTTGATATGACATCAAATGCACAAGCAAAAAAAAAAAAAAAGGAAAATAGGTAAATTGGATTTCACCAAAATTAAAAACTTTTGTGCTTCAAAAGACAACATCAAGAAAGTAAAAAGACAACTCACAGAATGGGAGAATATATCTGAAAATCCTATACCTGACAAGGGACTTCTTTCCAGAACTCCTAAAATTCAATAATAAAAATATAAGTAATCCAGTTTAAAAATAGGCAAAGGCTCTAAATGTGTATCTCCAAAGAAGATATACAAATGACCAATAAACACAGAAAAGATGCTTGATACCATTAGTCATTATGGAAATGCAAATCAAAACCACAATGAGATACCACTAGGATGGTTATAATAAAAAAAAATGGACAATAACAATGCTGGCAAGGATGTAAAGAAATTGGAACACTCACACTTTGATGGCTGGAATGTAAAATAATGCAACTGCTCCTTGTAAAGCATCTGGTAGTTTCTCAAGAAGTTAAACAGAGTTATCATATGATCTAACAATTTCATTCCTAGGCATATACCTAATAGAATTGAGAATACATGTTCACACAAAAACACACACACAAATGTGCACAGCAGCAGTATTCACAATAGCCAGAAAGTGGAAACAATCCAAATGTCCATCAACTGATAAACAGACAACAAAATGTGGTATATCCACACAGTGGACCATTATTCAGCCATACAAAGGAATGAAGAACTGATATATGCCACAACATGAATCAGCCTTGAAAACATTATGCTAAGTGAAAAAAGACACAAAAGGCCATATATTATGTGACCCATTTATATGAAATGTCCAGAATAGGCAGATCTATGGAGACAGATTAGTGACTGCCAGGGGTCTGGGGGAGGATGGAATGGAGAGTTACTGCTAATGGGTATGAGTTTCTTTTGAATGAAAAAAAAGTTCTGGGACTAGATAGTGGTAATGGTTGAAAATCTTGTGAATATACTAAAATACTACTTAATTGCACACTTTAAAAAATAAGTAAAATTCCTAGCACTCTGGGAGGCCGAGGCGCAGGGATCGCTTGAGGTCAGTTCGAGACCAGCCTGAGCAAGAGTGAGACCCCCATCTCCACTAAAAAAAAAAAAAAATAGAAAGAAACGATCTGGACAGCTAAAAATATATATAGAAAAAAATTAGCCAGGAATGATGGAACATGCCTGTAGTCCCAGCTACTCGGGAGGCTGAGGCAGAAGGATCCCTTGAGCCCAAGAGTTTGAGGTTGCTGTGAGCTAGGCTGACACCATGGCACTCTAGCCTGGGCAACAGAGTGAGACTCTGTCTCAAAAAAAAAAAAAAAAAAAAGTAAAATTAAAAAGTGGAACAGTTTTAACAATCTCATTCCATCAACCATGCAGATGGTGGGTAAGGGAGGAGAGCAATGAAGGTACCACATACGCAGGGAGGAGGAGCCTAGACAAGATCCTTCTTTCTCTCAGCCTCCTGGCCACCAGATCCCTCTAAACTGCAGGGAATATATGAGGAAGACTTGGGCCAGGAGATCAGGCTCAGGAGAGCTGAGAAGGCCCTGGGACATCCAGAGGAGCCCCCCAGGGAAGAACTGGTGCAAGTGAGTGCTGGGCTTGCAGCTCTGCACTGGGAGAGTGTACAGGCAGCATGCAGACCATTTTGAACTAGAAATTATATTCATGTGGTATAAGATATAAAAAGAACCGGCCGGGTGTGATGGCTCATGCCTATAATCCTAGCACTCTGGGAGGCCGAGGTGGGAGGATCGCTCGAGGTCAGGAGTTCGAGACCAGCCTGAGCAAGAGCGAGACCCTGTCTCTACTAAAAAAAGTAGAAAGAAATGATTTGGACAGCTAAAAAAAAAATATATATATAGAAAAAATTAGCCGGGCATGATGGCGCATGCCTGTAGTCCCAGCTACTCGAGAGGCTGAGGCAGGAGGATTGCTTGAGCCCAGGAGTTTGAGGTTGCTGTGAGCTGGGCTGACGCCACAGCACTCTAGCCCAGGCAACAGAGCAAGACTCTGCCTCAAAAAAAAAAAAAAAAAAAAAAAAGAACCAAGGGGATCTGGGAAAGAAAAGCAAAGGGCAGAAAGACCTAAAGGTAAAGCAGGGGGAGGGGAGGATCCCTGGGCCAGTTTTCTTTCCTAATAAGTAAAATAAAGCAAGGTCTCCAAAGTGAAGTCAAACTTTTCTCCTTGAGAATACCAAGGGAAAGGACAGACCCTTCTCAATTTGAAGAGTCCTAGCCTGCATGACGCCAGGAAGGAAACATGAAATTGGAGTCCGGCAGGGAGCAGAGCAGCTGAGATCCACACTGGGAGCAGAGCTGGCGGGCACAGCCTCCACGCCTGCCTCCTCCACTCCAGGGACTTCAGCTCACCCCAGCTGCTCCCTCTTAATCAAAAATGGAGGAAAGAATTAAGATTCCATATTTGGTCATTTTAACTTATAAAACAGTATTTATTAACCCAGTTTTCCTTCTCTTGCCATAATACATAAGCGTGACACAGATGGCCTGGTACATTAGCATGGAGTTGTCAGAAAGCCCCACCAGTCACTGATCTAGAGTTAAGTGACTGGCCTTTGTCAGGCAATAGGACTACAGTGTGGTTTCAAGTACCATACTCAAAGCAGACCAAGCCCAGGATCTCTAGCATCTGCCAAACTCACTGGGGCAGGCCTGCGAGCACAAGAATCAAAAGCACTGTACAGATTATGAGGAATGCTTCGGGCAGAACACTGCTGTGGTTGTACTCCCCTTGCAGAAGCCAGAGCTGTTCACCCTCAAAGCTGCTCTGTCAGAGGCCTGCCTCCCTTGGGAGCAGGGTTGGCCCAAAGGCCTGGCTGGTCTAGCATCTGCTTTTGGCTGGTGGTCAGAAGGCTGCACACCTAGGTCCCCCTGGGAAGCAGTCCCACACACCAACCCAAGGCTGGGCCACCATCGTTATCTTTCCAGCTGGTCTGTCCAGCCAATTGGCGCTACTGCTGCTTGTGCGGAAGGGTCTTCCAGGTGGGCGGGAGCTTCCTGTGGATCAGGGTGAGTCCGCAGAGGATGAGGAACACTCCTCCCCACCACAGCACCTCCTGGCACTCTCCGTACAGCACATAGCCCAGGAAGGCCTGCGGGTCAGAGACAGCTGTGAGGGACCCGACTTCAGTGGGTGGGCACAACCTCACTGCCCTGGGGCTGATCTCCTCCCTAACGGGCCCAGAAGGAAAGGTCTGGCGCCAGAAGCCTTTGGCTTAAAACTCAGCTGTCACCTTTATCAAGTCGCTCCATTCACTTCTGTCTCACCTGTAGGAGTGGTGAGTCTCACCTGTACCTCGTGCATGGCACTGGATCCCAGCAAAGTACATGAGAAAAGCCCAGCTGGTGCCTGGTGTTCACTGACCCATGCTGGGCCACCAAGTCCTTCTTCCCTCAACTCAAGACTCACCGGCTCAGCTCCACCGTGTTAACCTCACATTACAGAGGGAAGAAAGGTCTCCAGGAACCTCGACCCTTCACATCTCATGCTTGAGGGCACAGAACCTTAGGAGGCAGCCAGGCTGCACAGGGACTTCCAAATGAGGACTCCATGCCGGAGGGACATCAAGCAGATAGGCTTTTTACACTCAGGTTTCATTCTTATCTAACTAGAGAATTCCTCCATGATTAGAGGAGCAGCCATCTAGAGGTCAAGCCACTGCCAAATCTGTTTCAGTTCTGGTCCTTTTTCCTATCTGGGATGGCAGGGGTTCCCCAGGGACAACTCACCCAGAACCCAGGTTTAGGACCCTCTGGCTACTCACCGAGCTGAGGATGTTTGAAAAAGTCACTGTGACAGATGCAATGGCTGAAGACATGGAGAAACTGAGGCCCCGGCTAAAGAAGGTCCACATCAGGGAATTGGTGCTTGCCATCACTATGATGCCTAAGACGCATAAGCCTACGTTCACCTGCAGGAGAAAGTGTCACTGCAGCCACGCCTGCCCTGGGCAGCGACCTGCAGCTACCCGCTCACAGCACACCCAGGGCTGCTGGTAGCCAGGACCCTTCTAAGGTCGCCACAGGCCATCTTACAGGTAAAACAAACTCAGAGAAGACACTTACTTGGCCACCTTGCTGGCCATGTGACCTTGGGCAAAAGCAAAATGCTAATGCCCAAAACAGTATTTTCTACTGAATAGTCCCTTATTGATCCCCCTTGAAGATCAGTTCTAGAGGGCCAACTAGCTATTGTTTGGTTGGTAGTACTAGTAAGGCAGGGGTAGAGACCTTACTTCTCCAGATGAGGTAAAACAGGTAAAATTAGCCATATCTGTCCCCCATCTGCATCCCCTAATCCTGAGCAGGTCACAGCCCATTCTGGACAACCCCCCACCCACCACCACCTCAGGCATTCTTGAGCTTTACTCTGTGCGAGGCCTTGTGCTAATTGGGTTTTGTGTATGTGTGTGCTTTTTGTTTCGTTTTGTTATTGTTTGCTTTTTAGGCAGGGCTTTGCTCTGTCACCCAGGCTAGAGTGCAGTGGCATGATCATAGCTCACTGTAGCCTCGAACTCCTGGGCTCAAGTGATCCTCCTGCCTCAGCCTCCCAAGTAGCTGGGACCACAGGCATGTGCTGCCACACCCAGCAAATTTTTCATATATATATATATATATATATATATATTTTTTTTTTTTTGTAGAGACAGGGTTTCATTATGTTGCCAGGCTGGCCTTGAACAACTGGCCTCACACAATCCTCCCACCTGGGCCTCCCAAAGTGCTGGGATTACAGGCATGAGCCATGGTGCCTGGCCCCTGTGCTAAGAGTTTTAAGTGCATTCCCATTTATTCCTTAACTTCATTTCACAGATAAAGAACCAATGGCATTAAGTATAACAACTTGCCTAAAGTGCCACAGTGGTGAGAACCACTAGGATTCAAACCCAGGCAGTGTGGCTCCATGCTCTTAACCAGGACACAGCCCTACCTAGGGAAAACACCACCTGAAACTATTTGACTGGTGATCCCAGGCATCACTTTGAGAGGAAGTTCTGAGAAAAGTGAGGATCTTTAGAAGGCTCCTACACAAAGGATATGCAGATTCCTCTGCTTGGTTTCAAGTTAGAAAATTGCCTGCAGACAGAGCTGCTAACTCAGGATGCTGGACTCATCTAAACATCATACTTATTTCTTGTAACAGTTTCCCAGCAGCTTACTATCTAGTGTCTTCAGGAAGGGTGCTTTCTTATGATTTACACAAGGGCATCATATGGGCCAGGAGCAGCCTGCTTACCTAAAGAATTATGACCACCTGGTTCACAACTGAAAAGACTAAAAAACTTCAGAGCCCATAGAGTCACTCATTTTACCTTAGACCACTTACCCCAAGAATTACACCCAGCAGGATCCTAACCTCAAGCATGGCAGCTCCCATTGGAATAGCTCTAAATAGTCTGAACACTGCCTAGGTCAGGGCACAGGCCTAGGCTGGAGAGGCAAGGAAACTCCTTTAGCAAGCAGAGGCTGCTCTATGACTCAGAATAGGAAAGGCAAAGAGGTACACCTTAGCAGACGTGGGAAGGCAGTTTTGAAGTTTTCAGCGTCAGGGAAATGTCCAGAATGTTTCTCCCAGTATTCCTTTATACGTAGGGTAACCCAAACTCCCAATTTCCCTGGCAGTAGGGTAGACTGGTCAAAACACCCGTTAATTACGGAGTAAAGAGATGGGCAACAGGTTTCTCACCTTAAGAGTCACGTGGAGAGAAATGCTCAGGCACAAGGGGCTTAAAATGAGAGGTAGAGAGGGTGGATGTAGGAGGTGTAGACTTCCCCGAGAGCGAACTAGCCCAATCGGAGGAAAGATTTTAGGTGCCTGGTAAGGGAGGAGGCCTCAGTCCCCGACGTCTCTTACCGCCTACACTGGACGAGGGTTTGGTGTGATTAGAGTAGAAGGATGCTCTTCCACCCCAGCTGACCGCAGTGCCGGGACCAGCAGGACAGACCGGCGGGGTGAGGCAGCGCCCTGCGCCCCCAACTCCGCCCCTCCCCGGGAGCCCCGCCCCTCCTCGGGAGCCCCGCAGCGGCCCTCCCCCGCCCATTCCCACCCACCCGCCCGCAGCAGCAGCAGCAGCAGCAGCAGCAGCGGCGGCGCCCCGGGCTCGACCTCGCTGCCGAAGGCCAGCTTGGCGGAGGCGGCGGCCAGGGACCCGAACGCGCCGGCGCACAGACAGTTGAACACGCCCCAGAAGCGGCGCCGCATCGCGCCAGCCTGGAGGTGCGGGGGAAATTCGACGGGGCTGTCAGGGTAGGCGGTGGCTGCCACGGCGCCGCCCGAGGGCTGCGGCTTCACCGCCATGGTGCCGACTGCCACCGCTCCGTGCGCCCGCCGCGCCCGCTACCCACAGGGCCGAGCGAACGCCGCGATTGGACGGCAGCCTCACGTGACGTGACATTCACGTGACGCGGTGCTCACGGAGGCCCGCTGGGCTCGCTCCCCGGCCTCGGAGGTGCGGGTGCGTGGCGGCGAGGGTCGAGCGCCGCGCGTCCTTCTAGCTAGGCGGTGGTTTGTGTGCGTGGGAAGACGCTGGGACCGGCTTCTGAGGCCGAGACTGATACTGTGGTTGCTGGGGTAGAACGTAAACTACCAGCAGCCTAGCGGTTTCAATCCTGGCTACCCGGTGTGATCCAGCATCAGCTTCCCCTAGGAACTTGTTAAAGATGCCGAATCCCCGACCCTACCTCAAACCCATTGAGTCAATCTACTTTTTTTTTTATTAAAAAAATTTTTTTTAAGAGACCGGGGGTGGGGAGGGCGGTGTCTCGCTATGTTCCTCAGGCTAGCCTCGAACTCCTGGCCTCGCGAGTCGCTGTCCACTGCCCCCAGCTTCAATCTACATTTTAAGACCTCTAACAGATTTATTCACCTGGTCCTTCCAGTTTGAGAAGCACAGAATGGAGAGATGCTTCGGCAGAGGGCGCTGGAGAGCTCCAGACTAAGACAGAGGCCGGCGCTCCTGACAAATGAAAAGCCCCAGATGGGCACACAATTATAGAAAATATGGATAAGCAAGGAGAAGAAAATAAGTCCTCCATAGTCACTCCATTCAGGATTAACGTTACTTCTAATCTCCTATGCACTTACATATGCTTAAAATGTTTTCATTTAAAAATTCTATTTCCTTGAAAATAAAAGTGTTTTTGAAGTGTATAAAGTACTACCTCCACTCTCCAGGAAAATCAGCTAATAGGGTACTTTTTATGACGCATGTTTAGTTATGTATAGTACAAATATTTAAGAATTTTTACACGGCATAGGCCAGGCCTGGTGGCTTAGGTCTGTAATCAGCACTTTGGGAGGTGGAGGTGGGAGGATCACCTGACCTTGAGGCTAGGAGTTTGAAACCGGCCTGGGTAGCATAGCAAGACCCCATCTCTACAAAAAATAATAATAATTAGCTGGGCATGGTGATGCACGCCTGTAGTCCCAGTTACTCAGGAGGCTGAGGTGGAATGATCCCTTGAGCCCAGGAGTTCAAGGCTGCAGTGAGCTGTGATCCCACTGCACTCCAGCCTGGGCAACAGAGGGAGACCTTGTCTCTGAATAAATAAATAAATAATAAATAAAAAATTATTTATTATATTTAAACATAATATGAGATATTTTTAAAAACAAACGACTTCACAGTGAACATACTGTTCGGCAGCGTTTCTTTTAATCCCTCATTCAAGAAGTTTTCATGGAAGTCCTTCCACACCACCCTGCTTCTCTCACAGGGTGGTTTTGTGACTCAATAAAAGCGTGGATAACTCCAATATGGTACAAACTCCCACTTTGCAGATGAAGAATTGAGGCTCAGAGAAGCTCACTGCACCATACCACTGAGCAAAGGGCTATGTGAACATCAGCTCAAAGATGATCCCCTCTGAAAGCTCTTACCTTACTTTGAACCTCTAGAAAATCAAGTGGTGTTGCATTGATCAACTCTCTGCATGCTTTGAAGAATGTAAAATGAGTTTCTTAGAACAAATCTCTACCTGCACTAGAGACTGAGCATCTCAGAGCCACCTCCTCTGTAAAGCAGTCTCTGCTACTCTCCTATTTTCACACCAATCCTGTGGTTGTTCCTCTGGTTGTCTGTCTCTCTGCTAGCCTGCAAGCTCCTCGAGGACAGGGACTACATTTTCTTTCTTCTCCAGGTCCCCAGTGCCTAACAAAGGGCCTTGATTTCTGGCGATAATGGTTGAATAGACACCATCCTCAGACGCTGCCGGGAAGTGATTTCTGCCTCTTAGACAGAAACTCTCCTGCATACAAATCACCCAGGGATCTTGTTAAAATGATTCTGATTAGGTCTGGAGCTACATTAACATTCTGTGTTTCTTATTAGGCTCCCAGATGGTGCCAATGCTGCTGGTCAACGGACTGCACCAAGTAGCAAGGCTCTAAATAACTGTTGCCCTCAGTGCACTTAAGTGCCTTGCAACTTACTTGCCTCGCTAACAAGGCTCTGTTGGGGAGAAGCCATACACATCTTTGTTCCTGCCACAGTGCCCAATACTGTAACCCACTCATGTCCTTGGTATAGATGTTTGATTGAATAAACCATGGTTTAATTAAAAAAAAAACAAACTTCAAACTTACTAACAGCAATGTAAGCTAGCTGCCTGAACTGGGTCAGTGTGGAGGGGAAGGAGTGTGTCACCCACATTTATTTAAAAAATCAATTGAAACAAACCTCAAAGATGGCTTATGAGCAAAAGATGACCCTTGGTTCTGGGAGAGTTTTCAAATGTCTCATCACCTTTAAGGGCCAGAAGTCACAACTTAAGAGCCTTTATGAGCATGGGAGGGAATTTAAAAGTATGAAGCCCCTGCTGTGAGACCATAGGAATGGGTGGGTTTTGTGGTGACCTAGGAGTGAATGCCTTCAATTGCCTTCTCTCTATAGCCTTACCTCAGTCTCCCCGCTCCCTCCTCTTTTTACTGTGTCCATTTCTCTGCCTCTTCTTTGTTCTGCTCAGTTAAATGAGCACATGCTCTGAGCCAGGCCCAGATCTAGGCAGCAGTCACCTGATGCCTAAGATAAGATCCCTGCACACTTTGGGTTCTGGCTTTTTGCAAAAATCTCAGTTCTAACTCTCTGTCCTGAGCTAGCCCACAGCCTTGTTTTCTTTCCTTGCTATGAGTGATGTTATGGGTTGAATTGTGTCCCCTAAAAAGGTATGTTCAAGTCTTAACCCCTGGAACCTGTGAATGTGATCTTACTTGGCAATAGGGTCATTGCAGATGTAATCAAATTAAGATGAGGTCATTAGTGTGGGCCCTAATCCACTATGACTAGTGTCCTTTTAAGAAGAGACAGAGACACAGGGGAGAACACCAGGTGACACTGGAGGCAGAAACTGGAGTGATACACCTACAGGCCAGGAACACCAAGGGTTGCCGGCAACACCAGAAGCTAAGAGAAAGGCATGGAATATATTCTCTCCTAGAGCTCTCAGAGAAAGTGTAGCCCTGTGGACACTTGATTTTGGACTTCTGGCTTCCAGAACTGTGAGAAAATAAATTTTTGTTGTTTTAAGCCACCCAGTTTATAATCATTTTTTATGGCAGCCCTAGGCTGATATAGGCGGTAAGACCTAAGCTGCTTTATCACTAGCTTCAATATTCTACCTTCTACCTCCAAGGCAAGATGCAGTGTCTGCTCCATCCCTTTTACTAAATTTAAGTTCCTTTTTCATTTCTGGCCCTTAGGGATTTACTATTATTCCTTGAGAGTTAAACTATGCATTAATTTAAAAACTTTTCTTCTATAGCTGTATTAAAAGAGGCCTAATTTACAAGCCATAAAATTCACCCGTTTTGAATGTACAGTTCAATTTTCAGTAAATCCGTAGAGTTGTACAGTCATTACCACAAAGCAGCTTTAAAACATTTCTGCCACCTCAAAAAGTTGCCTCATGCCTATACAGTCATTGCCACTCCCACGCCCAGCTCTAATCAACTAATGATTTACTTTCTATCACTATAATTTTGCCTTTTCTGGACATTTCATATAATTGAAATGTGTATAATATGTGGTTTTTGGGTCTGGCTTCATTCACTTAGCATATTTTTTGAGATTTAGCCATGTTGTAGCATATATCAATTTTCCCCTTTTTTATTGCTAAGTAGTATTTCATAATATGGAAAAATGTTCAAGAGCGTTGGTCATTAGGAAAATGCAAGTGACATAATATTATGCACCCACTAGGAGTGTATAGGATGGCTGTAGTAAAAAATCTAACAATAGCAAGTGCTGATGGGAATGTAAAATGGCACAGCTAAATGGTACATGTGGAAAACAGTTAGTCAGTGTCTTCAAACGTCAACACACGCTTCCCAGATGACCCAGCAATTCTACTCCTAGGTATCTACTCAAGAGATATAAAACATGTCCACACCAAGACTTATACACAAATACTTACAGCAGCATTATTTGTAATATTTCCAAGTTGGAAACAACACAAATGTCCATTAACTGGTGAATAGATAATGTGGCATATCCATACAATGAAATATTATTCTCAATAAAAAAGAATGAAGTTCTGATACACAGAAGTTCCCTGAGGACAGAAGCTTTTATTTCCTTTGCCCACTGATGACTAGTTCCTGGCATTTTGTAAGTCTTCATTAAGTATATGTTCAATGAACAAGTGAATAAACAATGTAAATCACTTCATTTAGTTGCTTGTTTTTATAAGATTTTATTTAAAAAAATGGCCTTATTTACAGTCATAGAATATGCTCGTGAGAACACTTAAAAGAATACAAAAATAATCTATATTAGCAAGTTTGCTTCACATACATGCTACTAAATCATCCATCAAACTCACTGCAAGTTTTGGAAGCACCATATATTGTTAAGCTTCTATAAGAATCAAAGGAGATTATGGCAATATCTAAGAAAATGATCCGATCAACATCCACTATAAACCTTAGCTACAGGCTTTTATTTTTAAAAAGGCAATAGATTTTTCCAGTTGATTTAAAGCCTGGAAATGGAGTAGTAGCCACTTAATAAAAGACTCCTCAATGTCACAGGGCACATACGGATGCAAAATGTTCATTAGAAACTTGAGGGTCACCACAACCATACACACATTTAGTAATTAAGGTCCTTAAATTCAGCTATATTAAGTGGGCAAGAGTAGGTCTTACTTTCAAAAGAGACAAAAAAATCTCCAAACAACGTGATGTCTAGGTAGTTGACCAGAATCTTTATGATTCATTCTTTTTCTTCTCTTTTAAAAATACATTTTCAGCACGCAATTTTTCTGTCTCCTGGTAAGTAATTAAAAAAAAGGAAAAAGAAAAGGAAAAAAATTATGGCTCTAATTCTTACAGAAAGAGTTATTCTTCCTGGCATTAAGTACATATTTCAAATTAAGACTAAAATTTTTAATTTGCAATCTATGTAACATTAAATAAGAATCTGACATCTAAGAGAATTTAACTGAATTATACTTGGAATAGCAATGACCAAAAAAATTGTTTTTTTTTAAAATTTTAGAGATAGGGTCTTGCTCTGTCACCCAGGCTGGAGTGACATGGCATGATCATAGCTCACTGCAGCCTCTAACTCCTGGGCTCAAGTGATCCTCCCACCTCAGCCTCCCAGGTGGCTAGGACTACAGGCCAGTGCCCCCATGCCTAGTTAATGTTTTCTTTTTTTTTTTTAAAAAGAGATAGGGTCTCACTGTGTTGCCCAGGCTGGTCTTGACCTCCTGGCCTCGAACAATCTTCCCGCCTCAGACTTCCAAGTGTCTGAGATTACGGGCGTGAGCCACACACGTGGCTCCAAAATTTTTTTGAATTCAGGAAGTTCCCTGAAATAAGCTATTAGCTGATTCAGTAAGTAAATTTTAATTTAGTTTTAATAAAAGAATAATTTTTAAACCAGAGTGAATTTATTCAGAATAATTTTCAGAGTTTACCTCAGCAAGTCTGACATTTTCCTTCTTTAGACGCACTACATACTGAATCTTCTGATGTAGGTTTTGGTGACCTACCAACTTTCCATTTTCCTCAGCGAGATATTCCACCTGCTTCTTTAACATTTCCAACTCCTGCAGGCAAATCAGAAATGAGGGGAAATCCAAGGAAGGGAAAATAAGAAGTAGTTCTTAATTTTTCTTTTCAAATTACATTATTTCTTGCCTTCCAACAGCACAGGAAATTAGAGTCCTGAATCCCAGCTTTCATGATCATACACCTCCTGTGTACACTAAGGTAACTCTAGTATAGGACACCCAGTCACAGAAATGGGTTTTCACAGAAATGACTTTTAAGCTGATTAGTTCTATTCATTCAAGTGTTTTAAGTACACTTAGAAAACAACAAAAAAACTGTGAAAAAACCAACAAACTAATGCACCTGGAATGTTCTCTCCTTTTCTTCATACATTTCTTCCAGCTTTGATCTCAGTTGTTCTTTTTCCTGGAAAGCTTTAAACTCCAAAATTCTGGTTCTTTCAACTTCCTCAGCCATTCTAAAGCAGTCCGTCTCTTTGTTGTGAAGGGCACTTTGGACTTCTTCCAGGCTATAAGAATAAATATCACTTTATAATATGCCAAAGGACCATAATCACAAAACAGCACTCAAAGTTAGATATTGGTTCCCCAAGCCCAGAATTTTTATTTGAAAGTATCACTAATCTTCAGTCCTCCCCTACTGATGGCAAAAGAAGACAGAAAGTGCTGTATATCAGATATGCCTTTTCTTGTTGTTTTACCCAAGACTTTCATTTTGGAAAAACTCAAATCAGCTTTTAAATAATAAAATTTAGAATGAAGTTTCTTTTAGATTCATTCCACTTGGAGCAAATGTAATTTAAGTATCATTACAGTCTGCATGGTTTATTCAGTGTCCCATGGCTTAGAATAACCATTTCTGATTTAAAAAACTGGTCCTTGAGAGTAGTCCTTGAGAAACACTACTTATTTCTTCAAGGATGTGCTATTCAGAATTAATACACTTTATGTAACTATCAATTGAAAAGAAACATAAGAAAAAGGTTATGTAACTATCAACTGAAAAGAAATATAAAAAACAAGGTTACTATAGTTATATAAATTTCACTGACTTTATAAAATTGTTTGGATCCTGTAAGTTTCCCAAAGGGAACAAATGCTTTTTATTTTACAATGCATATGAAAGGTAGGTTATTGAAATGATGTAATACATAGAATTTAATACCAGCTAATTTAAGGCCAGCTAATCTCTAGCTGTTGATTACCGTAATACAAAGAATTTAACACACCAAAGGCCAGCTAATTTCTAGGCAAGTTGTTTTCAGACTACATTCTGAGGATCTCAGAAGCACAGGGTAGGGAGAAGGGCACCGATGCTCTCCCAGTTCATTTGGAGCAATTCTGCATTCGCCTTAGGTATTTTGCTTTAGTTGGATCGAAAGGCTCTGTGGCATGGCAGATGCTGCAGTTGCTGCCCCCATAGCTAGTCCCCTGCTTCTTCCTTGTTTATAGAAAAACTCAATTTTATTTGAGGGGGAAAGATACGGGGGAGAGGAAGCACATTCACTTCCCAAGAGGTAAATATAATGACCAGTCTAAGCTAAGCATGGTCATCTATATCCCACTGTCAGATATTGGTTTTCTCAGCCTGTCCCAAAGGTGTGCCATGTGTGCTTATTCTGGCCGAGAACACAGGCTGATTCTTGGGGTGTTCTGAGAAAAGAAAGCCCCTTGAACCCACTTGACTGCAAGCTGTGACCCTCTTGTGGAGATACAATATTTGGGGCTGCAATAGCCATCTTGCGGCCAAGAATATCAGAAGAATGGGAAGCGTCTAGGTCCCTGATGGCATCACCAAGTCAATGCACCTCCAGACCTCTTGTTATGGGAAATTAAACAGCACTTGCCTAACTTATATATATGGATAACATAATGTTTAAAATCACTGCTGTAGGCTGGGACTGAGAAAACAGTGTACGCCATGTGCTGGAATGTGATTCACTTGCCCACAGTGAAGTACGGGCTTCTGTATTGTTCCAGAGACAGCATATCACTGTAGACTCTTGGTTACTAGACTGAAATAAATTACATGCCAAGTTAAATAACTTTTACTCTTTTTGTTAGAAAATATCCTCAAATGGATGTTAATTCTAAAATAGCTGCAATTCGACTATGTAGCTGGATTCTCCAAGATGCTGTAAGTGATCTGGGTTTCTATCCTAGCTTTACCACTATCTGACTGGCAGCCAGTCTCTGAATTGCTCATATGTAGATAAAAAGGTTGTTTTCACATGTATATTCTTTGATTCTATGAAATAAATGACTCAATGACCAGGTGACAAATCTTTCAGATTGGGTGGTCTTTGTCAGCTGATCATTAAAAAGAATTTTTAATGATCCATCAGTGTGATTTTTTACATATTAACTTGGACAGAGTTTAAAAAATTGGATGACAGTACTGTAACAAAACTCCTTCCATTGCCATTTACTTACTATGTGAATAAGATTTCTCAGCATTTGCTATAAAAACAGGAAAAAGAAATAGAATTGATACTGAATCCTGTCTTATTCCAGAATTAAGTATAATAAAATAATGAACTAATTGAAGAAAAAAGTATTAGGATAAAATGCACTGAGAAATGCATGTCCACTGAAATTTTCCTAAGTATAATAATTATTGAAAAAAATTTACAAAAAATTTAGGATAATTTGATTAATAATAATGAAAATTCAATGGGGAAGAATTATACTAATTACACTTGGAGCCACATGAGTAAATTTTTACAAATTACTTTCAGTTTGTATACATATTTCATGACTAAGTAGCATGGTAGCATAATCAATAAAATTTTTTCCAAAAATAAATTAGGATAAAATTCTGCAGGGTATAGAATGGAAACTCAGTTTCAAGGGAAAAAGGAACAATGGAAAATTCCAGACTTAGGAATCTATTCATGTATTTTTAAAATAGAAAGTAGCAGATTAGTTACTTTTAAAAGACTAAGAGCTTTATTTTCAAATGTCACTATTTTCAATATGTCAGAATGTCTATCCTTTGCAACAATTTAAACTTATAATGAAAAATTCTAGATATAAAATTCTAGATATATCTATATCTATAAAAATTCTAGATATAAAATCAACTTCAAAAATAGGTAAGAGGGTATATGGTGTTTCAAAATCCTTTTAGGAGGTATAATAAATAAGCAAAAATGGTTGAGGACCTCAATTCCTGATGAGGAGCACCTATCCAGAGAGTCCAATATCTTCCTCATGTTGTTTTATCATTATATTTGTTAATAACCAGTTTACTTATTTTGAACTTGGCAGAAAATACAATATACCTTGCTCATCAAAGAATGAGGCAACTTATAAGGTCATATAAATTAATATGGAAACTATATGAATAAATTATAGAGACCCAAGGTCTGGACCAGAAGAAATCAGAGTATTATCTATGGGAATCAGAGGGCCTTAAGGTTTTTTTTTTTGTTTTTTTTTTTTTTTTTTTTTTTTTTTTGAGACAGAGTCTCACTCTGTTGCCCGGGCTAGAGTGAGTGCCATGGCGTCAGCCTAGCTCACAGCAACCTCAAACTCCTGGGCTCAAGCGATCCTACTGCCTCAGCCTCCCGAGTAGCTGGGACTACAGGCACGCGCCACCATGCCCGGCTAATTTTTTTCTATATATATTTTAGTTGGCCAGATAATTTCTTTCTATTTTTAGTAGAGACGGGGTCTCACTCTTGCTCAGGCTGGTCTCGAACTCCTGACCTTGAGCGATCCACCCGCCTCGGCCTCCCAGAGTGCTAGGATTACAGGCGTGAGCCACCGCGCCCGGCCGGGCCTTAAGGTTTTAAATCAGAAGAAACCAGGCCGGGCGCGGTGGCTCACGCCTATAATCCTAGCACTCTGGGAGGCCGAGGTGGGCGGATCGTTTGAGCTCAGGAGTTCGAGACCAGCCTGAGCAAGAGCGAGACCCCATCTCTACTAAAAATAGAAAGAAATTATATGGACAGCTAAAAATATATATAGAAAAAATTAGCCGGGCATGGTGGTGCATGCCTGTAGTCCCAGCTACTCGGGAGGCTGAGACAGGAGGATTGCTTGAGCCCAGGAGTTTGAGGTTGCTGTGAGCTAGGCTGACGCCACGGCACTCACTCTAGCCTGGGCAACAGAGTGAGACTCTGTCTCAAAAAAAAAAAAAAAAAGAAGAAACCAGAAGCAGAAGTGAAAAGGAAAACCTGGTCAGTTATCTTGTTCTCATTGTCCATGAGAAGAAAACCCATCAGTTCCTCAAGGGCAGCTAAGCTTTTCCTGACATTTATCTCTTTAAGATTTCTTCTTAGGCCGGGCGCGGTGGCTCACGCCTGTAATCCTAGCACTCTGGGAGGCCGAGGTGGGCGGATCGTTTGAGCTCAGGAGTTCGAGACCAGCCTGAGCAAGAGCGAGACCCCATCTCTACTAAAAATAGAAAGAAATTATATGGACAGCTAAAAATATATATAGAAAAAATTAGCCGGGCATGGTGGTGCATGCCTGTAGTCCCAGCTACTCGGGAGGCTGAGACAGGAGGATTGCTTGAGCCCAGGAGTTTGAGGTTGCTGTGAGCTAGGCTGACGCCACGGCACTCACTCTAGCCCGGGCAACAGAGAGAGACTCTGTCTCAAAAAAAAAAAAAAAAAAAAAAAAAAAAGATTTCTTCTGGAGTAGCTTCACATGAGAAATTCCTTTAGCAAGTGTTGTTAGGAAAATAATTTTGTAAACATCTATTATGTTCACATATTACTACAGAAGGAAAAACATTACCTACGTTGTGGATATAAATATTTTATCCCTTTAGAGGAGAAAAGGAAACAATTATCAAGAATTTGAATTACAAAATAGTACACTTACTCTGCTTTCATTTTCAGCATTTCTTCTACTATTTTACTCTATGATAAGAAAAAGAAAAAGATGGCTTAGGTTCTTAAATAACACAGCTAAAACAAACATTGAAAGGAACCAACCCACTCTCCTTCATGTTAATAAAATCAAGCCAATATCCTTTTCCACAATACCAGCTATATACACATAAAGGAAATACCTATTTACAAGACTTCATGCACATGCCCTCTAAGGCCTCAAACAGGCCTTCATACTTGCTTCTAAATGGAGAACTGCATGTGAGTATGCTGAGCAGTAGGTTCACCATCTAGCAACGGAGACAAGTTCAATTCTCAGCTGTGTCTAAATACTGATGGTAAATATCATGCTAAACAGTCGGAATGTAGAAAAGACAGGAATTTCAATAGTAAAATGGTTACTTAAAATATATATAACCATAAATTACTAACTATAAACACATTGCTCAGATAATAAACTACTATGTAAAAAAAAAAATCATACTTTAGCAAGTCTGTCTTTGATAATCTCTTCTTCTTGTTCATTCTTCAGCTGCTCATTGTCTGGATGATTCTGATCACTACATGGATTAGGAGGAGGGACAGGAAAACAATGTCAAGTATATTCAAGTAGCAATTTCAAAGCTATTACATGCAGCAATGCTAAGTTGTGTAAAGAAAAGGTAACTATGGTGATTGGGTCAAATTAGCACAGTTAATAATGTGATCAACATATAGGGATGAAATAAGTCACCTCCGAAGAACTCAGGATTCCTCCTAATACAAAAGCAAGATGAGGCCGGGCACGGTGGCTCATGCCTGTAATCCCAGAACTCTGGGAGGCTGAGGTGGAAGGATTGCTTGAGCTCAGGAGTTCGAGACCAGCCTGAGCAAGAGCAAGACCCCATCTCTACTAAAAGTAGAAAAAATTAGCTGGCTGTGGTGTCCTGTGCCTATAGTCCTAGCTACTTGGGAGGCTGGGGCAGGAGGATTGCTTGAGCCCAGGAGTTTGAGGTTGCTATGAGCTAGGCTGACGCCACAGCACTCTAACCTGGGCAACAGAGTGAGACTCTGTCTCAAAAAATAAATAAATAAATAAATAAATAAATAAAAATTAAAAAAAAAAACAAAAAACAAAAGCAGAGCTGGGAAATATAATCAAGGCTTGGTTGAAAGTAAAATAAAGTCCGAAACATAGTTAAGAGGTAACACCTGAAGATCAAATGTGAGCAAAAGGGGGCCGAGACAAAGGGCCCCAGAACCTGGTACAAATGCAACTAGCTGGGAGGGAGCATCTTTGAGGACGGGGAGGGCTGCTCTGGCCTCCGCTGAGCCTGACTCCCCCTTTGCTTGGATTCCATAGTCAGCTGGCATTTTCTGATGACCACCTTGGCTTCCCATGTATATGGACACCAGGAAGGGATTCCCTGGGCACCAGACATGTCCTCATGGAAAAAGAATGCTCCCATATATAAAGCAAGGAAAATACATTCTGGATGATACATCCATTTCTGTGAGCCGACCAAATAAGTTGAGTTTCTGTGGGCAGCCCCTGGACCAGGAACACATTACCCCTAGAGAACCTGTCTGAACGCTGTACACTTCTTTAGGAATCTCTCACTGGGAAGTAAAAGAACATTTCTTGAAGGAAAACAGAAGTTACAGTAAAGTCTCTTTCTCTCAACAGATCTGGTAGCCTAGACAAAAATAGAAATGAGACCTTAATGAGGGAAACACCCCAGATCATTAGGGAAAGATGTGTTTTCTATGTACTAATCCAGGGATCAATAAACCTTTTCTGTCAAGAACCAGATAGTAAATATTTTAGGTTTTGGGAGCCATATGGTCTCTGCCACAGGTATTCAACTTGGCTATTCCAAAAGCAGCCATAGCAATATTTAAATAAAAGGGCATGACTATGTCTCAATAAAACTTTATTACACAATAGGCCATGGGCTGGATTTGGCCCCTGGGCTGTAGTTTGCCCCCCGCCTTTTTTTTTTACAAAGAAGATTCTATAGCTCTTCATATAAGGGACATGAGGCTATAAAATAAAGCTTTTTTTAAAGAAAAGACACTTTTATTCAAAATCACGATCAGACTATTATATTTAGCAATCAACAGAATGAGTGCAAAAACAAACAAACAAATAAACCTAAAACTACATTAAAACCCTTTGTTGGAATGCTTTACACTTTCCACAGAACAGAAACTAAAATAACCTGTTATACCATTAGTTACAAATAGCCCTCAAGTTTTTTGCCCATACACATGAATATTGTCTAAAACATGTCTTATTTGTAGAAGCTAAGTGGTGCCACCACTGTGCTTGGCTGAGTCCACAAATCTGTTGTAATCTGTAGCTTCCCTGTCACTTCTCTGGCTCTTCTCTCCTGCTAAGCTTTGTTTCTTGGCAGTAATTAATACCTTTTGTCACTGCCACAGCTACTGCTACTGCTGCTGGAACTACCTGTCAACCTGAAAAGAAACTCAGGACTGCCTCTCCAGAACAAATGGGTTTATTTGGGAATAACAGTGGGATTGCAATTCCATGGCATGCAAGCTAGGGTGGGCCATCAGTGTATTGGGGGGGAGGGGGCGGTTGGGGCAAAGGGGAAGAGCTTTTAAAGACAAAGAGAAGAATTCCATGTAAGCTTTAAAATAAAGTTCACTGGTCACAGAAGCTCATTGCAGAAGTTGGCATTTGTTCATCCGTGGAGACAGCTGTTGCTAGGCAACTGTCCGGGTGCAAGCAGCTTTTCTGAAATACTATAGCCCTGAGGAGTTTCCTGTGATAAGCCCTGTTACAGGGTTCATGCAGGAGTGGGGCATGTGGAACCTGCAGGAGTTTCTTGTGATAAGGTATGTTATAGGCATGTGCAGTGAGAGATGCTTCTTTGTGGTCTCCTGGTTCCGTTTTGTTAGAGTTTTGACACAAATGATTTCGTTTTGGCAATGGCAACTTTCACATGACTTAGCCCCCTTGGTTTCATGGCTGGTTTGGCAAAGTAGTGGCCGCTACCACCATAGGGGCCAGAGCTTCTGCCTCCAAAGTTTCTTCCCTTTATGAGTCTAAAATTGAAGATTGATTGTTATAATTGTCAATATCATTGTAGCTTCCATCACCTCCAAAATTGCCTCCATCATTACCAAATCCATTGTAACCATCCCCACTGCCACCATGTCCACCATCACCACAGCTGCTACCAAAGCCACCACGACCACTGAAGTTTCCTCCATGACCAAATTTGTCATTCCCACCAAAACCACTTCTACAACCACCTGCAAAGTTTCCACAACCACCCCCAACCTCTTTGGCTGAATGAAACACTAGTCGTTTCTTTTTTTGACAGGGTTTCCTTACTTCACAGATGTAGCCATGCACTTTATGATATTTTTGAATGACAATCTTATCCACGGAGTCATGGTTGTGTCGTCAAAGGTTATAAAAGTAAAGCTCTTGTTCTTGCCACTGCCTCAGTCAGTCATGATTTCAGTCACCTCAATTTTCCCATGCTATTCAAAATAATCTCTTAGGTGATGTTCTTCAGTGTTTTCTGTAATGCCACCAAAAAAGATCTTTTTCACAGTCAAGTGAGCACCTGGTCTTTGAGAATCTTCTCTTTAGACAGCCCTCTTTGGTTTCACAACTCTTCCATCCACCTTGTATGGCCTTGATTCCTGGCTGCCTCCACCTCCTCCACAGTGGCATAGTGACAAAGCCTCTGGAGTGCTTGGTGTTTGCATGTCCCATTACCACACAGTCCATGAGTGTTCCCCATTGCTCAACATGGCTCCTCAGACTCTCTTCAGTTGTTTCAAAGCTCAACTGTCCCATGAAGAGCTTCTGCAGCTATCTGGGCTAAGAGACTCCGACTTAGACATGACAGCAGTGTGAAGAGATACTTTAATAATGCTTCCTGGGTGGCATCCGTGGGCAGAAGTAGTAAGCTAACGACGTATCTCTGAAATAAAGTATTTCTAATTGTGGTTTTACAAATGATCTAAACACATTCTATGTTCTATGCTCACACTAACTCTTGATAAAAGACAGTATTTTTCTTCTGTATACTATGTATTAAATACAAGGCTTTTCTGGACATGGGGGCGGGGCATATGGAAACTAGGTGAGCAGACTGTGGATTATCTGCATCTGAATCATCCAGAAGGGGAGGGAGTTCCTTGTTAAAATGTACATTTCTGGGCTTCACTCCAGCCCTACTAAAACAGATCTCTGATACTCACTAAAATTTGAAGAGAACCATTTAGGAAGAGACTGTTAGCATAACCACCATTACCATCTTCAAATCTCTGTTGTCTCATTTAGGTTTTGAACAGTGCATCTAAAGGATGCTTGAGGACAGGGCTGGGGAGCTGCAGGAGTGGACAAGCTTCTGTCACTTTCTGGCAACTGACAGCAGACACCCTTAATCTGGGAAATGGAATTCAATAAGGGCATCTATCCCAGAGACTCCCTCTTTAATTCAATTCAACTTTCCACAAAATTTTACTTGCTATTCTGATCTCCAATTCCTCACTTGGAAAGTTAACAATAGGCAGAATCATAATTCTACTTTGTGTACTTAATAACTTTTATTGAACACCCCTCTACCAAGCACTGTAACTGGCATTTTATACATATTATTTTTAATCTTTAAAACACCTTGTGAGGAAATTACCATTTTCCTCATTTTATTCCTAAGAAAACAGGGAAACTAAGAGGTTAAAAAATGTGTCCAAAATCACAAGACTTTTAAGTGTAAGAGACAGGACGCCAAGTCTGGATGTGGTTGCTCCTGACACTATGCTATGCAACTAGAAAACTGCCTTAGCTGATGCCAAAACACACACATAGAGATGCCTAAACCCAAGGGAATGCTCCTCTGGAAAATGCTAAGGATTTCTTCTTGTCCTGCACAGGAGCTTTCCCTGGACCATGAGTTATAATGCAAAGCCAACTGGTAAGAAATTTCCCCCTTTTCTATAGGGATTCTTGAATCCTTGTCTTGTTGACTTTATTTACTCTTAAAAAAAAAAATTTTTTTTTTAAATGAAGTCATTTGGCTCAAGTACACATTTTAAATTCATTTCAGTAGCTTTACAATAAATGCAACAATGCAAAAACTGACTGCAGAGCACTGCAATGGTTAACAGATCAGACAAGATTCAAAATCAACCAATGGAGCATCTCCTGGATTAGTGAGAAATATCCTATTCATTGTGAAACCAATTCTAACCTCATTCATTTAACTATACCAGGCAGGTCAATATTTAGCCCATGGTTCTAGTGGCTCTTTCTCACCTACTGTCCTTTTGCCTTTTCATATCATCCAGCTGACCTTGCAGGAGCCAGTTTTTCTCTCTTAACTGCTGAGATTCCAGGCGTAGGTTTTCCATTTCACACAACTGCTCCTGATAACATATCAAATAATGTCTTTTCAAAAAACACATTATAAAAATTTATGACTAAGACTCCAAAAGTAAATACAGCAACAACAAAAATAAATAAATGGGATTTAATTAAACTAAAAAGTTTCTGCACATCAAAGGAATAATCAACAGAGTAAATAGACAACCTACAGAATGGGAGAAAATATTTGTAAACTATACATCTAACAAAGTACTAATATCTAGAATCTACAAAGAACTGAAACAAATCAGCAAGAAAAAAACAACCCATCAAAAAGTACATGAAAGACATGAACAGAGTTTTTTCAAAAGAAGATAGACAAATGGCCAACAAACATATAAAAATATGCTCAACATCATTAATCATCAGGGAAATGCAAATTAAAACCACAGTGAGATACTACCTCACCCCTGTCAGAATGGATATTATTAAAAAGGCAAAAACAATAGATGGTGCAGATGCAGTGAAAAGGGAATGCTTACACACTGTTGGTGGGAATATAAACTAGTACAACCTCTATGGAAAACGGTAAGGAGATTCCTCAAAGAACTAAAAGTAGACCTACCATTTGATTTAGCAATCCCACTACTGGGTATCTACCCAAACGAAAAGTCATTTTATAAAAAAGATACCTGCAGCTGAATGTTTATCACAGTACAATTCAGAATTGCAAAGATATGGAATCAACCTAAGCACCCATCAACTAATGAGTGGATCAAGAAAATGTGTGTGTGTGTGTGTGTGTAAATACACCATGGAGTACTACTCAGCCACAAAAAGGAATGAAATAATGTCTTCTGCAGCAATTTGGATAGAACTGCAGATCATTATCCTAAGTGAAGTATCTCAGGAATGGAAAAACAAATACTACATGTTCTCATAAGTGGAAGCTAAACACGGGGTATATATGGTCATGAAGTGGTGTCATAACATTGGAAACTAAGAAGGGAGAAGTGTGAGAGGGGGTTAAGGGATAAAAAATTACCTATCATGTACAATGTTAACTATTCTGGTGACAGGTACCCTAAAAGCCCTGACTTCAGCATGATACAATTCATCCACATAACACAAAACACTTGAACTCCCTGAATCTATTGAAACAAAACAAAACAAAACAAAACAAAACAAAACACATTATAGTAGGCTTTATTTAGCTCCCCAGGGCCATGACCAAGACAGGTATTACTCTCTTAAGCTCCTACACAGAACACTACACTGGATATTGCTGGATAAAAAGCAGACTGTGCGACAAGCTCTTGGAGGCCTAAAATGGTGATTCATGATCATGTTCATAGTGTCTCAAATATAGTTTCTTATCAATATCACATAATTCACTAAAATTCCTTTATTAGAAAAGATGACAGAAAGTTTCTACTTTGATAAATATTCTCGACTATTTGTTTCTATTTAATAGATTCTAAGTAAAAAAAATAAACAAAAAACTGATGCCACCGCCCATCCCTCAAAATACTTAATTGTAGCCTGAGCACCATAGTGAGACCCCACCTTTACAGAAATATGAAAATTAGCCAGGCCTGATGGCACACACTTGTAGTCACAACTACTCAGGAAGCTGAGGCAGGAGGATCACTTGAGCCCAGGAGTTTGAGGTTGCAGTGACCTATGATGAAGCCACTGCACTACAGCATGGGAGACAGAGCAAGACCCTGTCTCAAAACAAACAAACAAACAAAAATGACAAACAAAATTTAACTGGATCATAACTTGAAAATCATAAGCATAACCATCCACAAGAAACAAATACTTAGCTGCAAGGAATGTTCTTTTGGGTTCACTTGCCTACTGACTGATTTCTTTTAACCTGATCCAACTTCTTCTAAGTATCAACATCATGCCAATCTGGATAGCAGCCACATTCTTGAGAGCATACTGAGAAATGCCCTAAATAAAAGAGGTCAGGAATGATCTTCTCCATGAGAAACAAAACTTAAGAATGATACTGTCTTTCTTTATATACTTGACATCACTTGATTAAAGTGAGCAAATTTTTTCTTTAAAAATCTACTTGTAACTGCTGCTAATGGAGTACATATTCTGGGCAACTTGAATCTATGCTAGCAGGTTGCAGCCCTCAGCTTGGCCCAAATAAACTCTCTGCTTATGTTAAAAAAAAATAATTATAAAAAATAAAAAATAAATAACGTGAGCCAATTACATCCCTAGACAAAAACTCACTGCAGAGCAATGACCTCACAGGCTAAATGCTCTCTTCTGTGGAACATCACATCCTCCCAATTCCCACACACCTACACAACACCTACCCAGACACTCTACCACACACCCCGACCCCTAAACCATATGCACACCCTGCCACTCACAAACACCATAACCCCAAGTAACTGGGTAAAAACACTAACAGGAAGCTTAAGGAAATGGCAAACAAGAAAATATTTTGAATTTATCATAGACTAAAACAAATCTCTCTAATATATAAAGAATGCCTACAAATCTAATAATAGAAAAATCGGTAATGGATACAGTTCACAGAAAGAGAAAAACAAAAGATACTCAATTTTATTCGTAATAAGAAAAATATAAATTTAAAACTGAGATAACATGCTTTAGCTATTAAATTGATAAAGACCCAAAAGTCAGACAGCACTATGAGGTGAGGTTTGAGGAAACAGGCTCTCTCCTTCATTGCTGAGAGCATAGTCATTGCAGCCTGTATGATATGACATCAGCATGTAAAAACCAAATGGGGCAGGGAGAGAAGAATGCTTACAGACTTGGTTATGTATGCAATGAAAAGCTCTAAAAGAACCGGCTACCCTGGGAGCCTCCAGGGACAGCAACCTTGGTAGACTGGTATCTGGGGTAGGAGGAAGACTTTTCTCTGTCTACCTTTCAGTTCTATGCCTTTTGAATTTTGTATTCTCAGTAACTATGACAACACTGCTTTTTTTTTTTTTTTTTTTTTTTGAGACAGAGTCTCACTCTGTTGCCCAGGCTAGAGTGAGTGCCGTGGCGTCAGCCTAGCTCACAGCAACCTCAAACTCCTGAGCTCAAGCGATCCTCCTGCCTCAGCCTCCCGAGTAGCTGGGACTACAGGCATGCACCACCATGCCCGGCTAATTTTTTCTATATATATTTTTAGCTGTCCATATAATTTCTTTCTATTTTTAGTAGAGATGGGGTCTCGCTCTTGCTCAGGCTGGTCTCGAACTCCTGAGCTCAAATGATCCGCCCACCTCGGCCTCCCAGAGTGCTAGGATTACAGGCGTGAGCCACCGCGCCCGGCCAACACTGCTTATTTTTAAAAATTAAGTTTACACGACGATGCTGCTTAGTTTTAAAAATTAAATTTACTAGCTTGACATGGTGGCACATGCCTGTAGTCCCAGTTAGTTGGGAGCCCAAGGTAGGAGGATCACTTGAGCCCAAGAGTACCCTGTGTCTTTTTTTTTTTTTTTTTTTTTTTTTTTTTTTTTTGAGACAGAGTCTCGCTCTGTTGCCCAGGCTACAGTGCCATGGCGTCAGCCCAGCTCACAGCAACCTCAAACTCCTGGGCTCAAGCGATCCTCCTGCTTCAGCCTCCCGAGTAGGTTGGACTACAGGCATGCGCCACCATGCCTGGCTAATTTTTTCTATATACATGTTTTTTAGCTGTCCAAATCATTTCTTTCTATTTTTTAGTAGAGATGGGGTCTCGCTCTTGCTCAGGTTGGTCTTAACTCCTGACCTCGAGTGATCCTTCCGCCTCAGCCTCCCAGAGTGCTAGGATTACAGGTGTGAGCCACCGCACCCGGCCGTTCCCTGGGTCTTAAAAAGAAAAAAGAAAAAAATTTACCCAATTACCTTCATTCTGAGGATTTCAGCATTTTTGACTTCTCTGTCTTCATTTAGCATTGTTACAAGGTGTTGCAAAGAAGTCTTAGAGGCTCTTCCATCTTCTATCTCTTGTTCTTGTGTTTCCAGAAGTTTTGCCAAATGTGTTGGAAAATGAGGTGGTGTTTTAGGACTCTAAAATAAAATCATATCTCATCCAAATACCTGGTGTTAAGTGATGTTAGAAAGGTTTCATTTTAAATGTATGACTATATGCCAAGCACACAGAAAATACTCAGGCTATTTAGCTTATTATTCTAATTCTTGTCCAAGTAAAACAAACAAAAGATTGGCATTTTACCTTTATCAAGTAAAAAGCAGACAGAGGGTGTTGTGCAAATCTTTTTCTTAAAAAAAAACAAAGCTATGGCCTTAGTAATTTCCAAATTTTTATCATTCACAAACTGTTCATTCCTCCTGAAATGCTCTTTTTCTGAAAAGTACCTGGGGAGCTTCAGCAGCAAAA
This sequence comes from Eulemur rufifrons, assembly GCF_041146395.1. Classification (NCBI taxonomy): domain Eukaryota; kingdom Metazoa; phylum Chordata; class Mammalia; order Primates; family Lemuridae; genus Eulemur; species Eulemur rufifrons. Next base: position 150,407,975 of record NC_090989.1, read on the forward strand.
TCCATCACATGCTCTAGCTGTCTCATTTTGAAGTTATATTCATTCTTCTTCTGTTCTACTTCCTCCTTCTTTTGGTTTAGCTGGGAAAATTAAGATTACAAGTTAGAAAATAATATGGGGCACATGGTCCAATTAAAAAAGACAAGCTTCCCCATCACCAATCATCAGAGAAATGTAAATTAAACCACAATGAGACATCACATTTCACCTATTAGAATGGCTATAATAAAAAAGATGAAAGATAAGTGTGGGTGAGGATGTGGAGAAAAGGGAACCCTTGTTGAGAATGTAAATTAGTACAGCCATTATGGAAAATGGTTATGGAGATTCCTCAAAAAACTAAAAGTAGAACTACTATATGATGCAGCAATCCCACTTCTGGGTATATATCCAAAGGAATTAAAATCAGTGTGTTGGCCGGGCGCGGTGGCTCACGCCTGTAATCCTAGCACTCTGGGAGGCCGAGGTGGGTGGATTGTTTGAGCTCAGGAGTTCGAGACCAGCCTGAGCAAAAGCGAGACCCCATCTCTACTAAAAATAGAAAGAAATTATATGGACAGATAAAAATATATATAGAAAAAATTAGCCAGGCATGGTGGTGCATGCCTGTGGTCCCAGCTACTCGGGAGGCTGAGACAGGAGGATCGCTTGAGCTCAGGAGTTTGAGGTTGCTGTGAGCTAGGCTGATGCCACGGCACCCGCTCTAGCCTGGGCAACAGAGTGAGACTCTGTCTCCAAAAAAAAAAAAATCAGTGTGTTGAAGAGATATCTGTACTCCCTTGTTCACTGAAGCATTATTCACAAGAGCCAAGGTATGGAAACAACCTAAGTGTCCATCTAATGGATGAATGGGAAAAAATGTGCTATATATACACAATAGAATACTATTCAGTCTTAAAAAAGGAGCAAATTCTGTTATTTGTAACACCATACCTGAACCTGGAGGACATTATCTCAAGTGAAATAAGCTAGGCACAGAAAGACAATACTACACAGTCTCACTTATATGTGGAATCTAAAAAAAGTTGAATTCATAGAAGTAGAGAATAAAATGGTGGTCACCAGAGGCTGGGTGGGGGGTTGGGAGGAAACAAGAATGGAGATATTGGTCAAAGGGTACAAAGTTTCAGTTAGGAGGCATAAGGTTCTGAGATCTATTGTACCACATGGTAACTATATTTAATAATTGCTAAGAGAGGTTTTAAATGTTCACACCATCAAAACAACAGTGTGTGAGGCAAAAATATGTTAATTAATTTGATTTAATCATTACATAATGTATACATATATCAAAATATCACACCATACCGTATAAGCATATATAATTATTATTTGTCATTAAAAGAGACATTTCATAGAATGCTACTTATATAAAAAAAAAAAAAAAAGAAAAGACAGGCTTCCCGTGGTATACAGAATTACGCTTTTTACATTGCTTAATAATTTGAAAAGCATTAAGATTAAAACAAAACCATGGCAGGTTTTTTTTTGTTTTTTTTTTGAGACAGAGTCTCACTCTTGTTGCCCAGGCTAGAGTGAGTGCTGTGGCGTCAGCCTAGCTCACAGCAACCTCAAACCCCTGGGCTCAAGCGATCCTCCTGCCTCAGCCTCCCGAGTAGCTGGGACTACAGGCATGCACCACTATGCCCGGCTAATTTTTTCTATATATATTTTTAGCTGTCCAGATAATTTCTTTCTATTTTTAGTAGAGATGGGGTCTCGCTCTTGCTCAGGCTGGTCTCAAACTCCTGAGCTCAAACGATCCGCCCACCTCGGCCTCCCAGAGTGCTAGGATTACAGGCGTGAGCCACCGCGCCCGGCCTCCATGGCAGTTTTTAAAGTAATAAAATGTGAATTCAGGGCTGCTTTTTGTGTATGTCTAATTTGGTTGCTACTATAACCCAATCATCTCCTTTTCTCTCACAAATTTATACCTTTTAAAATTTTCTTTTAAGTTTCACAATAAAAGAGTTATTTGAGAAAAATATGAAATATAAAACAACAGCTGCCAAAAAGATGATAAAAGTCAGCCACAACATCCCCACAGTGGTTAGGATGTGCTGCCACATGCCAAAGACCCAGAGGATGTGGGGAGGCAGCCAAGCAAGTCTCACTATGTGCACAGACCCAAAGTTGTTCTGATTCCAAGTTTACAATCCAGATTATCTAAACACTCCATTAGCCTGCCTTTTGTAACATAGAGAAATTAGCCAAGGCAGGAATGTCGCGACAACCTTAACTGTGGATCCCTTCTTTTTTTTTTTTTTTTAAATAAAATGAGACAGAGTCTCACTCTGTTGCCCCGGCTAGAGTGCCATGGCATCACCCTAGCTCACAGCAACCTCAAACTCCTGGGCTCAAGCAATCCTCCTGCCTCAGCCTCCCGAGTAGCTGGGACTACAGGCATGCGCCACCATGCCTGGCTAATTTTTTCTATATATACTTTTATTTTTTTATTTTATTTTATTTTTTTTTATTTTTTTTTTTGAGACAGAGTCTCACTCTGTTGCCCAGGCTAGAGTGAGTGCCGTGGCGTCAGCCTAGCTCACAGCAACCTCAAACTCCTGAGCTCAAGCGATCCTCCTGTCTCAGCCTCCCAAGTAGCTGGGACTACAGGCATGCACCACCATGCCCGGCTAATTTTTTCTATATATATTTTTAGCTGTCCATATAATTTCTTTCTATTTTTAGTAGAGATGGGGTCTCGCTCTTGCTCAGGCTGGTCTCGAACTCCTGAGCTCAAAGGATCCGCCCACCTCGGCCTCCCAGAGTGCTAGGATTACAGGCGTGAGCCACCGCGCCCGGCCTATATATACTTTTAGTTATCCATATAATTTCTTTCTATTTTTAGTAGAGATGGGGTCTCACTCTTGCTCAGGCTGGTCTCGAACTCCTGAGCTCAAACGATCCTCCTGCCTCAGCCTCCCAGAGTGCTAGGATTACAGGCATGAGCCACTGCGCCCAGCCTGTGGATCCCTTCTGTCCCCCATCTTGAGTGACACCTCTGTGCATCTTACCTTGTCCTGAAGTTCTTGGATCAGGGCCTCCTTCTTGGTCAGTTCTTCCTGGGCAGACTGCAACAGCCCTGAGTGTTTTTTTGAGGCCTCTGTGAGCATGTTCAGCTGCTCAGTGGCATGAGCCAGGTCCTCACAGAGCATATCCCTCTGTTGGAGGACAATCCCCACAAAGGAAGAATTTCTTAATTGTAGTATTCCAATAAGGATTTACAAGTCATTATTATGTACAATTTTTAAAAGGTTAAGAAAGTTTTATGTAAAATCCTCCCCCCTTTTTTTGGCTTGTGTCCTAATCCATTCAAAGACAAACCAGTGAGTTAATCTTTAGGTGAACAGGTTTAGAGATTAACATGATTACAGTAAATTCATATAGGTATCACAATTGAGTTTAATTACACTCTCCTCTCACTCCCAGATCTAAAAGCTCATCTCTCTTTCCTGGAGAGGACTCCAGGAAAAGGTCCTGAGCTGGCTTGTCTCACGAGTTGAGTCCTTTCTACAGTGGAAAGTAAACAGCTATAAACAGTTGGGGAGGGGTTCGGCAGTTCACCAGACTGTGACACTGTCATAGGCCATCAAAGTTTCAGGGAGTAGTTTATAGAAAGTGACACAGAGAATTAGAAGTCCTATAGGTTGTATACATAATTCCTATGGATGCAGTGTATGTAATTCCTACAAAATTAGAGCAGAATCTGTTTATCCTCCCTTTCCCTTACAAATGTAAATTTATGTATGTATGTGTGTACGCACACTTAAAAATTTGATATATCACAAACACTTTTCCCTGTACTCATTCTTTTATTACATCATTCGTTATAAATCCTATTTATGTTTTTAAAGTGGTTATTATTGATACATAGTAAAGCTATTCTTTTTTAATACTTAACTTCTTTTTATATTCCTTAGGAAAGTTTTATGTCCTTAACAGTTATTATATATTCTTCCCTAAGGTTTTTATACTTTTTATTGTTTTTGAGAATGGAACTTTTTAGTTCCATTATATTGTTAAATGGTTGTTGATGGTATGCAGTAAATATATGTTTAAGACTTAATTATAACTGATTACTAAACTCATTATTCTAATAGATATTCAGGTAATATTTTGGAGTTTCCACACAGACATTCATACCCAACTGCAAATAACAGTACACTTTCTCTCAGTTTTTATAATATTTGTGTCTCACTGTTCTCATCTTATGCTGGCTGGGAACTCATATTGTTGAAAAACATTGATGTATAAACAATTAAAATGACAATTCACAAACCATAGCCATAAAAGTAAATTTTAGCTAATAAAGACAGAAAATAAGTACAAAAGGAATGTGAACTGGCTGTTTATAAATCGATTCCACTTGAATCTAAAATACTTCAATGTTCCTAGTCATAATCTTTTTAGGAAGAAATGACAGAGAGAGAGAGAGAAGGAAGGATATAAGGATGGAAGAAGGAAGAGCTTTTAAGTAAACTGCCATGAGTTTTCCTTCATCATTCAGCTACTCCCACTCAAATAGCTAGATTTCTCTTTTTATTTTGGCAATAGGCAATGTAGAACTGAATTTTACACATTTTATACATTGTATAAGACTTTAATTTGCCGCTTTTGCATACTAACTTTTCAACTGGCCTCCTAAAACTATTCCCAGCTAACATGCATTGAGCAATTTATAAGGTGCCAGATAGTGTTGTAGGCACTTTCCATGTATTCCTCATTTCATCTTCACAACACCCTATGAAATAAGCAGTACTGTTATCTCTACAGATGTGGCAAATGAAGCACAGAGAAAAAATTTAGCTTCCCCAAGGTCATACAGCCAGAATTCCAACTCCACAGCATGTGGTCTTTATAACTTGTTACTATTCTACTCTTATTTTCCTTTTATTCTGATGTTAGTTGTTTATTTTAACCATCTTACATTGTATATATGTTAGCACCTTCAAATCCTTTCTAGGATGTGGCAGGATATAAGCACAAATTACTGGGTATATCCACCTTGGATATCTATTCCCACAGGTTGTCTAAGTTCAAAACTGGTGATGTAAAAAATGCATATCATCAATTTTCCCTGGGCCTCTATTCTCTTCATCTCAGATGTATGCAGAACCACCTTTGGTCTCTCAGGCTAGAAACCTTAGTGCCCACTCTGCCTGCTTCCTCCCTTCACAGCATATATCCAACTGGACACCAACAACTGTCAATGGTAGCTCTGAAATACTTCCAACTCTATCTCACTATCTCACTCACTATCCCCACTAGCACTTCTTAGCTCAGATCTCAACATCTCCCGTCTGGGTTCAAAGTCTATGCAGCTCCAGTTTCCTAAAAGATACAGCTGATGTTCCTCAAGAAGCTTACTACACAGGCTCAGCCTGTCTCCATCTCAGCTCCTGCGTCTCAAGCTGGCCACCCTGACTGCTTACTGTGCTAGAGACACTCCACACACATTCACACTGCCAGGCTTCCCTCCCTGGCAAAGTCTTGTACGAATACTATCTCCTCTGGGAAGCTCTTTGGAATTTCCCCAAGCAGAATTACTCCACTCTTTCCCTTTTCTGTGCTTCCAGGTCATTTATTATATCATAATACACATATTTCTTAAGCTACACAAGTAATTGTGTTTCAATTATTCTTCCATTCCCAAATGCCTGGCCAGGTACAGGTTGTACAGTAGGTGGATTCAATAAATACTTGTTGGTTTTATGGGTAGCATACTTTAGCCAAAAAAAAAAAAAAAAAAAAAAAAACCCAACCAACCAACCAAAGTATACAGGATTTGCCTAAAGTATCTCTGGAAGGATATACAAGAAACTGGTAACATTGGGTGGTTGTGGATAGGGAGGGGTAGGAGGAAATGTATATTGCTTCTGAACCATGTGATAGTACTGCTTAATTTTTTAAAAAGGTAAATTTACGTGAACAACAACAAAAAGAAAAACTTTTAAACATCCAAGTAAATGCAGTTTCTACTCTGCTCCCCTTACATAAAGGGTGGTCAATTATAGGAACCTTAACATGCTGTCAGCACAAATGAATAAAGATAGATTACCTAGATACAAAATAATAACTTTAGTGGTAACTCTTAATTGCCTGACTACCCTAAGGAAAAGTGGCTCTAATTATTAATTACTCCTTTAAAAATCTTCTATTTATTCACTAATAACCTTCACACACAAACAAATATATTGACAAGTAATAAGGCAAACAAAAAATTCTTAACATCTACCTCTATATCCTCAGAGAGTATTCTCAGCCTAAGGGTTTCTTTCAGATTCAGAATATCCGATTCCTGGCTCTTGATCAATGCTTTGCTCTCCTCTTTGTCGACCAAAGCAGAGTTGTATTTGCACTGTAGAAAAGAAAGTCATGACATAAGAGCTGTCTGTTTTATTATCTGTTTATTTGTAAATTAAAATATCGAGCATGAGTCTGAGTTCCAAGGTGATGATTAGATTAACACAAGTTAATTCAATAAATACTTGCTGAATGAAAGAATGTAAGAACAAATGCATGAATGGTGAACAAAAATGAAAAAAAAAGTCTGTGATGACTTTTCCATCTTAGGAGAGTGCCTTCAGAAATAAACATGGAGAACAGCAATCTCCTAGAGTAGAGGAATGAGGAACATTGTCTTGACCCAAGCAGAAGAGAAGCATCAACATTCAACATAGATATATGCTGGCAAAATAAGTAGTTACTTTAGGAAATGACATTACGTCCATTATTGGAGAAACAAACTCATTTTCTATATGATTAATATCTCTGAACTTAACTAAAATGTGTTATTTTTTTCTCAAAGCAACTAAGGAAGACCACATCAGCCTTAACTGTCACAGCCAACAACCAGTCTGTTTCTTATTCAGTTTATATCAGCAATTCCCACATAGTGCACAGAGAACATCATCCCAGGTCAGTGAAATCTGAGAAACACTGCAGTTTGCATTGCCTTCTGGAAATGCATACTACACCTTGGCATAACAAAGGCTCTGCAAGTCCTGCAAATACAGAAATCTGTTGAGCTTTAACTAGTATTTCCAAACTTCTTTGACCATAGGATCTTTTTTCCTGGCGGAGCATTTGTTATTCTCTTGAGTCTGTAAAGTGTCTCATGTTCAAATTTAACATCTTGTTAAATTTGACTGAACTTACATTTATGTCCTTCAGTTCTTGCTTTAGGGTGTCAATAGTTTCCATTTTCTCACAGACTGATGTTCTTAGCTCCTGGATCTGATTCATAAGGTCAGTCACAACTTCCTGATGAGCACAGAAACAATATTTTCATGTCCAAGGACATTCAAAAGGAGGTAATTTTTAAATGATAAATCATTTACCTTTACTAATGGCAACATAAGAAGTCAATTTTATTTTAGCAAAACATCCTATGTCTCATTATTATCAATTTACATTTTAATGGCTTTATGCTATTTTACCTAATCATTTCCTTTGGTTTTATGAATGAATAAACAGATTTTATACCTAATTTTACACTTGGATATTATTTTTATTTATATATATATTTTTTTGAGACAGAGTCTCACTCTGTTGCCCAGGTTAGAGTGCCATGGTGTCAGCCTAGCTCACAGCAACTTCAAACTCCTGGGCTCAAGCGATCCCCCTGCCTCAGCCTCCCAAGTAGCTAAGACTACAGGCATGTGCCACCACGCCCAGCTAATTTCTTTCTATTTTTTTAGTAGTAAACGAGGTCTTGCTCTTGCTGAGGCTGGTCTCAAACTCCTGACCTCAAGCAATCCTCCCACCTCGGCCTCCCAGAGTGCTAGGATTACAGGCGTGAGCCACTGTGCCTGGCCTATTTTTATTGTTCATGTTAAAGTCAACTCCAGATTCGAGAATTTGTAAAATGGGACTTAGAGTCAATAAGAATGGGTCACACTAATAGCATCCTAGTTAAAAGAGTTAAAATAACTCTTTACAGGGTATTAGCAATGAAAAAAACCAAGATAAAGAATGTGGTAGTAAACAGTACTCTAGGATGTGTTTTAGAAACATACCGTCCTGAGTAATATAGTAATTTGCACCTGAAGTTATGTGGAAAATGAACTTAAGAGGAAGACTTCATTCTCTAGCAACCTTGGAAGATGAACAAGGCCTAACTACATATAGAAATGCTAGTTATCAGTCACCCTGGAGGTGCAAGATGGGACAGGAGAATAAAAGTTAAACTAGCATTTATTAAAAAAATACAGAACGATGTAGCTTCAAACTCCACCTACCTTGTTAGAATCTCTAGACTTTTCTAGAGAACTGATCACTTTTTCAGTAGCAAGCAAGCTCTCTTCTAGTTTCTGTACTTTTGCCATCTATGGGGAAAAATAAATATTTTTAGAAAAACAAATCACAAAGCTAACCTTACCACACATAGATAAACTGAAATCTGATTTTCATATTATAGAGATTACACTAGGATGAATACTTGAAAATGATAAATTGGGTTGAAAGACAATGATTTTGTGGTCTCTACCAGCAGATACCAAGAAATTATGCTTATAGCCATCTGGGAGTTAGAAAAACAACAGTTGAAAAATAATAAAACCTGTTCCGAATTCCACCTTTTCTAAGAAAATTAATTTCCAACATCCAAAAGCTGAAACCGTTTTTATAATAAACTTCTTTAGACATCAGGAATAAAAGTTACTTCAAATTCTTGAATTAGAATAATAGGAAATTTACCTGCTGCTCACACTTGGCCATCTCCTTCTGTTTCTCCTGACGTACAGCCTCAAGAACTTTTAAGATTTCTCTGGAAGAGAAGAATTATCTTTTACCCCTGACTTCATGAAATGGAAACAGGAACTGAGTCAGTACAGAAGAGATTAAATGCAATGTAAATGAACTTTATTAGACACCTACTTGGTGTGAGACATTATATTCCAGTGGAGATCAGAAATTTGAACCCATTTTTTCAACAACTATTTAATGAGAACTTATTTTTGTACCATGACTGTTTATTTTTCTTCAGAGTGTTTTGTATTCCCTAACATATATAATATAGTATTTGTTTATTATTACCTATCTCCCTGTGCTAGAATGTAAAACCCACAAGAACAGGGAAGTTTTTTTTTTGTTTTTTTTTTTGTGAACGATGTAACAGGGAAGTTTTATTCACTGTTTTACCTCTAAATGTGCTGGCCTTCACCAGATCAGTGCCTGGATTGTTGGATATCACTAAACGTTTGAATGAATGAGAAAATGTTAATTGCCTGTCTCCCAACCAGATATACACTCTATGTTCACCACTGTATACCCAAGGCCTAGAGGAGAATCTATCTCATAGTAAGAACTCCATGAATATCTATTGAATAAACAAATTCTTCTCATTAGAGTAACAGCCTATTTGCTGAGGCTAAGAGAGTCACTGAGGTTACTAAGGAAAAGAACTTGAAGAGAGAGGGAAAGTAAGATAATGGACCAGGAAGAAAACAGAGCAGCTAGAAAAAGAATAGTAGAGACAGAAATAAAAATAAAAATTAGTCTTTACCTCTCAATAATAAAAGGAACATTTGGAAGTCATCTTATTATATATAGACTGTGATTTATTTACAGAAGGCCCTGAGTTCTGATCACCACTGACTATTCATTTAAAAGCACAATAGCTACTTGCTGGATGTTTTGAAGAATTAAGTTTCTCTACATACCATTTATACAAAAGAATCTGACATTCATTTTGGAATGCTTTTAAAAAATAACTCTTTACAGGGTATTAACAATAAAAAAACCAAGATAAAGAATGTGGTAGTAAACAATAGTCAACTAATGGAAAAGATAAATAGCACTCACTTAGAACTATTTTCTTTATCTTCTTCAAACTGTAATGATAATTTGTTATTGCGTTCTTTTTCTGCTTCAAAAAGCTCCATCAAATTCTAAAAGACAAGGTTATATTAGACTTTAAGTAATTGTTACTAGCAATGTGTAGTCAAGAAACGTGTCATGCACCTTCTATGTGGCAGGCATTGTGGGCAAGTATGGAAAGTCAGGGAGAGGTCAGAACAGTCCTTGTCCTACACTCAAGAGAACAATCATAGACCCAGGACAAACTCACCAATTACCAAAACCCCTCTTAACTTACATTCAGATCAGATTTCAGAGTTTCATTTTCTTTTTTGCAGTTTTGGAGGTTTTTTGAAAGTTGGTCAGTTTCAAACTTCATTACTTCTTGTAAGTTGTCATAGGAATCCTGTAGGCAGGCTTTCCTCTCAAGAAGCTTTTCATTTTCTAATCTTTACCAGAAAAATATTTTTACAATGGTAAATGTAAATATTTAATATATTTCTGCTAGTCAGATCATCTGCAGTAAAATATATCCCATCTATACCCCATTCCCAACTTACCTAAGCCTTGGCTGATGTAATACTTCTCATGGACTTGTGTGAAATGTCCATAATGCACAAATACATGAGATACACTGGATCACAGAGGAGTTTGATGGAAAAGGCAAGTGGGAACATTAGCCTGTAGCCATCACTTCCTCATTCCCTCTACCACAGTTTCAACTGGCAATCGATTGTTTAATTGATTGGCAATTTACAGATTAGACTCATTTACGGGTTTCCAGATCTAGCCTTCATGTAAGCTAGGCACTGGTAGTTAATTTCCAAGTTTTGTCCATAGCTCAACTCCAACCACTCATCACATATGCTCTCAGCTCTAGGGAGGTTTTTGGCTTCGAAGATGGCAAATTGGCTTCGATTTGAGCAAGAGACAAAGTTCCCTTGGCAAAGAACAAGCTACTGCTTTTTTGGTTTTCATTCTCTTGTTCTCCTTCCCAATATAATGTGGCACCCCCAAGCACCCAAAGCTCAGAGAACTAGCAAACAATCAGTCTGACCTCTGGACCATCCAAAACAGATGTGTTAGCTTATATACAAAAGGTTATTAGACATAGAACTACCTGCTGTACTAACTCAAAGCAGAGCAGAAGCAGCAAATTACAAAGTGGTATAATCAGTTGCTAAAAGATAGATGTATAGACAATAGAAGGTAGGGAGGAGGAACATATATATGTATTTATGGTATAAACTATATACAAAAAGTAGGCAAAATAATTCAAGAAACACATCGCAGCATTGTGCTGTTTCTTTCAGAGGCCTTAACATGCCTTTGAGGATCATGATGGAGCACAAGCAGCCCAATAAGTGATGTACTCAATGTTAAACCAGAGACACTGAGAAAAATTAAATTGTGTCCAATGTATTTAAAAAGTTAGGAGGTACTTAATACCTAGAATTTAAGCACAGCTAAATACACTGGATTCTTAACATTTTTTTTTTTTTTTTTTTTTTTGTTGTTGAGACAGAGTCTCACTCTGTTGCCCAGGCTAGAGTGAGTGCCGTGGCGTCAGCTTAGCTCACAGCAACCTCAAACTCCTGGGCTTAAGCGATCCTACTGCCTCAGCCTCCCGAGTAGCTGGGACTACAGGCATGCGCCACTATGCCCGGCTAATTTTTTCTATATAGATTTTTAGTTGTCCATATAATGTCTTTCTATTTTTAGTAGAGACGAGGTCTCGCTCAGGCTGGTCTCGAACTCCTGACCTTGAGCAATCCACTCGCCTCAGCCTCCCAGAGTGCTAGGATTACAGGCGTGAGCCACCGCGCCCGGCCTATCTTAACATTTTTGATGTAGTTCAACTCTGACATGCAAACACAAGGAAATTAAGATCCAATGAGATTAGTGAAGTGACTTCAAAATAATCACACAAAACCAGTTTGTGGTGGAGCCAAGATTAGATTCAGTGATTCAGAGGTTGAAACAAATGCCAGGTATAAGAAAACACAACAGTGCACCTGTGGTAAATTACCAAGAAATTATCTATTTTGTTTGTTTTAACTAGTTTGAGTAGTCCTGGGTTACAGGCCAATCAAGTAACTTGAGGGCATTGGCCTTGGTGTTGGGGAAATGGAGCAGGTGGAGGCGGCTGTGCTGACCCAGACAGCACATGCTCTCTCGACAGAAAAAGGAGTAAGTTACGCAGTGGCTGATGGTTGCCAGGCAGGAATATGGGCCGAGTGCCACCAAATTGTCTGATTTTTCAAGAGGATGCTGAAATACAGATTTTTATACGAAAATACTCAATTTCTAAAATGCTATGTTAATTTTTTTATTTCAAAAAATTTATGGGGTACAATTTAGTGTTACGTGGATAAATTATATCATGCTGAAGTCAGGGCTTCCAGTGTACCCATCATAACAGCACATTGTACTTGACAGAGACTTTTTTTTTTTTTTTTTTAACCACACTGGAGCTGGGCAAGGTGGCCAATGCCTCTAATCCTAGCTACTCGGGAGGCCGAGGAAGAGGATCACTTGAAGCCGGGTATTTGAGACCAGCCTGAGCAACACAATATAGTGAAGCCCTGTCTCTTAAAAAAGAAAAAAGCAAAACCCACAGTGGGCAGGCCCAATAAAAACATATGTATAAGTGAATTGGGTCTGCAAATCTCAAGTTTTCTTCTTCTCTTTCAATTCCTTGTTCTGTATCCAAAAACACTCAATAGCTACAGATTTTTTATTTTTGGAGACAGAGTTTCACTCTGCCTCCCAGGCTATAGTGCAGGGGAATCATCAAAGCTCCTGCAACCTCAAACTCCTAGGCACAAGCAATCCTCCTGCCTCAGCCTCCCAAGTAGCTGGGACTATAGGCATGCACCAATATGGCTGGATAATTTTTCTATCTTTCTATAGAGACGGGATCTCGCTCTTGCTGAGGCTAGTCTCGAATTCTTTGGCCTCCCAAAGTGCTAGGATTATAGGCATGAGCCACTGCCCTTCTTTACATCTTAGATTACTTCTATTTCAAGATTACCAGCACCTGACTAGCCAGCCAGCTTCTGGCGAGTTACTGTGCACAATAGTAACAACTATTGTTCTGGTCTACCTTGCACTGTCCTTTTTTCTATTAAGAAGACATCTTTTCCTGTGGAGCAGGCACATTACTATGTTGGCCCAATGTCATCTCAAATCCTCAGTAAGTGACTGGGCCAAAGGTGAGCAGATGACTCAAGCAAAACCAATTCAAATTTTCCCTGGATTAATATTTGGCTGTTGTGAGAGAGGAGTTCTTTGCAGGAGTTCCTTGTCACATAGAAGAAAAGGAATGTTCTCAATAGTAGTAGAGAATAAGAGCAACATGGTAGGGGGAGGAGGTAGAGAGAGAGAGAGAGAGAGAGAGAGAAAGGGAGAGAATACTGACAATATTGTTTAAGACTCAGTCTAGTTTGTCCCTGAAACCAAAATCACCTCTGGGACTTCTCAATATTGGGAGCCAATAAATTACCTTTTCTATTTGTTTAACTACTTTGAGTTGGGTTTATAACACTTGCAACTTGAAGTAGTCCTAGGTTACAGCAAATCAGGAAACTTGGAACCGTAAGAGAACTCTACCTGACATTATCTAGTTGAAGCTGTACATGCATGTGTCTTTCCGAAAGTTTGTTGAGTTCTTGCTCCTGATTCTCTTTGAATGAACTATATTCCAATTTCACTGAAGTAAGCTCCTTGTCAGCAGAATGAAGAACTACTCGCAGGTCATGCACCTCGCTTTTCAAAACTAAAAAACAAACAGAATAAATTCTTAACAGGTTACAAGAATTTTTTATAAAACAAGCAAACTGCTGAGCACAATGGCTCATGCTTGTAATCCCAGCAACTTGTGAGGCTGAGGCAGAAGGATCATTTGAGCCCCGGAGTTTGGGACTACCCTGGATAACATGGTGAGATCCCATCTCTAAAAGAAAACTTTTTTAAACAAAAAATTAGCTGGGTATGGTGGTGCACACCTGTAGTCCCAGCTACTTAGGAGGCTGAGGCAGAACGATCTCTTGAGCCTAGGAGTTCAAGACTGCAGTGAGCTATGATCGTGCACTCCAGCCTGGGCAACAGAGCAAGGCCCTGTCTCTTTAAAAAAAAAAAAAAAAGCAGGCAAATAAATTTGATAGGTACTATTCCCACAGTCAGCAAAAACAAGTTGAAGAGATCATTTTAAGTAAAGATGTTGAACAACTAATTGGCAGGTATCTAGGAGCACTGACATTTCTTTTTTCTTCCTCTCTGTTGTATATGGTTTTTAGTACAATTTTACTGAAAAAGGATGAGTTAACATCTCTCCTTGACTTGCAGGTCACTTGACATTTCTAGACTTCTACTGTAGAATGTGCATCAAAACTCTTAATATAAAGAAAAAAAAAATCAAAAGGTTTAACATACTTTAAGTGCCCTAATCTTAATTATTGAAAATACCTTGGAAATGTACCAGAACTTTTCAACATGGGTTAAATACTTCTGGTCTTTTTCTTTTTTTCAACGAATCCCAAAACAGATTAAAATACTTCTGGGCCGGGCGCGGTGGCTCACGCCTGTAATCCTAGCACTCTGGGAGGCCAAGGCCGGTGGATCGCTCAAGGTCAGGAGTTCGAGACCAGCCTGAGCGAGACCCCGTCTCTACTAAAAATAGAAAGACATTATATGGACAACTAAAAATCTATATAGAAAAAATTAGCCGGGCATGGTGGCGCATGCCTGTAGTCCCAGCTACTCGGGAGGCTGAGGCAGTAGGATCGCTTAAGTCGAGGAGTCTGAGGTTGCTGTGAGCTAAGCTGACGCCACGGCACTCACTCTAGCCTGGGCAACAAAGTGAGACTCTGTCTCAACAACAACAACAAAAAAAAATACTTCTGGTTTTCTAAGGAAACCCCAACTATAAGTTAAATAATTTTTTAGATCAAAGAAAATAGAATGGCCGTCTTTTGTTTTAGCTTTATTAAAGCTACTGCAAATACCATGAAATAAACTGAAAAAACTAGGGATCAAATGATACTCTCACATCTACAAATGTGTAGAAACATATAACTTATGCTTTATTTTGTCAATATTAAAACACTCAGCTTATGAATTCAGGATACTTCATTTTTAAAGCAGTTTAATTAAAACTTTAAGCAAACATTTATATCATTTGTTTGTGGGAAACCCTGGAGAAAATTACACTTTATGGTGTATTATTGTTACTCACTGCTGCCATATGAACTCAAGTCTGGTCATCTACCAATAAGAAAACAACCAAACAGAAACACAGGAACATTTCTTTATATGAGTAAAAAGATCCTGAGTTACAATATTCCTTCAGGTCACAAAGCTCCTAATTGTTTAAACTTACAGTCATTCTTAGTTTCAGTGTCTTGAAGTTGCTTTTCAAGGATATTCAACTGTGAGAGAAGCTCTTGCTGCTGTTTGGTCCAATCAGTTCTTTCTGATGCGAAAAGCTTTGAGAAAGAGATACATTTACTGGAAAAGGAATTCTAGCATGCTAAGATGCACTCCAAATCATTAATTTCTTTGTTTTTAAAGTCTAGTTTTAAGGTCTCTCAAAATTGGCTGTCCCCATGAACTATACTGAAGATGATCAACAAAGTAAAGGATCACTGCAAGAAACACAGACTGCCATCTTGCTTTCTTCTAAACACAAAGCAAGGGATCCATTTGCACTACAGACTAACTGGGCCAGAATTCAAACTATGCATGTCTGCTTCATTATCAGAGAAATATGCTAAGTAACAAAGTAGAGACTACAACTCAAGTAAGCCTTGACTAAGTCTGCGGGAAGACATTTTCCTCCTTTAATACTCTTACTTTGAGGACATGTTTCATACATTTTCTGAGGCCATGCTCTCTTGGTCTTACCTCCTGCACTTGAGTAGAATGATGTTCCAGTTTGTCAACATGCTGCTGAAGCTTTAGGTTTTTGTGCTCTTCTTCATCTAACTTAACTTGAAGAGCACTCATTTGTTCCTGCAACACAAAAACTTCAGTCATCAAAAATTCTTTTAATGGAATTTGCAAATATTCCACCACTTTTTTCATTTTAAAGAGACAAAACAAAACAAACTCAAAACCTCATATGAACAAAGGTATCAAAGGCCTATTTGGAGCCAGAAAACAATGTCAAAAGACCATGTACTAATGATTTCTCATGTTTTAGAATTACACTTGTGGTCCATCAAAGGAGATCATTTGAAACACAAAGGAAAGAAATGGTTAAAATTTAAATCTTAGATTAAATCATAGAGCCCTCTTAAGACTTCTAAGAAGCTTCCTCAGGCTGCATGGGGTCACCTCACCAGAAAGACCACCACGGCCTGGAAAATGCAAATTATTGAATTTGGGGTGGTCTGGCCCACTCCAAGTTTTACTGAACAGTAGAAAACCTTTTTTGAAAAATTACCAAACCACCAGAATTCTGAGACATTCAAATTTCACATTATTGCAAAGACACTAAAAGTTGTCTAAAATTTGATCTGTAATAAGATTCTTTTAACCTTCTTTAGCAGATATAGCACTATGCCATGTAAACCAGGTATGGAATTTGAAGCTAGTAGCAAACTGGTCATTTTACACAGAGGGAATCAAAGCCCTTGGAGACTGGAGAATGACTTGCTAAAGACGGCAAAGCAAATAAAAAAATAAGAGTAGGCTGATTTCCAAGCCAGAGATGTTTACACACTCACACTTAAAAAGATAGGATTTTAATATTAAGCAGGTTTGAACTCTATAGGAATTGAAATGATAAACAAAGCAAATTTATTTAAATGAATGTCTACTTTTTCTAGAACTAAACATTACCTGCACTGTTCTAAGCTCTTCAGAAATGGCCTCAAAAGCTTGTTCATTCATCTCAGGTGGAACTGGCTCATTTAATATATCATTATCTAATAAGCTAGAATTCTGAGTATGTAGTGAGCCAGAGCTCCCTGTTTCAGGGCTTAATTTTGGTACCAGTCGAGAACGAAGTTGATAAGCCTTGGTCGGTGTAGTTATAATCTGCATCAAAAATGATTATGAAAAACAACATTAGCACACATAAAAAAAAGAGCATAGTTAGTAATTTTGTGAACAGAGAGTATAAAATTGGAATTCTATACATCAAAAGGAGAAAGTGCCCTTGATAAACAGCATAGAAATGTCCCAAGTGGAAATGAATTTATCAGCTCAATGCAGTCGCAAGCAAAATTCTAATAAGATTTTAAAAAATGAAACTCGATAAGCTGATATCCAACTTCATACAAAGAATAAATGTACAAGAGGCCAGACAATTAACAAGAGAGAAAATTAGGGAAACTTCTCCATCTGATATAAAAATACGTTATAAGGGTATGGTAATTAAAACAGTACATTATTAGCATATGTGTGGTCAACTAGAACATTGGAAAAAAATACAAAATCCAGAAACAGAATGATTTATGCATGGAAATTTCAAATTAGTGAGAAGAACATAGAATGTTTTTAAAAAAGTTAAATCCCTTTCTCATACTATTCAAAAATAAAATAGCAGATGCACAAACACTTCAATGTAAAAACAAAATTAAAGGCATAAAAGTCACAAAGATAAAAATCGGTAAGCCTGGCTACATCAAAATTCTAAAACTTCTATATAACAAAAGCATCACATGCAAAGATGAAAGACAAGCAACATGATGGACAGATACATTGGCAATATACATAACAAAAGATTAATACATAAAAACTCCCACAAATCAGAAGAAAAAGATAAACAACCAATAGGAGAAGAATATACAAATGGAGATGAATGTATGAAATGATATTCGACCTCACTAGAAATGAGAGAAATGAGAATTAAAACCATTAAGAACATTTTTCACCCATCAGATTATCAAGCATTAAAGAGCCTGACAATGCCAGTTAGCAGGGACAGTGCAGGGAGAGAAGTGTATCCATACCTAGCAAGGCACGTGGTGCAGCCCCCAGGAGCGAACTTCAACAGGACTGGCTCAAACGCTAAAACATCCTAAGACTACAACTTCTCCTTTAACAGAAGCTACCCCAGAGAATGCATATGCTGGAAACCATCTAAATAAGCCATGAGTCATCCAAAACATAGAAGCCTAGGTTTAAAATGAGGTAATGTTCTAGGTACCAGTTAATATGGAAAGATCCAACGCATAACCCCAAGTTAACAAAACCATACTGCAGAATAACATGCAGGATGACTCCACTTAAAAAAAAAAAAACCACCAATAACCAATCTATGAAACAACCATATGTGTTTTCTCTGTCTGTACATATTTACTGTACAAAAATGCTAACAAAAAAGATTAAATTACCTTTAGGGATGGGGGATAAAAAGCTAGATTAGACCTAGATTGGCAGTGGTGCTCAAAAGGAATTTTAATCTTAATTGTCTATGAATCTTTTTTAAACAAAGAGAAGGTATTCATAAAGTACTCATACAATTAAACACAAGCAAAAACAACAAAAGATCTGAATTGCGATGCCATTCTTGGTAAACCTCCTAATCCTCTTAGTCCTGTTTGCTCAGTTATAAAAGGAAGAAGTAGAACTAGAATGCCACAGTGCTTCAAGCTCTATAATTCTATTGTGCTAAGGGGCTATAGGCACACGATTATAAGACATTTGGCAATATTCTTCAAGTACTTTAAAATAATTTCCTACAAAGATTTCAAAGCTCATCTTTTTATTATTATTATTATTATTTTTTTATTATTATTATTTTTTTTTTGAGACAGAGTCTCGCTCTGTTGCCCAGGCTAGAGTGCCATGGTGTCAGCCTAGCTCACAGCAACCTCAAACTCCTGGGTTCAAGTAATCCTTCTGCCTCACTGTCCCGAGTAGCTGGGACTACACGTATGTGCCACCATGCCCGGCTAATTTTTTTCTATATATATTTTTAGCTGTCCAGATCATTTCTTTCTATTTTTAGTAGAGATGGGGTCTCGCTCTTGCTCAGGCTGGTCTCGAACTCCTGAGCTCAAACGATCTGCCCACCTCGGCCTCCCAGAGTGCTAGGATTACAGGCGTGAGCCACCGTGCCCGGCCAAAGCTCATCTTTTTAAAAAGAAAAAAAAATTCTACCTTTCTAAGAGAAAAATAGCATTTTCTGGGTTAAATGGATCATGATCTATCCATACAATAGATTCTTGTGCAGCTGCCAAAACAAATCAAAAGCCAAAAAACAAACAAAAAAGGAGAGAAACTTCTTTTTTCCCTGCAGACATGGGACAAACTCTAAAATACTGTTTATGTTTAAAACACACATACACCCCAACTGTAAAATGATGTGTATATTATACTACTATTTGTATAAAATAAGAAAACACTTGGTGACACTGATCACCTCCAAAGAGGGTCTTGATTGGCTGGAAGGACAGCAGAAAGAAAGAGACTTGTCAATGAATGGATACCCTTTAAAAATTTCAGTCATGTGAATTATTCAAAATGGATAAAATTATTTTTCAAAAAAAAAAATAAAATAAAATTATTTTTCAAAGTAGTTTTGTATTAGGTGACACAAAAAGCATCACTGCTAAAAATAACCTTTACAAATAAACATCTATTTATTTATTTAATTTATTTTGAGACAGGGTCTCGCTGTGTGGCCTGGACTAGAGTGCAGTGGTGTGATCATAGCTCACTGCAACCTCAAATTCCTGGGTGCAAGCGATCCTTCTACCTCGGCCTCCCAAGTAGCTGGGACTACAGGCATGAACTATCATACCCAGCTAATTTTTCTATTTTTTGTAGAGATGGGGTGTTGCTCTGTTACTCAGACTAGTCTCAAACTCCTGGCCTTAAGCAATCCTCCCACCTGGGCCTCCCAAAGTGCTAGGATTACAGGTGTAAGCCATCATGCCCGGCCAACATCTATTTATTTTTTAAGTTTAATATGTATAAGGAAAGTTTGTTGTTGTTGTTGTTTTTTAAGAGATGAGGTCTCGCTATGTCACCCAGGCTAGACCTGAATTCCTGAGCTCAATCTTCCCACTTTAGCCTCATGAGTAGCTTGGGACTACAAGCGTGGGCCACCATACCTGGCTAAGTAAAGGCTTTTTACACCTTCAGAGAATTTGATACAAAAGTTAAAATCACCATCATCAGCATCAACTCCTCATCCTTTTACTTTCTTTACATATTTCCCTTTCTCTCTCCCCATCCTTAGATGTTCACACATTTTCTTTTATGAGGGCTACAGTTATTTAGGAGGGAAAAAACCACTCCTGTTATTCCCACTGTCATCTGTGATCTAGCATTTCTATTCTTCCACTGTAAGCTTTGAGCACATGTTACATTATAGCACAGCTGCCATTTACTGAGATCTCCAGGTTCCAGGCACTTTTTATCAATTATCTCATCTACAGCTCTAGAATCCTGCAATTAAATTACCTTCACCCCTAATTTAGAGGAAAGAATAGTAAGGTTCAGAAGTTAGGAAACCTGGCCTAAGGTTAGCAGGTTAGAATTAGATTCCAAATGCTAACTTCCTTCCTACCCCACCCTGCCATCAGGACACTAGGACCACTGTGACCCTGGTATAAACTGCCTGCAAGGGACTCTGTGCTTGAGATAAATCATGAAGATTCTGTCCATTATTAATAAAATGAGATAGCACTGATTTAAGATGGAAGTATAGGACGGGCATGGTGGCTCACGCCTATAATCCTAGCATTCTGGGAGGCCGAGGTGGATCGTTTGAGCTCAGGAATTCGAGACCACCCTGAGCAAAAGTGAGACCCCATCTCTACTAAAAATAGAAAGAAATTAGCTGAATAGCTAAAAATACATAGAAAAAATTAGCTGGGCATGGTGGTGCATGCCTGTAATCCCAGCTACTCGGGAGGCTGAGGCAGAAGGATTGCTTAAGCCCAGGAGTTTGAGGTTGCTGCGAGCTAGGCTGACACCATGGTACTCTAGCCTGGGCAACAGAGTAAGACTCTGTCTCAAAAAAATAAATAAATAAAAATAAGATGGAAGTATTGCTTCACATTACCTACCTTAAGTGTTTCAGCATGAATTTTATTCAGCTGAGAAACTTCTTGCCGCTTGCAGGCTTTTGTTGCTTCCAAAATGTTTTCAAGATTAAGGTTTGCTTTTTGCAAAGACTGAAGCTCCGATTCCAATTCTAGCTGCCTTTTCCTAAGAGATATTGTAAAACTGAGTATTTCAGGTAATAAGTACTGTCAAATATTTGTAGAGGAATTTACAGATTCTGCTTTCAGATAACCTTCTAGTTATCTCTTTAAATCAGAGGTATGCTCTCAGATTATTACCCTCATTTTCCAGCTGGGTAAAATACAGCTCAGAGATTGATGACTGTTTAAGGTATTCAACTAGCAAATGGTAGAGCTCAAATTCAAAAGTCCAAATAGTCCATGATGATACCATATGTGACGTTATTTTTAAAACAAATATTTCATTTTATTTTAGGGTAGGATTAATCTTAGTTGTAATATGAATGTAATTTATCTTTGTTTTCTTTTACACAATTAGAATCAAGTAAGAATATTAATAAACCTATAATTTCTAAAAATCTTAATTTAGTTCATAACAACCATGATTTAAATTTAGCAACCAAAGAATTCGAGATGAAGAACTTA
This sequence comes from Eulemur rufifrons, assembly GCF_041146395.1. Classification (NCBI taxonomy): domain Eukaryota; kingdom Metazoa; phylum Chordata; class Mammalia; order Primates; family Lemuridae; genus Eulemur; species Eulemur rufifrons. Next base: position 150,429,406 of record NC_090989.1, read on the forward strand.
AGTTCAATAGATACTGATCTCAACAGGAGAGTATTGCTTAAAACATTTGTATCATCTAGATCATTAAATATACTATTAAAGAGCTAGAAATGAGCCCTTTTTCATGTTAAAATAATTGCTACTATGAGTTAATATTTATAATAAAATGCCCAATTAAATGATCAATATTAACAGTATGGCAAATGAACCCTAAAAGAAAATAGGTGCGCTTACATGTGTACTCACACTTTACCTAGTAAGTTCTTTGAATTCTTCATATTCTTGCTTTGAATTATTCACCTCTGTCTGAAGCTGCAGGAGTTGTGCTTTTAACTTCTCAGTGTTTGTGAATGAACATGGCTCTTTCTGAGCTTTAGGAGAAAATCCTTGTTGACCTGATAATAAGGAAACAAACTCAGTCTTTTTTTTTTTTTTTCCCTAAAGACAGGGTCTTGTTATGTTGCTCAGGCTGGAGCATAGTAGCTATTCACAGGCATGATCAGAGCCTACTATAGCCTCAGACTCTGGTCTCAAGTGATCCTCCTGACTCAGCCTTCCAAGGAGCTGGGAGTACAGGTGCATGCCACTGTGCCCGGCATTACAACCTTAATCTTTGAAAAATAAAAATAACAGAACACGTTTTCTAAGTTCTCTGCCAGGTATCAATTTTAAGCCACGAGGAAAAACAACAAATGGATTGGAAGGTGGGCCCTAAAATATAAGTGCTTATAACTCGGCAAGAGACACAGGATATAACACAGTCCACCAAAGAGGATTAGAAGTCATGTTTAAAAAGCAGAGAGGCCACAGGATGGAGAGGCATAGTTAATTTAAGGTAACACCTTTTCCATTAAGGGAAAGAACAATTTGTATAATGCTAGAAACATAGGTAGTTGAATCTTGCAGGAATTAGTGCTAGCAGCTAATGTTAACAGTAAATGAACTATTTAGAAAAGGAAACAAATAACAAGGGCAGCAAGTTGAAAGAACTTGGTATCATCTACAAGGGAGAAAATATAAATTTTCAGGTATTGTTTAGAAGACTGAATATATTGAAGAGAGTCCACCTAGTTTCAGCATTAGAATATATCATGTAAAAGGTGTTTAGAGAATGAAAGATGTTTAAACACCGGTGGAGTTAAAAACACAATTGCTGTTAGTATCTTTTGAAGGTAGTAAAGTTAAGGTACTATCAAGGCCAATATGGTCAACAAAATGCAGAGCACCATAGGGAAAAGTAGTTGAAATAAAACAGAAAACCTAATCTTAGCTTTGCATCTAAAATCTTAACCTTTCACAATTGCAAAGATGTGTAATCAACCTAAGTGCCTATCAAGTCATGAGTGCATGAAGAAAATGTGGTATATATGTCCCACAGAGTACTACTCAGCCATAAAAAAGGAACAAAATAATGTCTTTTACAGCAACTTGGATGGAAATGGAGACCATTATCCTTAGTGAAGTATCTCAGGAATAGAGAAACAAACACCATGGGAGCTAAATGATGGGTACAAAGAGATATAAAGGATATTGGAAACCAAGAAGCGGGTAGGGGAGTAGAGGTTGAGAGGTAAAAACTTACCCATCATATACAATGAACACTATTCTGGTGACGGCACACTAAAAGCCCCAACTTAAGCATCATACAAGGCATGCATGTAACAAAAACATTTGTATCCCCCCTAATATTTTGGAATTAAAAAAAGAAAAAAATAATAAAAAATAAAATCTTAGTCTCTCCACAACCCAAATATGTGACTCCATCTTATTCTTTCATTTAGTCATAACACAATGGAAGAAGGCTTAGAAATTCTTTATGAATGCAGAATAAAAAGATTAGAATGTTTGAGATTTCAACCTAACAAGAAACAAAGGATGAGAATGAGTATGATAAAAGACCATTAAAATACTAACTCTAAGAATGAGGCAAACACAGACTTTGTTACCAAATTCCAGGGAATTAACACCAATAGCTGCCAAGCCTGTTAGGATTAGTACTTACTAAACCACTTTTCATAGAGTAAAAGCAATCTCATGAAAATAACATGTAACCAACAGACTGCGTACATTGGTAGCCACAACACAAGGACAAAACACTATGCTGGGTGCATGGTGAGTCTGACCCCTCTGACATCTCTTACATTGTATAGCCCTTAGCCACACTGATTAAACATTTCAACTTCTACATTTATTCATGTTTGATTAGTTAAGCACTTTCCATTTCAAATACTTTAAACAGGAAAATTCCATTTAATAAAAATTAAAAGTAACAACTGAATAAATCTCTGTCAATAAAATAGAGAAATATCAGTATTTTCTTGCTATGTCTATTAGCCTACATAGTTTACCACTCTGTGATTTTTGAGAAAAAAGTTTAGTGAATGCCTTTTTACACCATAAAAGAATAAGTATGTGTACAAGAAATTAGCACAGCAGGTTTGGAGGCTAAAATGAAGACCCTAACTGCAAGGCACTACACATGCTTGTTAAACAGCCCCTTCTGGCCAGGTCCAGTGGCTCATGCCTGTAACCCCAGAGCTTTGGGAGGCTAAAGCTATGACTGTACCACTGCACTCCAACCTGGGTGATAAGTGAGATCCCATCTCTTAAAAAAAAAACAAAAAATAGCCCCTTTTTACAATGCATGTATACGACAATCATTTCTTACTTTTGTCATTTTTCTCTGTGCCACACAATTCTAAGAAAGCTTTTTCTAGTTTTGCAATGGTCTGGGCATCCATTGCTTGGGCTCTTTTCACGGGTTCTAATAATCGCAGTCTTCTATTCTCCTCCCTGAGGGAATGATTTTCCATAGCATACTTTGCAACTCTGGGGTGGTGCTCTATCTGTAAACAGAGAAGAGTTACATGCATTATATATTTACAAACATTTCTTTAGTAAATTAGTCTCTCTAAAAAGCCATTAGGAAACTTTAGGCACTACTGGCAGTATCATGCTGCAACTATTGTGGAAAGCAACATGGCATTTGTGATTAGATTGAAAATATGAATATCCTACAACTCTACTACTCCAAGTTGGAGTCTAGACCCTTGAAACTTTCACCCAGGTACCTAAGGAGATAAGCACAAGGGTGTATGTTAATGGCTGACTCTTTATGCAATGGAGATAGGTTAAATCAACACACTGAAAAGAAGGAAACTATGGACCAAGGTTAAATTGCCCTGTAAGATACGTTAGTTGAAAGAGGCAAGGTGCAGAAATGTGTGCAAGAGAAATAAAAGTAAAAACACCTATCCATAATAGTTTGAATATGCTTTAAAAACTCTGGAAAGATACACAAAAAGCTGATAACAGATTTGGGTTTTTTCCCCCCACAATGTGCCTATATTACCTATCCATCCTCCCTAGGGAAAAGGAAGAAGAAGAAAAACAACAACAACAACAAAAAACTTTAAAAGGCTCAATTCTATAAAGAGGCTACTGATTCAGACAACCACAACTGCCCATTGGGTTGCTATTTCGCTTGGCATGCTGGGGTTGAGTGCTATGTAGCAATATCACCACAACTTCTTCCCTTTTCCCTTCTCTTCCCTTTAACTATCTTGAAAAAGGGGGGAGGGGGGAGAAATTATACAATCATAATGTCAGTTGAATTCATATACAATTTCCATTACATTAAAGACTAAGCACTTTGTGACAAATTTATATTTGCTTTGAACTTCTTTTATGTTTAGAAATATTAATACTACAAATGTCATGTTCTCACTTGTTCTCGCAGAGTTTGAATCTCATCCCTTAATTCTGAGAGCAAACGATCCTGTTCCTCAGGCAGAAAACTTCCCCGGGATTCTTTGTGGAGCTTCTCCAGGCGTATTATTTGATCCTCTCGGAATTTCACAATCATTTTATTAGATTGAATAAATTTTTCCTTTTTGAGGTTGAGGTCTTCTAATTGGGTAATTTTTTCTATTAGAGACTTAAGAAATTCATAATTTGGTTAAACATGAAAAGTAATTCAGCTTCCCTAAAATTTCATAAACCCAGCAACAAATACTAACTTCAAATTTAATCTTAAAGTGATACTGCTAAGAGAGAGAACATTTAAAAAAAAAGAGAAAAAATTTAATCTTAAAGGCAAAATTAGATTTTTCACAATCTTCCTTTATTTATTAACCTGGTGCCATTTATTTCACTCAGTAAGACAATAAAAACCACATAGCGAAAGCCCAAAATATCTTTTTTTCTCTTTTTGAGATGGAGTCTCGCTCTGTCACCTGGGCTAGAGTGCCGTGGAGTCAGCCTAGTTCACAGCAACCTCAAACTCCTGGGTTCAAGCGATTCTCCTGCTACAGCCTTCCAAGTAGCTGGGATTATAGGCACATGCCACCTCACCTGGCTAATTTCTCTATTTTTAGTAGAGATGGGGTCTCGCTCTTGCTCAAGTTGGTCTCGAACTCCTGAGCTCAAGGGATCCTCCCACCTCGGCCTCCCAGAGTGCTAGGATTACAGGCGTGAGCCACCACGCCCAGCCCCTAAAATATCTTTTAGGGGGTAAAATCCCTTTTATTACTAAGTCAGTTTCCTACCTTCTTTTCCTGTTCAGAGTTCTTAAAGAATAACATTGCCTCCTGGAAATACTTCGTGTAATTAGTCTTCTCTTTGTCTGTAATAGATCCAGTAAGAAAGGGGAAAAAAATATTTATTTCTCAAATTTTAAAACCAAGAGATGAGCTAAAACAGACAGCCTTTAATTGACTGCTTTCAACTAATCTAAAAGAACCACACTGTCATCAGCAGATTATGGATTTCAAATTACCCAACTACATATTAGCTGTTCTTCAAAGAAAAATAAGTTTCTCTTTAGTTAATACATAATAGCTTATATATGGTATGACAGAATTATTAGAAGTGGATCTAAAAAAATTAGATGTGCACCTCTTGAGATCTAATTCACCCTCTTGGTTTTATGGATTTCAAATTAATTCATTCTCTACTAGCTATTCTTTGAAGAAAATTAAGTCTCTCTTATGCTATTTAGTAAACATATATAGGATTACATGTACTATAACAGAATTTTAGAACTGGATGTAAATGAAATTAGTCACTTTTTAGCACTTAATATGGATGAATTATTATTTTTTTTTAGAGACAGAATCTCATTCTGCTGCCCAGGCTGGAGTATAGTGGTATGATCATAGCTCCCTGCAACCTTGAACTCCTGGGCTCAAGTGATCCTCTGCTTCAGCCTCCTGAATAGCTAGGACTACAGGCTCATGCCACTGTGCCCAGCCAATTTTTTTTTTTTTTTTTTTTTTGAGACAGAGTCTCACTCTGTTGCCTGGGCTAGAGTGCCATGGCGTCAGCCTAACTCACAGCAACCTCAAACTCCTGGGCTCAAGCGATCCTTCTGCCTCGGCCTCCCAAGTAGCTGGGACTACAGATGACATGTGCCACCATGCCCGGCTAATTTTTCTATATATATTTTAGCTGTCCATATAATTTCTTTCTATTTTTAGTAGAGACGGGGTCTTGCTCTTGCTCAGGCTGGTCTCGAACTCCTGAACTCAAACAATCCGCCCGCCTCGGCCTCCCAAAGTGTTAGGATTACAGGCGTGAGCCACCGCGCCTGGCCCAATTTTTAATTTTTTTGTAGAGATAGGGTCTCACTATGTTGCTCAGGCTGGTCTCAAACTTCTGGCCTCAAGCGATCATCCTGCTTCAGCCTCCCAAAGTGCGGGATTACAGGCTCGAGCCACCACAGCAGGCCTATTCAAAATTACTTTAATTCCCCCTTCCACCATATCTCACAGAACTCAGTGACTACGGTATCTGTATCTGATTATAAACAACATACTGTGTTCCTATACAGGTGAAATAAACAGAGGTAAACAAACAGAAAGAAATACTTATAGAAAAATTTCGGTAGCCTTATGTGGTGACTATCTATCATCAGAGGGCTCTTATAATATTCTTTGTACACAGTCTTCTCTAAGATAAAGGACACTGTGCTCATCCTACCTGTGGTCAGAAAGTTTTCTGGTAGTGTCTGCCCTGAAGTAAGCTGGGACAGTTGTTCTTTGAGCCTCTTCACTTCAGCTTGGAGCTGGCTCACATTTCCTTGGGTGTCTTCATTTACCACTGCCTGTTCAAGAATTTTTTAAAAAGCATTAAAAGAATGCTTTTTGAGTTGTATAGTCCTATGTTTATATTTTTGGTATGATTTGGAGGGGTCAACAGCAAATAAAATTTCACTTCCATCTCACAAACAGTCAAAAGGCCACCAGGATGACAGTGTGCTAGAGTGGGGAAGAAGCTTCCTTTTCCTGTGCCTTCAGACCTACGGCCAGAGAGAGACCAGCACCAGCCAGGCTCTCCTCCCCCAAGCTCCCACTTTCTTCCTAGCTCTACTGACTGGCCCTGGGCCTTTAGACTGGGTTACCCTTAGCATCAGAGTGTGTTCACCTAATCCTTCCTTCCCTTTGAGAATGACAGCCTCCCCCCACCCTCCCAAGGTAGAAGAGCAAACACTTCAGTGGGTGTCATTTCCCCTCTGTCCTAGCTCCCTATGGTAGAGGAGCCTAGCCTGTAAGTACACGACAACTTGCAAGGCTAGCCTGAGCCCCATCAGCTTGGTAGAATCAACCCCCTCCAGAGGAATCCAACCCTTTATTTTTTAGCAGCCCTCCTGGAAGGAGGGGTTGGGTTGACAGCTCCATTCTGTTTTTCACCATTTCATTTTCTTAAAGAAATGTCTTACTTACAACTTCTAAAAGGTTAAAAAGGCCCACAAACAAATGTACCACCGAGGTGTGGGATGGTGGAGAAGGTTGTACACGTGTGGGGACAGGGAGTATGTGGGATCTCTGTCTTTTCTGTTCAATTTTGCGGTGAACCTAAAACGCCTATAAAAAAGTTTATTAAGAAAACATCAATTTTAAACAAGGCCCACAAAACCTACAGGATGACAAAAAGTGCCAACAGCTGAGCACCTACTAGATCAAAGGGACCCAGTTGTGAAATACCCAATACTTCAGTGAAGAAAAAACACCCTCTGACAGCCCCAAGGTCCCCTGTGTTTTTGTCTTAGGCCCAGCCTGCTCATTGGGAAAGATTTAAATAGCTCATCCTTAAGCCACAGATACCCTAGTACTTTCCACTAACAGGCTGCAGCAGGGGGACTCACCATTGATAGTGACTAATACAAGGCTCCTGGTTTTGTTGTTTTGTATGTTAACAAGCCATGTTTGATTGCTTCTGATTCTTATGGCTAGGCTCATTACAAGGCACTACTGTACTTCTGACATCACTGTCACATTGGTGACATCATAATTCTAATTATCACTGCATTTGTATACTCTCTAAAGACTTTTACTAAGTCTCAAGAGACTTAGGGTCAGGAAGCTCTAATGATTTTTCCTCCTCATATCTCTAATACCCCAGAGGGTCATGATCCAAGAAAGTAAAATGAGTGACTACTAGACCTATTTTGTTATGATGTACCGAGAGGAAGAGGCAACACGGATCTCTTCACTCTATGATAAGGGCGTCTACTTAGGGGGTAAGAATGACCAATTTCTCCCTTGAAAGAGAGAGGAAATTAATCTACCCATTTATGGCACTACAATTCTCTTGTCCGGAACCAAGGGGTCTCCCACCTCTCCAAAATAAGTAGGCAACTCCTTGGTCTTTTAACAGTCTGCACCAGTGGTTGGCAAAGTGCTGCCCGTGGGCCAAATACTGCCTGTTTTTTTAAAATCAAGTTGTACTGGAGCTATGCCCATTTGTTTACATTGTTATTATATTTAATCCCATTTGTCTATGGCTGCCTTCTCACTACAAATGCAAGTTGAATAACTGCGACAGGGATCATGAGGCCCAAGAAGCATAAAATATTTACCATCTGGCTCTTTATAATAAAAGTTTTCTCACCACTGGTGTACATGAATATCAAAGAAGGTTCTTGTACATGAAGTAAAATGGGGAATTCTTGGATATGATATTGTGAAATATACATTTGGTCTTAGCCCTGTTTTCTGGCATATGACTCCTAAAATCCTTGAACCCTCCAAAATGATAAATGTCTTTGTGCCTGCTAATGAGTTGATTGGTGGCTGGCAGCCCCTAGGTAGCTTTCAGGATGGGGTCCAGTTTCAGGAAAGCCCAAGGCAGGATTAGAGGGTTGGGACTTTGCAGCCCCAACCCCTAACTTCTAGGGAGGGGAGAGGGCTGAAGTTTTAAGCCAATCATCAACAGCTAATGATTTAATCAATCACGCTTGGTAATGAAGCCTCCATAGAAACCCAAAAGGACTGTGTGGCGGGGTGGGGGGGTGTGGTTTTAGATAGCTGAACACTCACGGAGTTTCCTAGAGGGTGGTTTGTCCGGAGAGGGCCACTACCCATACCTCTCCCTACGCAACTCTTCATCTGTATTCTTTGTAATATCCTTTATAATAAACTGGTACACATGTTTCTCCGAGTCCTGTGAGCCACTCTAGCAAATTCATCTAACCCAAAGAGGGGGTTGTGGGAGCCCGATCTATAGCCAGTTGGTCTGAAGCATAGGTAAAACAACCTGGGCTTGCAAGTGTCATTGGAAGTAGGGGGTTGTCTTGTGGGACTGAGCCCTCAACCTGTGGGACCTGACACTACTTCCAGGTAGATAATGTCAGAATTGAAATTTAATTAAAGGACACCCAGGTGATGTCCACTGCAGAACTGATTGATTGGTTTTGGTGCAAAGAAATCCCCATACACTTTTTGGTGACCAGAGGTCACAGAAGTCGTCTCTGTTGATTGTTGAGTGAGAGAATAGAAAAAACACTATTTTTTCCTTATATCCTCAGATTAGAGCTGTAGAAAATTCAAAAGACAAAGTTTGTCAAGGTTCTCAAATTACTTTCATAGCAGACCCTCCCCCACCATACACATGCATGCACATACTCACACCACACACCCCTCTGCTAGCATGCTTCAGACAAATTAGTTTCCAACCCAATTACAAAGTAAAAACTTTGCCTTCTCTTAAGAAAAAAACTAGCCAAACAATAAGGATAAGATCTAACCTAGATTTTTAATTGCATATGTGATATAGAAGGCTAGGAAAGATGAAATAGAAATATTGCATATAGCAAGAAAAGCTTTTACAGAGAAATAAATAAAAGTTAATGTCAATATTAGAGCAATCGCAAAAATGGCATACTACGAGCTTAACTATTTTTCTAATTTATTTAACAAAATATAAGCAGGTATTTTACCTTGTTTTTAATCAACTTGGCTCTTTGAGCAAAATTAAGTGTTGATAGGGTTTCCCCAAAACACCTGGATCCAGGATGAACATTTGCAATTATGGCTGTTTTGGCATTACCTCCAAGGGAATCCTGTTCAATGATATGAATGGTGCACATTTTCAAGTCAGCAATCACAAGATCTTTCTTTCTTTTTTTTTTTTTTTTTTTTTTTTTGAGACAGAGTCTCACTCTGTTGCCCAGGCTAGAGTGAGTGCCGTGGCGTCAGCCTAGCTCACAGCAACCTCAAACTCCTGGGCTCAAGCCATCCTCCTGTCTCAGCCTCCCGAGTAGCTGGGACTACAGGCATGCACCACCATGCCCGGCTAATTTTTTCTATATATATTTTTAGCTGTCCATATAATTTCTTTCTATTTTTAGTAGAGATGGGGTCTCGCTCTTGCTCAGGCTGGTCTCGAACTCCTGAGCTCAAACGATCCGCCCACCTCGGCCTCCCAGAGAGCTAGGATTACAGGCGTGAGCCACCGCGCCCGGCCCACAAGATCTTTCTAAGCAAAGAAATGTATTTTCTTGCTAAGGCTCAGAGACTATCCCACTATCAACCTTAGTGAGCATAACCAAAAAGAGCCCAAGAGCCCAATGATCTACTTTACCCGTAGTAAGAAGGTAAGTTTGGAGTCTCTGTAGCAAACATGTCTCTGTTTTCCATTACCCACATCGACAAGTGCAGTGATCACTTGGCCCAGGCAGCTCAATGATCGGTTTATGTTACCTGCTTCCTAAGGTGTTGGGGAAAAAGAACAAAAATTTAGGTGTACTGGTTACTTTTTGGTGTTTTGAATGAAAATACACCTAGCAGAGCGACAATTTTGGATGGAAAGGCAAGTCAGGGACAATGTTAATAAAAAACAACTAACTTTTAAGCAAAGAAAATGTGCCCAAATATCCCCTAACCTTTTCCTATTTGACATACACTACAATTGCAGTATTAGAAGACAAACACAAAAATCATGCAAAGAAAAAAAATATTAATGTCACTTCATGATTGTAATAGTTAAAAATTGACCTATAGGTAGCGATAAAGGCCAGAAAACAAGAAGGGAAAAAAGGACATAAAATCCATTTATGCGAAACAGTTTAAGGATATGATAACTAATAGCCCAAAGTCACTGATGAACTTATTACAACAGAATATTCAGTCTAATTCTGTAAAGGATAATAAAAACTCCTTTAAGACAGTAGTTTAAGGGGAAAAAAAAAATGTTTGAGCTAAATACGTTACGCTGGATTTTTACTGCAGGTAGCATATTTTGATAACTGGGTCTGCAGTGATGGGAATATTAAAAAAAAGTGAAAGAGTGAAAATCATAAAGCAAGATGTGCTGAATTCAGAGTTGCTGCTATGTGTATCACACAGTAAGTCAGGAAGGTGGTTAGGTGGCGTGGTTGAGAGCACTGCCTACAGAGCTGGACTACCTTGGTTTGAATCTCAGCTCTACCCTTATTAGCTGTGTGATCCTGGACAATTTACTACAATTTCTTTAATCGTAAAATAGAAAGGATAATAGCACCTACTTCTCAGAGTTGTTGGGAAGGTTAAATGAGTCAATATACGTAAAGCATTTTACAACAGGATTGGCATATGTCCTTTAATAAGTATATCCTATGTTTATTATGCTTCAAATCTCAATAGAAACATGAGCTTTAGATTGCCCAAAACTGCCCGAGAGCCTAGGAGGCGCAAATCCTCACTTTTAACGCAGCAAACAGTAGACTTTTCCCTTACCACTTCCAACTCCTCTACCCTAGTCCATGTATATCTTAAACTATAGAATCCACACAAATTTTATTGGTGATTCATATTATAATACATATATACATACTGACAATACGTATCAGATAGAACCTCTGGGGCCACTGCTAATACCTTAGCCTAGGACTAGGTCCTTAACCCTCTGCACCTGAATTTTAAACAGCATAACTGGTCTTCTTTCTCTTTAGGCTCTCCCCTCTTGAATCTGACAGTGGTGGGTCAGATGGCTAAGTTTTTATAAAACAGACTTTCTTCATGAAATCATTCATTTGCTCAAAATTTTTAAGTGTCTCCCAGTGTTGGGTGAATTGAGCACAAACGCGGCCTGGCAATACTGGGGTCCTTGATGATCTGAACGTACTTGCCTCTCTAACCAACCAATCCAGTGACCCATCTGAAATGCCAAATGCCACACTTGTTCTTCATCCACAATAATCTCTGAGATGCCCCGCTGCCAGCATGCATTCCCTATTCCTCTCTCCTTACCAAAGCCTTTGAGACAACTCAGGAACTACTTCTTTTCCACACTCCTCCCTCGAGAAATCCATGTCGCATTCTTCTTCTGGCCCCTGCTGCCTCTTGTACCGTTATCCTCTCTGGCATGAATTTAAACATTCTTGCTATTGACAGACCTGCCCTATCCCATTTATGTTTACTATCCCTACCCCACAACAAAAATCTCTATTCCTTTCAGATAAAAACAATTTCTTACTTATTTCCAGCCCTTACAACTCTCAACTTCGTACAGTCATATATTGCTTAATGATAGGCATACATTTTGAGAAATGCATCATTAGGCAATTTTGTCATTGTGCAGACATTATAGAATGTACTTATACAAACCTAGATGGTATGGCCTTCTACACATCTAGACTGTATGGTATAGCCATTATAACCTTATGGGCCACCATCATATGTGGTCCGTCATTGACCAAAACATCCTTAAGTGTCACATGGCCATACTGACTTCTAGGAAGAATTCACATACACGTTGAAGACAATAATTTCAATCTTACCTTCAACCTCACCCCTTCTGCATGGGTATCTTTTTGTCTTTCAGATCCTGCTAAATCCACCAGGTTGAGTAGGGAGGTCCGTATATTCACAGTCTCATGGCTTTTCTCCATGGACTCTATTGTAATTGTAAAGACTGCATGAGACCTAGACGATTCTCTGTTCATTGATGTTGATGCCACACGTCTGTTCCTCCATCCTCCAGACAACACCTAGGCAAAAGGAAAATATATTAAAGAAGCAACAGTAGGTATACTTAAGACAAACTTAAAACATAAAATAAGCACTTGAGAATCACTCATTTTAGTAAGAAAAATACTAACATATAGTTAATCACCTACTTTAAAATATTTACACAAAGTATTTTTTCTCTCTAGAACAGGAGTGAGGAACAGCTATGGCCTTTCCATTGTTATCTAGCTTTTTAAGAGAAATTATATTATGATAAGTTCCAAATGGTATACAACAGCCACCAACATCAGCAGGAAATCTGTAAAGGGTGGTAAGAAAAATTACTGGTCCATCAAGAAACATACTCAAGTTATTTCCTTTCCTTTGTGTTCCCTCTCCATGTTACAGAAAGAGAAAAAACACGAGATCAGAAGGCATGAGACCTAGAACTAGTTTTACCATCCTCTATTTGTGTTAATTTAAAGTAAATCATAAAACCTCTCTGGGCCGGGCGCAGTGGCTCACGCCTGTAATCCTAGCACTCTGGGAGGCCGAGGCGGGTGGATCGCTCGAGGTCAGGAGTTCAAGACCAGCCTGAGCAACAGTGAGACCCCCGTCTCTACTAAAAATAGAAAGAAATTATATGGACAACTAAAATATATATATACAAAAAATTAGCCAGGCATGGTGGTGCATGCCTGTAGTCCCAGTTACTCGGGAGGCTGAGGCAGTAGGATCGCTTAAGTCCAGGAGTTTGAGGTTGCTGTGAGCTAGACTGATGCCACGGCACTCACTCTAGCCTGGGCAACAGAGTGAGACTCTGTCTCAAAAAAAAAAAAAAAAAAAAAACCTCTCTGAACCCTTTTTTTTAAGTAGAGTTACTAGACAATGAGAATGTTGGATAATAAAAATCTCTAAATTATCTCCAAGCCTAAAGTTTTGTTGGCTCTTTCAGTCTACAAAGCATTTTTCCCCTCAATTCTCTATGGCAAGCAGAATATATGAAGGTTCAGGCTGCAGGCTCTGGAATCTGATGAACATGATTGGTCACTATTTTCTAGGTATGGTCTGGGGCCAATTGAACCTTTTCAAGGCTCAGCCTCCACACCCGTGCAATGGGAATATGGGTCCCTACCCCTAGGACAGAACATTTAAGTTTAATGTGTGTATGAATCACCTAGGGATCTTGTTAACATTCAGACTTTGATTCAGTATGAGGTGGGGCCTGACATTCTGCATTTCTAACAAGCTATCAGGTAACACTGATGTTCTGAGGACCACATTTTGAGTAGCAAGATCATAATAAGTACAGGGTAAAATGGGGAAATTAGTATCTTTACCTCAAGGAGTATATTCAAAATTAAATAATGTACACAAAAAAAGTTAACACAGTGCTTCACATCTATACTCAATAAATACTAACTGTTCTAATCCTCTCTATTACCAAGCCACAGTATAAAATTGAAATTATTTGTATCTTTTACATTTCTTGGATAGTACTTTATGCTTCCTTTTCAAAACCTTAAATACTGTGTATTAAATAGTAAGTAAATCATGATACATTCATACTGCTGTAAAAAACAAAAGAGAGACTTCCTTAAACACAGGACAAACTCAAAAATAATATTATCTTAAAAAAGCAAGGTGTAAAAGTCACACAGTATGCTATCACTTGTGCAACATAAGGGGGAAAAGCAAATACAAGCATGTTTGCTTGAATACTTATACAAAAATCAAAATATAAACAAAAATACTTGATGAATGTTCATGAATTAGAAGAATCAATGTTGTCAAGATGTCAATTCTACCAAAAAAGATCAATAGACTCAAAACAATCCCATTCAAAATACCAGCAGTCTTTTTTGTAGAAATTGACAAGCTGATTCTATATAAACGATAATGCAAAGGACCAAGAATAACCAAAATCATTGCCAAAAAAAAAACAAAGTTGGAGGACTTACCCTACCTGATTTCAAGATACTACTCAGCAATAAGCTACAATAATCAAGACAGTTTTGTTACTGGTATATAACATATAGATTAATAGAACAGAATACAGTCAGATATAAACCCATACACGTACGGTCAATTGATTTTCATCAAAGGTGCAAAGGCAATTCAATGGGACAGCAGGCATGATGGCGCATGCCTGTAGTCCTAGCTACTTGGGAATCTGAGGGCAGAGGATTGCTTGAGTCCAGGAGTTCAGGGCCAGCCTGAGCAACACAGCAAGACCCCATCTCAAAAAAAATTAAAAAGGCAAATCAATGGGAAAAAGAAAGTTTTTTTCCAACAAATCATGTTGTATACTGGATCAAAAACAAAAAGGCAAGAAAACAGTACTAAATAAAACAGACAAAAACACTAAGGAAGATGGTAGAAAGTAGTCCAACAATATCAATGATCCGGCTGGGAGCAGTGGCACACGCCTGTAATCCTAGCACTCTGGGAGGCCGAAGTGGGTGGATCACTCGAGGTCAGGAGTTTGAGACCAGCCTGAGCAAGAGCGAGACCCCATCTCTACTAAAAATCGAAAGAAATTAGCTGGACAACTAAAAATATATATAGAAAAAATCAGCCGGGCATGGTGGCACAAACCTGTAGTCCCAGCTACTTGGGAGGCTGAGGCAGAAGGATTGCTTAAGCCCAGGAGTTTGAGGTTGCTGTGAGCTAGGCTGATGCCACGGCACTCACTCTGGCCTGGGCAACAGAGTGAGACTCTGTCTCAGGACAAAAAAAAAAAAAAAAAAAAAAAATTATAATCAATGATCCTATTAGTGTAAATAAATTAGGTATGATACTATCAAGAGTGGTCTAAAAAAAAGCAAAATATACCTATGGGGTTTACAAGAAACATCTAAAACAATAAAACACAAAAGGACTGATGAGAAAACACATACCAGGCAAATCATAATCAAAAGAATGCTAAATGGTGTATGAATATTAGACAAAAGAGATTTGTAAAGCACAATGTGTTGATAGGAAAGCATAGAGTCAATAAAAAATTATATCTTCAAGTCAAAGGAACATATACTAATCCTACCATTGTACGTGTGCCTAATAAAACAGTCTACAGCAGATCCTCAAATAACATCATTTTGTTCAATGTTATTTTGTGGTGATGCTGATGAGGGGGAAAAAAATCAATTCCCAGCTGGGGCTACTATGTGGAGTTTGCACATTTTCCCCATGTATGCATGGGTTTGTTTGGGTACTCCAGTTTCCTCCCACATCCCAGAGATGTGCACATTAAGTGAATTGGTGTGTCTAAATATTGCCAATGTGCCAGGTGTGGTGGCTTACACCTATAATCCCACACTTTGGGAGGCTGAGGCAGGAGGACTGCTGAGACCAAGAGTTCCAGACCAGTCTGTGCAACAGAGAGAGACCTAGTCTACACAAAAAATAAAAAAAATCAGCAGGGCGTGGTGGCGTGCACCTGTAGTCCTAGCTACTCAGGAGGCTGAGGCAGGAGGATCACTTGAGCCCAGGAGTTCAAGATTACAGTGAACTATGATCATGCCACTGTACTCTAGCCTGGGTGATAAAATGAGACCCTATTTAAAAATAAATAAATAAATAAATAAATACTGTGAGTGTGGGTGTGTGAGTGTGCCCTATGATATAATGAGGTTCTGTCCAGGGCTGGTTCTGGCCTTGCACCCTGAGCTGTCAGGATAAGTTCTGGCTACTCCTAAGCCTGAACTGGAATAAATAGATTGGAAAATGAATACAAATGATTGTCAAATAAAAATCCACAAAATACAGAATAATCATACAAATGCATAACAATAAATGATGTGGTACAAAAGCGCTCAGCGAGCCCATCACATTTGTTACTGTTTGTTTCTGAACTGCACAGTAGTAGGCGGGGCTAATGACAATTTTCATTTTGCAAACATTTATTCCTGGATTTAGCCCACCACCACTACAACTGCCATCACTACTGAGGCACCAAATCCCGGGTAATTATCTTACTTGTTTTTATTAATCTTTCTTTAATGCATGTATAGGTCGCATTTATTTCATGTTTAATATTAGAAGTGTCTTGCATCTTTATTTGGAAGGTTTTGATGTTTTTGTGACCAGAAATATGCCATAGAAACTTAATTCTTATTTATATCAATTAGCCTATGGTATTATTGGTTTTATTACACATTGTTTCACTTAAAGCCAGTTTCCAAGAACCTACCAACATTAAGTGAGAACTTACTGTATTTCCATAAGTATACATATATTAAAATAGACAAAAATCAAGATGAAATTAATAAAACCAACACCTTATTGGGAGATCAATATATCTTTCTGAAGTATCAATAGATTATAGAAGACAAATGAATAACATCATAAAAATCTTATACCCAAGGATATACATTCTTCTCAAGCACATATGACATTTATAAAAATTGATTATTGTATTAATCCATAGATCATGTCTCAATAAATCTCAAAGGCTATGAATCACACAAGACCACAATCTCTGACTCCAATGCAATTAAAAATAAATGTGAGAAATAAATTAGAAATTCTCATACATTTGGGAATTTTAAATCACATTTTTAAGTAATTCATGGGTCAAAAAAATTATAATAGAAAAATATTTAGATCTAAATAATTAAAATATTAAAACTTGTATGAACTTTAAAAAATATTAAGAAGTAAATTTAAACTATCAAATACTTTTATCACAAAAGAAAGGCCAAAATGAGATAAGCATCCAGTTTACGAGGAAAACGAGCACCATGATAAACCCATAATAAAGTAAAAATGAAGAAAATATTAAAGAGCAAGGCCATATAAACAATAACAAGTATGTAAAATGGAAACAAAATGGCAGCAAAGATTTAAAAAATGAGAATACTAGGAATAGCCTTATGCCAGTATATTTGAAAACTGACAGCAAACTAAAATTTTTCTAGGAATATGTAACTTACAAAAACTGACCCAAGAAGAAATAAAATGCCTGCGAACCTCTATTAAAGAATTTTTACTTGTAGTTGAAAGTCTCACAAAATACAAGGCCCAGATGATTTCTACCATAATACCTAAGAACAGGTCATTCCAATCATAAAACTTCCAGAAAATAGATAAAGGTGATAATAAAACAAGACAAGGAGAACAAGACAAAGAGAAATGACAGGTTGATATCAACCTTTAAAATTGATGAAAAATATTAAACAAAATATTACCAAATCTAATCTAGTACCTTATCAGGTTAACAAGTTAAAGGAGAAAAATCATATGATTATCTCAACAGAGGTGAAAAAAAGCATTGGACAAAATTTAACACATATTCTTGATTTTATAAGATAGTTGGCAAGATGCCTGATTATAAAAGCATGTTATAAAAATCAACTACATCTCTATGCACACCTAACAGAAAATGTAATTTTAAAAAAGATAGAATAAGAACGACTAAACAGTCGGGCTTGGTGGCATGTGCCTGTAGTTACAACTACTCAGGAGGCTGAGGCAGGAGGATCGCTTGAGCCCAGGAGTTCAAAGTTACAGTGAACTATGATTGGGCCACTGCACTCCAGCCTAAGCAACAGAGCAAGACTGTGTCTCAAACAAAACAAAACAAAACAAAACAAAACAAAACAATAAAAAAAACCCCCAGCAACTAAAAACATAAGGTATATTAGAATAAATTTAACAAGAAAATTATTAAAATTACATTGTAAGATATTAACCTAAATAAATGAAGAAACATATGATGTTCATGCACAAACTGAATATTGTAAAGATGTTAATTCTTTCACACTGGTCTATAACTACAATGTGATTCCAGTCAAAATCCCAACATGATTTTTGAATGTACACATACATACATACTGGGTCACATATATCCCTTACTGGGGGAGGCTCAGTTTAAAAAGTTTGAATCAGAAGACTTGTTGAAGACGAAAGAATAAATTAATAGTGGAACATTATACAGCAGGGAAATTAAATGAAATGCAACATAGATGAAGTTCATAAACCATGTTGAGTTTAAAAAGTCAAAGAGAACTAAATAAATACTTTTTAAAACTCAAAAACAGGCAAAACCAATATATTAATATGTACATGATTTAAAAGTGGAAGAAAATGATGATGACATTCAATAAGAGGTGCTTAATTTTGAGGAGGAGCCAGGGATACAGGATAGGAAGGAGAACACAGGTAAATAGGATAGTACTGGTGATATTTTGGTCTTAAATTGTCTAATGGGCTCCTGCAAGTTCACTTTAACATTGTGCTTTGTAACATATGCATATTTTTCATGTATCAAATAACACATAATAAGAAATTATTTAAAATCAATTGGCCAGATCAGATTCCATAAAAATGTAAGCAGAATACTTTGTAAATTCCTGTCAAGAGGTTTGTTTTTCCTGAGCTGGATGCTCAAGAAGTTGGCCTTTTACACTACTAGGGCTTTTGACACTTAACAAGTAAGCAAAGCTAGAAAGAACAGAACAGCCTGCTGGTTTAAGGCTACAGTTCCTAGGAGTGCCTCAAACAGGCAGTTCCCAGTAGGAACCACTAAAGAAATATGGTCACTAATGAATTGTTACCTACAAGGTAGTTTTTAAGAGTACCTGATTAGAATGAATAGCACCAAAATAACGCAAAATCAAGCAGCTCAAAGTTTTACTTTAAGGAGAGATCTATAAAATACTGCCAATATTTCTTTACTTCTCAAGAACATTCTGTATTATGCCTTTATGACATATTTTTGGCACCTCAATTCTTTTGCGAGACTGGGGTGCTTTCACAGCCTGTTTGTTACCTAATCATCAAATAAATATTCATGGCAGTGTACCTGATAGGCTTCGGCAGCTGAGGTTACCACCTGCTCCACCGCACCAACAACAAAGACTCCTTTCTTGATATGTTCCCTTAAGTACAGTCCAGCTGATGCAGAGTCCAGTAGGTCGAATATCTGCTCGTTGTAGATTTCAATAAAAGAACACTTACAAAGGAAACTCTTCCCAGCTCCAGCCTGAAAAAAGAGAAGCTTTGTTTAGATACATTATTTTTATGTGTTCAATCCTAGCTTTAATGAGCATGAATCTTGCATTTGTTTCACAAGATGTAAATTGCCTACACTATCATCCTTTAATACCTAAAAGTCAGTTAAAAAAATCTAAATAACTAGTTTCAACACATCATTATATTTTAAAGCATCATCAAACTGTGGTCCCAGGAGCCCTAGAGGTTTCCAAAGGTGCCTCAGAGCCAACACAGAGAGATAGGAATCGAGCAGTCCAGTTGGGCAATTCCCTTTTTGTCTTATATATAGACTTCCTCATAAAGTTTTATTTGAAACAAGTGTAATGCTCTTTAAAAGACTGAAAATAACTTAAGAGACTCTGTATAGAATTTTTAACCACAGAATGCATGCATAGCACTAAGCTTAATTATTTCCCTGGCAGGCAATTTGTGTGTCTAACACCAATGTTAGGGATAAACAGTTTCTGCAAAAGAGTAAATGGTAAAGCAAAGTTATATATCAGTTTCCTTGGTACACAAGTAATAGAACATATGATACTAGTGGTTCTTAAGCCTGGCATTCACCAAGATTCAGAAGCACACTTGTGAGAATAACCCAACCTGGGAACCAATGAAAGAGGAAAGATCATATGCTCAGGACGATGGATCCATACCACATGGGGAGCAAGAAGGTCATGGCAAGGTGGTAACAGGTACTACAAGGAAGGTAAGAATGGGCCCATCACCACTGGACATCATGAGGATGGAGGGACACCTGTGAGCCTAAGTACAGGGAGACGATGGGGCTTAACGTATTTATGTAACTGTTTTCCTTGGTTGAGATTGTCTTTATACTTTCTCACTTGCAAAATCTTTTGAGAACCTAGAAACACTACTTTCCTTTTTTGTAAACCAGCAATCTGGGTTAAAAGATAATGGATGTCTTATAAACTAAAACCTCAATTAAATTGAAAATAAAAAACTCAGAATCCTTAATTTTATCTTAAGAATTGAAAGAATTGTAGAGTACCATCCATGCTCCTCCATGAATCATGAGCTAATTAGTAGCTAACTACTCAAAATCAGACATTTCATGGAACCACTTTATTTTTACAGTAAGTTTTACCTTCTCTTTTTCACGATCAATTAAAGAAAACAAATATTCAAAACTTCGTGGGATTACTCCTCTCAGATTATGAGAAAAATTATCAGATTCAGATGGTCCTAAAAAAAAGTTAAAAAGAAACAAAAAGAACCTATTGAGTTTTATTCTATTCCAAGTCTTTCAAAATGACAACACTAAAAGGCAATTTATACAGAAATGATATAAGATGATACATTGTATAATCAGTTTCCTACTTGTGCTCCAAAAAAGTTTAATTTAGGTCTGTGGTGCTTGCTTTGGCACCACATATAGTAAAGTTGGAAAGATATGGAGAAGATTAACATGGCCCCTGCACAAGGATGACATGCAAATTTCTGAAGTGTTTCACATTAAAAAAAAAACCCAAAAAATTAGGCCTGTGAGAGAGAGCATCATAGAACCTGTCTATCAATGAGACTGAAGGAAAGGCTCACAGTAGTCACCAACCAATTTTTAAAAGTAGCTATTGTCTGATAAACAAACAAATTCATCTAGGTACTAAGCTTGAAATTTTTGCAACTGCCTGGTACCAAAATTAGCAGAAATATCAAATAATTGTACTTTATTTATTGCATATTACATTTGGTCTCATAGACTGAAGCTCCAGGACATAGCAACACACTGTGTGACTATGGGTGGCTTAATAACTCCCTTGTAAGCTTCAGAGTTCTCAACTATAAAATGGGAAAAATAACAGTGATAACTACCACATAGGGTTGTTGGAAAGAATTGAGTGAGAGTAAAAAGGTAAAGCACTCAGAGCAGTACTTAAAACACATTATTACTAAAAATTAGGATTAGCTAGCATTTTTTAAATCAGGCAGTAAAAGCCAAGCTGGCGAAAAAGATACTGTAAGACTACCTTACAAGACTTCTATGCAGACAGAAAAATGCAGAGTAGCCCCATCTCTATTTTGTTCCACTGGAGAAAGGAAAAGCTATCAGTGGATATGTAAATAGCAGGATTTTAAAGAATATTAATTCAAGCTACAGCAATATTAACCAAAAAAAAAATATATATATAGAGAGAGAAAGAGATAGATTCTACATATATAGATATATATATTCTATATATCTATATATCTCTATCTCTCTCTCTCTCTATATATATATCTAGAAAAGCCCTAGAAGGTACTATAAATATTGGTTAAGTATGTCTTAGAGACCAAAGGAACTAACAAAATTCTGGTATGTTCAAGACAGATACAGATAATAAATTTTAAAATATTATAGTTGCTGTCCCTCTGCCTGGAAGATGATTCTCCGGAACAATCTCATGGTTCACTCTCATTTCACTTAGTAACTCTCCCCAAAGGTCACCTCCTGAGAGATCTTTCCTGACCCACCTACCTAAAATAGCACCCCCTGCACTTTTCCATCCCCTACACTGCTTTATTTTTCTTCATAACTCTTAGCACCTCTGGCATAATTTTCAGAGGTTTATTTGCTTTTAATTGTACATCTCTCCTGCCTGAGAATATAAGCTCCACAAGAGCCTGGATGTTGCTTTGTATTCAAATAGAACAAAAATGTCTTGGAGAGTGCCCAGCATATTAAAAGTACAAGTATTCAATTATTTGTTGTTATTACAACCTCAGAGAGAGGAAGACCTTTCTTACTACAACTCACAATGCCATTAAAAGAAAAGAACCTGAAATTCAACCACATAAAAATAAAAAAACTTTAGCATAGCAAAAAACAAGTCAAGACAAATGAAAAGCCTAGAAAAAAAAATCTGGAATCTATATAATAGACAAAAAGCTAAGCTTTCTCTTTTATAAAGAATCCCCACAAATGTGCAAGAAAAAGACAACCTAATTTTTAAAATGGGAAGGAAGCTTGAATGGGGATTTCAACAGAGAGGTTACTGACATATCCAATAAATACATGAAAGATACTCAGTTGTCAAAAGACATCAGGGAGGTGCAAATAAGCACACAATGAGGTAATACTACACATACTTGAGAATGAAAACTAGAAATAATCCAAATATTATCAACAGTAGAATGGAAAATTTATAGTATTTTCATACAATAATATATTATACAGTAATGGAAATAAACTACTACTACTACATGCAACAACATGAGTGAATCTTAGAAACTTAATGCTAAAAGAAGCCAGAAACAAAAGAATACATACTATAAAATTTCATTTGCAGAAGTTCAAAAACAAGCAAAATGAATGAAGATAGAAGTCAGAGTAATAGGTACTCCAGGGGGCAGGGGTGGGATAGTTACTGACTAAAAATCGTGATCTGGGTAGAGGCTGTACAGGTATATAAATATATAAAAATTCATTGAGCCCCATTGAAAAACTCTTTATTGAGCACGTACTCTGTGCTAAGCACTGAGCTGGGGAATATAGCTGCAAACATGATTAGCACATGGACTTTGCTATCAAAGAACTCACAATCTTGTAGAAGCCTGGGGAATATCCTAAATTTTATGAAATCAACATGATGCATAGAAATTATGCCTTCTCCAAAAACGTACTAGTTGCTGTCATCACAGAAAGGGTAGATTAAGTCAGCAAAAGTTAATCTTTAATATACTTACCCATCATAGTAAATGTCTTCCCTGAGCCAGTCTGTCCACTGTAAAAAAGAATGGTTTATGTATTATTTTTACACATAAAATTTAGAAGACTACCCTCCTATTTTTAATACGGTTTATTAACATATAAATGTTCCCTACAAAGAGCTAGCTTATTTTCTTTTCTTTTTTTTTTTTTTTTGAGACAGAGTCTCGCTCTGTTGCCCAGGCTACAGTGCCGTGGCATCAGCCTAGCTCACAGCAACCTCAAACTCCCGGGCTCAAGCGATCCTCCTGCCTCAGCCTCCCGAGTAGCTGGGACTATAGGCATGTGCCACTATGTCCAGCTAATTTTTTTCTATATATATTTTTAGCTGTCCAGATCATTTCTTTCTATTTTTTTCTAGTAGAGACAGGGTCTGGGTTTTGCTCAGGCTGGTCTCGAACTCCTGAGCTCAAGGGATCCTCCCACTTCAGCCTCCCAGAGTGCTAGGATTACAGGCGTGAGCCACCGCGCCCGCCCATTATTTTCTATTTTTACGTCATATTAGATAAACAGTGAACGATCTACCTTCTTTCCCTCCAATTCCACTATCAAGAGCTAACCATCATTAACTGTCTGGTAAATGCTTCTACATTAATACAAACACAGCCATCACAATTTTCATTTCATTTTTATTTACAAAAATTGGGATGATGCTGCTATGCAACCTGTTTTTCTTTAATTTTATCTCAGACATATTTCTAAGTCAGTAAATACAGGTCTGCCTCATTATTTTTAATAGCTACATATAGTATTCCATGGATATGGAATCTTGTAGCATCATAATTTATTTATCCAGAATCAACTGAACTTCTGTTTCCAATTTTTGTTATTCTAAGTAGTGCAATTTCTTTCCTAAATTCTTTGTATTTAAAAGATATTATAATATCTAAAGACATTTGTCTTTGTTTAAAAATAAAGCAATAAAAAAATCCTTATGCTATAGGTTTAATTTTTGTGTACAATGTCATGTCGTCTCTGCTATCCCATTTAACAGAAACAAGAGTAACAAAAAAAAGAAGAAAGTTGTATGTTAAAGATAGATGTCAATCAGGGTGTTAAGTGACTTTAGCTTAGATTCATAGTAAAATATAAAATTTTGAATTTATTTTTTGGTTAAATGCCCTCCAAAACTATAAAACAGTATGGTCTAGTTGTTTACCTCTTTCTTTTGGAAGTAGAAGAAAAAAATTCTTTACTAATGAGAAATGGGTATTATTGAATCCCCTACAAATAGGGTAATCCTATAAATTATTGTCCAAACAGGCACTTGAGTGTGAAGGGTACACTATTAACAATCACTCTACAAGTGGTACTGTCCTTGGTAAACCAGAATGCATGCTCACCCAACCAATAAATCAAACACTCACTTCTCTCCAAGTGTTACTTACTTGTACCCACAACTATTGAAAGAAATTTTCATTAAGTTATTAATGAATATGCGATGAATTAAACATTACAAGTATTATGTCTACAGGGTCTTCAAAGAAAACAGTTCTGAAAATATATAATCTCTAGCAATTGTGGCTATTATTTCAAATTCATTTTTTAACTTCACCATAAAATATTCTACAAAAAAAAATCTTTACGCTCTGTCTCACTGCTCAAGAAAGAACATTTAGTTAGTTCTG
Source organism: Eulemur rufifrons (assembly GCF_041146395.1). Classification (NCBI taxonomy): domain Eukaryota; kingdom Metazoa; phylum Chordata; class Mammalia; order Primates; family Lemuridae; genus Eulemur; species Eulemur rufifrons. The sequence goes on from NC_090989.1 coordinate 150,453,918, forward strand.
CTGACTATAAGTATAAAAAGCAAAGGCAAATTTTCACAGTGGAATATATGTGCAATATGAGCCTAGGCTTTGAACTTAATATATTTTATTCCTATTAAAAACCTCTAGCTCTAAATAGAATTAGAAAGCCTACTGCTAGAAGAAACAGAAAAAAAAAGAATGATCCTATCATGCTGCCTTCTGTACCCATAGCTGACATTCCAACATTAAATGTACAGCAATGTTTTCAGGCTATCAACATTTAGAAAAACAGGATCATCTCTCACTTTAAATATACATGATTGTGGAAATGTAAAGTGCTACAGCCACTTTAGAAGACAGCTTGGCAGTTTCCTACAAAGTTAATTATAGATTTGCCATACGACCCAGCAATTGGAGTCCTAAGTGTTTACCCAAGTGATATGAAAATTTGTGTTCACACAAAAACTGATATTCAAATGCCTGATTTATTCATAATCACTAAAAATTAGAAGCAAGCAAGATATCCTTTAATGAGTGAATGTATAAACAAACTGGGGTACATCCATACAATAAAATACTATTCAGCAAAAAAAGGGAGTAAGCTATTATCGATGCATAAAACATAGACAAATCCTAAATGCGTTTTACTAAGAGAAAGAAGCCAGATCCAAAAGGCTACATATTGTATCATTCCATTCATATGACACTCTGGAAAATGTAAAATTATAGAAATGGAAAAACAGTATACTGGGGATGCCAGGGATTGGAAGGAGTGGGTAGTGGTTGGCTACAAAGGGGATGGGGATGCACAGGGGGATCCCCGAAAGTGAAGGGACTCTTCTCTATGGTACTGAGACAGTAAATACAGAAGGTCCCTGACTTAATGACAATTCAACTTCGGACTTAAGAGTTTTTGACTTTATAATGATGCTTTCAGCTGTGTCTGTTAATGATGAGTACCTATATAACCATTCCGTTTTTCACTTTTTGAACAGTATTCAATAAATTACATGAGATATTTAGCACTTCATTATAAAATAGGTTTTGTGTTACATTATTTTGCCCAACTGTAGGCTAATGTAAGTGTTCTGAGCAGGTTTTAGGTAGGCCAGGCTAAGCTATGATGTTCAATAGATTAGACGTATTAAATGCATTTTCAAATTACAATACTTTCGACTTATAATGCGTTTATTGGGACATAATCTCATCATAAGTCGAGGAGCCTCTGGTGAACTTTAAAGTATACAAACTAAACAAACAAAACACATCAATTAAGATGTTGGGGAATCCCAGGATGGAATGCATCTACCTACATTATATTACAAGAGCATGGTGTAACTGCACTGAAGGGAGTGGGTGGGAAGGAGCTGGCCTAAGTAACTTTAGAAAATAGGTTCTGACTGGAAATTATAAGGTTAAAAAAAAAGGAACTGTACATAAACACTGAATTCAGTAAATCTTTTTCTCACAGGGGTACAGGTAATTCTGAAACTGTTTTACATGTATATTGGGGTTGAACAAGTTAGTAAATGGATGATAGATGGTAAAAGCCAGGTTTCTCACTGTTAGCAAGGGAAGTTACAGATAAATAAGAAAGGAAGGCTAGAATCACCCTGTGGTACTAGAGTCAGAGACATCAGTATGATCTCATATTTAGCTTTACATATATATATATTTATATATGTATCTATATTTATATATATAAATGGATAGGTATACAATTATATATATGTCTGTACACAAGATTTAGTATATATACATATATTACCTAGCTCTGTCTGCTGAGAAGGCCTAGAAGCAATGACATTCCAATAGCAACAAACACACCTAGTGCCTAGATTGTGGTTTCTAAATACCACTCTCCAATAAAAGGAACCAGAGCTCCTTGGTGAAATGGTTGATTCTAGGCCTAGGGCAGGGGAAATACAAGATGAGCCTGGAGCATCTTGTAGCATCATAAAGGAAGGAAGGAATCAAAAAACAAAAGCATGGGATATATCAAAGAGACACAGAAACCAACCTCAAAAGGCTCCCACTGACCAAAGCTAGAACAACACAAGCAACAAGATAAATAAGGTAGTATTTGACTATAATCCAAAGTAAAAAATAAATACATGAGTCCACACCATATAAATAATTGAATAAATAAATGGGAGAACAGACAAGTCTTTCTTACAGAAGAATTTCAAATATATGTATAATAGAAGCTCTCCTCTCCACTGCCCCTCTACCTTGTCAGCCAGGTGGAGCCAATCTAATCACATGAATCCTTAAAACGAGAGAACCTATTCTAACTGTAGTCAGAGGGAGACATGACTAAGGAAGAGCCAGAGAGTTGCATGTTGTTGGCTTTGAAGATAGAGAAAAGGGGCTGTCAGCCAAGTAATGTGGGGGTCCTCTAGTAGCTGGAAAAGGAAAAGAAACAGATTTTCCTGTACAGCTTCCATAAAGAAATGCATCCTGGCTGACACCTTGATTTCAGCCCAGTGAGACTCATGTTGAACTTTGGACTTACAAAACTGTAAGATAATAAATTTGTGTTGATCAAGACACTAAGTTTGTGGTAATTTGTTACAACAGCAATAGGAAATTAATCTAAGCACTTACTATTGTACCCTTGCGTAACGACAATCAACAACTTACTATGCAAAGATGGTACCATTATAACCGCTCATGCAAGATTCCACGATGTTCTTAGCCACAGTTGAGAATACAGACTCCTACAAATGTAAGCAACAAACTTGTTAACATTTCATAAAAATGAAAACATTTTTCCTAAACTACACTCTACAATATAACAATAAAAATTGAGTGCTTAGATTTTTAATCACTTGTGAAAATATGAAGATTATATCCATTATAGAAAAATGGCTACAACATGTAAGATGATAAAACTTTAAACATAACTATGTCCATTAATCTCCTATACAATTATAGATTTAAAGCACACATCTAAACCTTATACGGAATTTTATATAGCATACTGAATTATACTGGTATTAGCATACAGTACATAGCCCCAAATTGAGAGGTGCCATAAGTGTAAAATACATATCAGATTTGGAAGAGCATTAAAAAAGTGGAAAATATCTCATTAATAATTTTACTTCATATTGATTACCTGTTGAAATGATATTTTGGATATATTAAAATTAATTTTATCTGGTCCTTTTACTTTATTTTTAATGAGGCTACTAGAAAATTTTAAATTATATATGTAGCTCACTTTATATTTCTATTGGCCAGCAATGCCCCAGATGAAAAGGAAAAAGATCTAAAGATCTAAATGTTTCATCAAAAACATTCATGTATATAGCAGGAATAATCAAGATCTGTGATGTTTAATACAGTAGCCATTAGCTACATGTGGCTATTTAAATTAATTAAAATTAAATAAAATGTAAAATTAGTGCCGCAGACACACTAGCCACATTAAAAGTGCTCAGCCATATGTGGCTAGTGCATCTGAAGCACTGAATTTTTAATTTTATTTAATTTAAAATTTATAAATTTTAAATTTATAAATTTTATAAATTTTAAATTTTATAAATTTTAAATTTATAAATTTATTAATTTAAACTTAAATAGTCACATGGGTCTAGCTAGAGGCTACAGTAAAGGACAGCATAGATATGGAACATTTCCCTCACTGCAGAAAGTTCTATTGGATAGCACTAACTATATCTCAATTAAATTGCCCTTAATTAGAAAAGCAGTTTTAACATCATAGTAATCCTATATCCTTAAACTAGGCAATTAAGCTGTACTTATTAATCAATCATTCAAGTGCCTCGGAAAAGTACATACTCACTAACCTCCATCACTGAATGGAAAGGGAAAGTAAGGCAGGCTTGTGTCATTCTGGTACAAAATTTGAGGAAAGAAGAAAACCAGTCAATAAAATTAGATGTAAAATCTAATAGTAGGGCCAGGCCTGGTGGCTCACGCCTGTAGTCCTAGCACTCTGTGAGGCTTAGGCAGGAGGACAGCTTGAGGTCAGGAGTTCGAGATCAGCCTAAGCAAGAGACCTCCTCTCTACTAAAAATAGAAATAAATTAGCTGGTCAACTAAAAATATATAGAAAAAATTAGCCAGGCGCAGTGACGTTTGCCTGTAGTCCCAGCTACCCGGGAGGCTGAGGCAGGAGAATCACTCGAGCCCAGGAGTTTGAGGTTGCTGTGAGCTAGGCTGATGCCACGGCACTCTAGCCTGGGTAATAGAGTGAGAACCTGTCTCCAAAAAAAAAAAAAAAATCTAATAGTACATGTGTGGAATGTTTCAGCTTCCTTATCTGAGATCTACCAAACTAAAAAGAGACCAGAAATGAAATCCTTACAAATAACAAAGCCTTCCATGTTCCAAGTGAAAAGTTAAGTTTTCAATTATCATTACCTGAGTGGTGTCCATGTTTGCAACATGATCAAATGTGAAGATCTTGGGCTCAGGATTGGAGTGCAGCCGGACACTCACGGAGGACAGCACAGACAAGCATAAGCTTTGCTCTCCATCAGCTGACCCAGAACCTTCTGCAGGTGGACGAATTCGCACAAAAACTTTGATGGCATCACCTTCATTACTAAAGACAAAAAACATGTAACAGCTAAGTTTACTGGAGAAAAGAAAACTGAACAAGGATGTGAGTCTCACATTGCCTCTAATGTTCTATAATGAGAGTTTCCCCAACAAAGCCCAAGACCTACCCCATTTAAATTTACCTCTTTTAAAAGTCTCACACTACCCACACTCTTTACTGATATACTTCACAGTAAAGGGTTGGTAAAAGGGTTGTGGCACTTTCACAACCCATTACTTGAAAGGAACTCACAGGGAGTTCATTTCAAGGAATTCCAAGCACTGCTTGTCTCTTATTTTCCTCTTTTTTTTTTTTTTTTTTGAGACAGAGTCTCGGCCGGGCGTGGTGGCTCACGCCTGTAATCCTAGCACTCTGGGAGGCCGAGGTGGGCGGATCGTTTGAGCTCAGGAGTTCGAGACCAGCCTGAGCAAGAGCGAGACCCCATCTCTACTAAAAATAGAAAGAAATTATATGGACAGCTAAAAATATATATAGAAAAAATTAGCCGGGCATGGTGGCGCATGCCTGTAGTCCCAGCTACTCGGGAGGCTGAGACAGGAGGATCGCTTGAGCTCAGGAGTTTGAGGTTGCTGTGAGCTAGGCTGACGCCACGGCACTCACTCTAGCCTGGGCAACAGAGTGAGACTCTGTCTCAAAAAAAAAAAAAAAAAAGAAAAAAGAAAAAAAGAGACAGAGTCTCACTCTATTGCCAGGGCTAGAGTGCAGTGGTGTCAGCCTAGCTCACAGCAACCTCAAACTCCTGGGCTCAAGCGATCCTCCTGCCTCAGCCTCCCGAGTAGCTGGGACTACAGGCATGCGCCACGATGCCCGGCTAATTTTTTCTATATATATTTTTAGCTGTCCATATAATTTCTTTCTATTTTTAGTAGAGATGGGGTCTCGCTCTTGCTCAGGCTGGTCTCGAACTCCTGAGCTCAAACGATCCGCCCACCTCGGCCTCTCAGTGTCTCATTTTCCTCTTAACAGCAATGATAAAATAAGTCATTCCAAGGGAGAATTATGCTGTTGATTCCATTGCTTAGCCTGGAAAGTGAGAGGGCAGGGAAGGTATGTGATTTTCCCATATTTCCAGCTGGTCTAGGACCAAGTTAAATTTTGAAACAAGTACCCATTACTATGTTAAATGGTTGTTTTAAAAATATTACATCCCTAATTTTTTGAGGCTCATCAGCAAGATTTTTGTCTTACCTGGGCTGGTTAGACTGACAATTTGTCACATTGCGTAACTCAGCTAGAAAAAAAAAAGATAAAAATTAAAATTGCAATACAGAAATGCTATTCTTCTCTAACATACTCCTCAGTTGCTGACATGCCTCAGCTTCCTCAGATCCCTGACATGAACAGTGGGGCACTCCAGGGCCCCAGCCTTGATCCTATTCTCTGTTCTATCCTGACCCATTACATTGGTGATGACATCCAGTCTTGTGGTTTTAAATGCTAAATATGTATTGATGATTGCCAAATTTAAACCTTCTCCTTGCACTGCTCTCCAGAGCCCCAAACTCTTATATGTAATTGACTACTTGATATCTCCAATTGGATGTCCAGTGGGCGATGTTTCAAATTTAACATGTCCAAACCTGCGCTCCTGATCATCCTAGCCTCACCCCGGATGTGCTTCTCCGTCTCAGTTAATGACAACTCCATCTTTCCAGTTGCTTAGGCCAAACACCTATAATCATCCCTGACTCCATTCTTTCTCACTCTTCATATCCAACCTGTCAGAAAATCTTTGGCTCTAACTTCAAAATATATCCAGAATCCTACCACTTCTTGTCAAATCCACTGCCACCACCATGGAATCGAGTCAGCAACATCTCTTACTTGGATTATTACAACAGTCTCCCTGCTTCTCCCATTCCATTCTATTCTCAACCTAGCAGACAGAATAATTCTGTTAAAAAAAGAAGTCAGAAGTCAACTTCTGTCATGACATAATGAGTAATGCCACTGACCCACTCCCCAGTGAAACTGGTGAAATTAAAAAAAAAAAAAATAAAGCCTCTGGATATGTTCCCAGAGGCAAATAGCAAATGAAGAAACATCTATTCAAGAAAATCTATGAAAATTCAGTAAGAAAGGTGATTCTGTTATTTGAACCAAGTTCACTCTCTCCCTCCCAGCTCAGCAAGGTAGAGATTCCACTCCAGACTGCAGCAACCAAGAACACAGGGATTCCTCTTCCTTCAGGTCCAATTAGAGGGCTTTCTTCCCAGGAGTAGCAGGAAGTCAGAGTTTCTCGTTCTGTCTCCAGCTAACTACCTGTTGCTGAGGCTAAGTCCCAGACAAGTTTGATTGAGAGGTGAGGGCTCCCTTCTCTGACCCAGCCCTAATTTGTGGAACAGAGGCTCTACCTTGGCTGCTGCATGCTGAGTACATCGGAGTCCTAATCATCCTTGGCCCAGTTCATGAGGTAGTGGTTCCACACTAGGAAAGGAAAGTTGAGAAGATCCCAGGCTGCTATACTCCCCCACATCAACCAATTGCTCAGCAACTAGAATGAGGATGTCACTCAGAGACAACATTGCCATTATTCCCATCCCCAGCATCCAGGCTCAGAGACTTTGCTTTGGGGAGGAGACAAGCCATAAACAGATAGCTTCTAATCTCTTCCCAAAGGAGCTGACTTCATTTGCAACAGAGCACAGAGAAGTTCAAACATAAGGACACTCTCAAGAACAGTGGAGGTTGCAGTGAAAGGTAATTATGAAGATATTCAAGATACAAGCTAAATTGCATGCCTGTTACTTTGCAGGAGAGAATGGGAAATAAAGACAGCTAAGTGCAGCTGAACTGGAGTCACAACAAATATCAAACACGGACCTGAGAAACTACTACTACAAAGGAGCAAGAATTTAATTGGAGTAACTTGTAGGGCAATTTATGCCAGGGGCATTGTTGAAAACAGTAGAGCAATCAGGTGGCAATTACTGGAGTTTAACAGCTGAGTGTGGTCAGAGAAAGAGATCCCTACCAAAACCACTGACATCCCAGGATAACTGTGGACATATCCAAAGCTGTGCTTCCCTGAGGAGCAACATCAAAGGCTTAACACCACGGGAGAGAAACAGACTTCACTAAGTCAATCCAGCCAGTTGCTAAACAAATAAGCAAGCAAATAACAATAACAAGCCCTAGAGGGTAGGCTGCCAGCTCTTCAGCTGTCCAGAGATCTCTATAAATGATCAGATGAATATTGATCTGCACATGTGTAACAGGCCTGCAATTTAGCTTGTATCTTGGCTTGTAAATCTAAAAGGATTCCAAAGTAAAACATTTACTTAAATAAAGTTAACAAGCAAATAGTAACATATAATGAAATCAAAAATTACACAAAATTAGACAATTCTGCCATGATTTCTAATTGAGATCTAAGGAAGCATCATTGAAAAGTGCTAGAACTTGAATGCAGTCATCCTGGATCCAGATATCCTACTCTTAACTACCTTGTTATTCTGCCTCTTGATCAAAAGTTAAAGGGAGTATGAAAGCTTATCATGTGGCTATAATTATTTTGACATTAAAAGAAAGTCCTCTGTAGATATTTAATGTAAAATTCTTTCAACTTTGAGGTCCTCTATGTGCCTGCCTAAAAATATGTTGAAGACTATTCACTGCAGCTTTATTCATAATAGCCCAATCTAGAAACGCAAATGTCCATCAACAGAATAAACAAATAATGATATACTCATATAATGGAACACTACACAGCAGTGAAAAAGAATTGCTGCTACATACAACAATGCTCACAGACATAATGTTCAGTAAAAGTCAGAACATGAAAAAAGAATATATACTGTATCATTTATACGAAGTTCAAGAACAGGCAAAACCAACCAGTGATGATAAAAATCAATAATGATTGGGGGCAGGGTAGTTATTGACTAAGAAGGGTGACAGGGAACTTTCTGGAGTACAGGAACAGTTTTGGGGGTGGTGGTTACATGAGTGTATTCGTATGTAAAAATTTGTTGAACAGCATTCAAGATTTGTGCCCTTTACTGCTTGTAAGTTATACTTCAATAAAATAGTAAATTCTAAAAAGAGTCTTCTTGCTTTAAAAAGACCATCAGATGCTCTACCCTGCAGTCTAGATAAATACTCATCGGTCATTTGCCCAAACATGATTAAGTTCAGAAAGGGAATGTGTTTAAGACTGGGTTTACCAGTCAATTTCATAAGGGTAACTTTTCACTTTCTTATTTCTCTGATTTCACAGTTACCACTCCATGGTGCCAATGTTTGTCACTAGAGATAGGCTTCATGGGCATAAAGTAAAAATTGCAGAGAGCTTCATCCTCCTGTGTGTTCCCACTTCATAGACCAGACCTCTGGACGGCTAGGAATGCAAGAAGCACTTACCTGGAATATTATCAACCTCAATTTTGCTAACAAACTTTAGGGAGTGGAAAAATTCCCCATGGCATCACCACCATCATAAAGAGAAGCTGTGAATATCTTTGCTCCCACCACTTTTAGAAAGGTTCTCAGCTTCAGTTTACAGACTGGCTAGAGCCCTTTAACAGACAGTAACACACAAATATCACTTTCTATTAAATAAGCAGATGCTTCACTTATGTCACAGGCATCAATAATCTTTTGCTTGAGTCCAGGTTTACTGAACTTATCGATAAGGTGGAAACAAAGAACAAATACTGTGATTGTGCAGAAAGCAGGATGAATATTTCCATCTGATAATGTACCAACTTGTATGCTCATAATCCCTGAATACTGAAAATGGCGAAGGAAAAAGAATATTTTAGATGGAAAAAGATAGCATAATGAAGTGTTCAGATAATGGTATGATTGACCTAAAAGGTTAATAAAACAACCCCACCAAAACAATTACAATTGACAGAGAGCTAGAAACCTTAACGCTGTTGGAAGGTACAAATGCCAAAAGGTCACAATTTCTTCAATCATCTAACATAGGCATCTCCTCATTACTCTTCAAACCCTTCACAAAGACCTCATTAAGTCAGCTTGTTAGGGACAGAAAAACAAGAGGTAATGGAATGTTAGGGACAGAAAATCAAGAGATAATGGAATGATAGGAGCAGAAAAACAAGGAGGAAACAGTTAAAGAAAAACAATAAGAAGGAAATAGTTACAGAAAAATAACCAGGAAACAGTTATTTCAGTCTTAAAGAATTGTGTAATTAGACCATGGAACAGGGACCACCAATCAAAAAATAGACAAACACCATAAATGGTGACTTTCCCTATCACACATGTACAGGAGAAGGGTATGCCTGGAACATAACCTTTAAGTCATGTCCATATCTGGAAAAATCCAGACCCCAAAACCTGTGACATATAGTAATAAGTAATTATACCTGACCTTTACATCAACATATGATACTAGCATATAAAAGGAAAAACAAAGAAGAAGACAGTGTCTTCTCTACTCATGGAGACAGATCCATTTCCCCTTAGGAAATGTACTTTCGTTTTGCACCCTTAAATTTCCTTACAATAAATTTTTCAGGCATACTTGCTGAGTATCTGTCATCTCTCTCCGTCACCTGGACAAAGGCTTGCGATTCCAAGCCAGGAGCTCAAGAACAGGGGAAACACTTCAAAATCCAGCCACGGACAGGACCGTGACAAGCTCATAATCAGCTTTAAAAAACAAGACTGCTTAAGAGATTGGGCAATGTAAGTGGCACACGTACACAGAACAGCACATTTCAAGAAATTAGTGAAAACTGAAGGGCTTATCACAAGCAAAAATGACAGTGCTCTCCTCCGTGGGGGGGGGGCGGGGGGGGGAAGGAAGAAATTGAACAGGTCTCCTTTAGGTGAAAATAGATATTGTGAGAATATAAAGACATGGCTAAAATCTGTGATTTAAAATTCCCTTATCTACGGAGAGACTATCCAAAAGAGAAAAAGGTGCTTAGAACATAAACAAATCCTTCCCTCAGGAAGGTCAGAAATGTGTAAATACGCAGGTGGTGGTGAGAGCGAGGGCGGATCCTCAGGCAAGGCTACTCAGAGAGGTAGCCCTGACCGGGACGTGGTAAGAGGCGAGCGAAGAAACGGAAGAACCGAGAGAACAAAAGGAAGAACAGCAGGTTCGCTGCTCATCCTAAGCGCCTAGAACTGTGCCAGGCTCCTACCCTGCGCGCAGTACACAGAAGGAAGGGATGAAAGCCCTTCCACCAGCGTATTGTCTTTGAGGGACAGAGAGAGATTCCAAACGCTCCTGCCGCCCAGTCAGCACCTGCCCTTCACACCCCGTAAGGAACCCTGCAGGCGGGGAGGACGAGGTCTCGAAGTCGGGACTCTTGACTTACTTTTGCAGCCGGGTGCCATAGCGCCCTCACTTCTGGATCCCGAGACCAATGCTCCCGATGCCCCCACCTCCAGGCGCGCCGCGCCACGGGATCCCGCCCGCTCAAGATGGCCGCGATTTGAATTTGGCGCTGGGACCAAACGTTGACGCCAGCATGGAGGCCGCCATGTTGCCCGGCCTACGCATCAGGGGTGTGGTGCCGGTGACGACACTAGTAAGCGCCACCGCCGCTGTACTGTCAGCGTCGGCCAGGGAGCCTGTCTTTCCCCAGAGCTGCTATGAGCAAGCGGAACCAGGTGTCGTACGTGCGGCCGGCCGAGCCGGCGTTTCTGGCCCGCTTCAAGGAGCGGGTCGGCTACAGGGAAGGGCCCACCGTAGAGACCAAGGTGAGCCCGGGGCAGTCGCGTTAGCGACCCGCCACTTCCGGCTTCTGCCTTGACCTGGAAGCCAGGTACCGACGCTCCTGGCCCCCAGTTGGCATGGAACGCTGACTCCAAGCTGGTCCTTTTCAAGCGACTACAGACTTTTGGGCCCAGGAATCTCGCTCTGTGTCGTTTATCAGAGCGCTGCTGGGTTTTTGAAAATGACCTGATGTAGGTAAAGCGCCTAGTCTCTGGTAAATAGTAAAGAAAGATAACTTTCCTGTCTGTTCTTTCCACTTGTTTTTCTCGAAACCTATGAGCAGAGTAAGTGGTAGCTACGTCCTGCTTTCCAGATAAGGAAACAGGCCACTCGATCAAATGACCCAGTGTCCTAGGACTGGAGTCTGGAACGTCTTTGGAGGAATGTCTGGATCTATTTCTATGCTTTGTTTTTACCAAAAAAGCAAGCAAATTTAAAAAGAAAAAGAATAGGCAAAAGGCTTAAATATCTTGGGTCTGAATAGAACAGGAGCTTCAGGAAAGATCCAAAACCTGACTACTGTAGTTGGGGTCTGGGAATCAGTGGGAATCAACTTCTGAGCCTGCTAGGCTTCAATCCTGGCTGGTTCACACCAAAATTTGCTCTCCCTCTTTCAATAGGAACAGACCAGTATGTTCAGGTGATGTGTGGAGAAATAAATTTACCACTCTGTCTAGTGCTTGCACTAAGAACTACCACTCAAGTAGAGCTGGGTAGAAGAGACCAGATTGACTTACGTGAAATTATTCATTGAAGGCATAACTTGTTTTACTGTGCTTTGCTTTGCTGAGCTTCGCAGATATTGCATTTTTTTATGAATTGAGGGTTTGTGGCAACCCTGCTTCATCAAGTCTCCTGGTGCCATTTTTCCAACAGCGTGTGCTCATTTCGTGACTCTGTGTCACGTTGGTAATCCTCACAATATTTCATACTTTTTCACTATTATCTGTTATGGTGATCTGTGATCAGTGATCTTTGATGTTACTATTCTAATTGTTTTGGGGTGCCATGAACCACACTCGTATAAGATGGTGAACTTAATTGATAAATGTGTATTCTTGCTGCTCTACCAACCAGCAATGCTCTTGTCTCTTCCTCTCCTTGTGTTATTCCCTGAGACACAATATTGAAATTAGGCTAATTAACCCTACAATGGCTTCTAAATGTTCAAGTGGAAGGAAGAGTCGCATGTCTCTCACTTTAAATCAAAGGCTAGAAATGATTAAACTTAGTGAAGAAGGCATGTCAAAGGCCAAGAGAAACCAAAAGGTAGGACTCTTGTGCCAAACAGCCAAGTTGTGAAAGTAAAGGAAAAGTTCTTAAAGGAAATTAGAAGTGCTACTCCAATGAATACACAAATGGTAAGAAAGTGAAACGGGCTTATTGCTGTTAGGGAAAAAGCTTTAGTAGTTTGGATAGAAGATCAGACCAGCTGCCACGTTCCCTTAAGCCAAAGCCTAATCCAGAGCAAGGTACTAACTCTCTTCAATTCTATGAAGTCTGAGAGCGGTGAAGAAGCTTCATGAGAAAAATTTGAAGCTAGCAGAGGTTGGTTCATGAGATTTAAGGAAAGAAGCTGGATTCCATAACATAAAAGTGTGAGGTGAAGCAACAAATGCTGATGGAGAAGCTGCAGCAAGTTATCCAGAAGCTCTAGCTAAGACGGTCAATGAAGGTGGCTATACAAAACAATAGATTTTCAATGTAGATGAAATTGCCTTGTATTGGAAGAAGATGCCCTCTAGGACTTTTATAGCTAGAAAAGAGAAGTCAATGCCTGGCTTCAAAGCTTCAAAGAACAGGCTGACTCTTCTTAGGGACTAATGCAGCTGGTGACTAATGCAGCTGAAGCCAATGCTCATTTACCATTCTGAAAATCCTAGGGCCCTTCAGAATTATGCTAAATTTACTCTGTGTTTTGTAAATGGAACAACAAAGCCTGGATGATAGCACATATGTTTATAGTATGATTTACTGAATATTTTAGGACCACCTTTGAGACCTCCTCAGAAAAAAAGATTCCTTTGAAAATATTACTGCTCCTTGACAATGCACCTGGTCACCCAAAAGCTCTGGTGGAGTTGTACAAGGAGATGAATGTTGTTTTTATGCTCTGATGGAGTTGTACAAGGAGATGAATGTTGTTTTTATGCCTGCTAACACAATATCAATTCTATAGCCCATGGATCAAGGAGTAATTTCTACTTTCATGTCCTATTATTTAAGAAATATGTTTCGTAAGGCCACAGCTCCCATGCATAGTGATTCCTCTGATGGATCTGGGCAAAGTAAATTGAAAACTTTCTGGGAGGGATTCACTATTCTAGATGCCATGAAGAACATTTGTGATTGATGGGAGGAGGTCAAAATATCAACATTACTAGGAATTTGAAAGAAGTTGATTCCAACCCTCATGGATGATTTTGAGGAGTTCAGCCTTCAGTGGAAGAAATAATTGCAGATGTGGTACCAATAGCAAAACAACTAGAATTAGAGGTGGAGCCTGAAGATGTGGCTGAATTGCTGCAATCTCATGATCAAACCTGAATGGATGAGGAGTGGCTTCTGTAAGCATTGTTTTCTTTTTATTTTTTTCTTGCTGCCCCCAATTCTTTCATTCTGTGAACATTGTTGAAATGACAACAAAAGACTTAGGTCTTCCTGTAGAAAATGGGCTAAGAAGAAAGATTAAAAAAAAAAAGACTTACAATATTACATAAACTTAGCTGGTAAAACAGCAGCAGGGTTTGAGGAAACTAACTCCAATTTTGAAAGAAGTTCTACTGTGGGTAAAATGCTATCAAACAGCATCACATGCCACAGAGAAATCTTTTACTAAAGGAAGACACAATAGATGGGGCAAACTTTATTGTTGCCTTATTTTAAGAAATTGGTCTGGGTGCAGTGGCTCACGCCTATAATCCCAGCACTCTAGCCCAGGTAGTAGAGCAAGACTGTCTCAAAAAAAAAAAAAAAAAAAAAATATTGCCACAGCCACCCCATCCTTCAGCAACCACCACCCTGATCAGTCAGCAGCCATCAAGATCAAGGCAAGACCCTCCACTAGCAAAACAATTCCAACTCCCTGAAGGCTCAGATGATCATTAGCATTTTTTAATCAATAAAGAATTTTTAAATTAAGGTATATACATTGCTTTTTAGACATAATGCTATTACACACTTAATAGACTACAATGTAGTATAAACATAACTTTTATATGCCCTGGGAAGGCAAAAAATTTGTGTGACTCACTGTTATCGATATTTGCTTTATTGAGGTAGTCTGGAACCAAACCCACAGCATCTCCAAGGTATACCAGTACAGTGAGTATGATGTACCAATTCCAGACACTGTGCCAGGCTCTGAAAGGACAAAGAGATGGATCTCCAAAATGCCACGTTCTTTAACACCTTCCTGCCCCACCTCTTCTCTGCTTTCACAGGTCACCACCTTTCTGAACCCCTTTGAAGCTCCCCAAACAATTACTCCTCTGTTCTTCACTTTATCCATATCTCATCTATAATACTCATTTTGCGTTGCAACTACTTGCTCTCCTGTATATTTATTAGAAATAGGGTCTCACTGTTGCTCAGGCTGGTCTTGAACTCCTGAGCTCAAGTGATCCTCCTGCGTCAGCCTCCCAGAGTGCTAGGATTACAGGTGTGAGCCACCACACCTGGCCATTTTCCCAGCACCTAGCATAGTGCCTGGCAGTAAGTATTGGGTGACATTTATATTGGTTGGATGACTATGCTTGTCTGTGCAAGGATTCATGGAGGAGGAGATACTTAGATTGAGTCTTGAGCATGGGTAGGTCAGCAGGTAGAAATGGAGGGAACAGCATGGGTAAAGGTGTAGAGATGGGAGTCATGGACTATGTGTAGAAGTGATAGAGGTCCCTCATCTCTATCTGTAGAGATGAGGCCATATATGGCTACTCCGTAGGTAAAAAGGAGCCATTTTTCCTAGAAATGGAAACATGATCGGGAGTGACTATTCCCCATGACCAAAAATAGTGATAATGACAAAGAGGATGAGGTTTGAGAAAAGGGTCATGGATTCAGCAATGAGGAGAATATGAGACCTAACTTTACTTTGCTTGAGGTTCTGGTGATGATCATATGCACATAGTTGACACCTTGAGGGTTATAGCTTATAATGCTATCTTAGGAGAACTTGGAGAAAGCTTTCTAGTTAATTAATATCAGTGATTCTCGCTTATTTATTTAATCAAGAGAGTTTTCCTTAGGTACCCTGTGTTCCAGTTTGAAAGACCCACTTCATTCTTAATCAGGTTGGCAATATACAGTATCCCCCTTATCCATGGGGAAAAGGTTCCAAGACCACCTGTGGATGCCTGAAACCACAGATAGTACCGAACCCTATATATATTATTTTTTTCCTATATATAACATATCTATGATAAAGTTTAATTTATAAATTAGACACAGTAAAAGATTAACAACAACTAATAATAAAATAGAATGATTATAACAATATACTGTAAAAAAAGTTATGTGAACACGCTGTCTCTCTAAATATTGTAATTGCCCTTCTTTCAGACTGAGGTGGACTGCAAGCCACTGAAACCACGGAGAGCAAAACCGAGGATAAGGGGGGACTACTGTAATCAGCATTTTAGTGATCTAATAACAAAAAGAAAAGAGTTTCATGGGAAATCATTATAAAATTAAGCTCATCTCATTTACCTTCTTGAGAGTTAATTCATGAATGGCTTTGAATAGTCCTCAGTGGCTACTGCCACTGTCCCTAGACTGCTTCTCTTCTCTTCCAGCCAGTCACATAAAAAAAGAGAAGAGAGTCAGAATTAATGTTTCTTAACCTAATGAACACCAGGAATGATTATATTTCACATTGCCATATCCCTGGCTAAAAATAATTATAAATTACCTAAAAATACTTATTAATTATTGTTTGTGGTCATTTATTGGAAAATTTCAGAGAAAAACAGGCAGAAACTGATGAATAATCAGTGAACTAACATGGATATCATTAAAGAGAATTCACTTGTTGAATGACAGAGCAGACTTGGGAACTGGAGATGTAAACAAAATAGATGAATATGTTTGTGAGTAACTTACCAAGGCTCTGGGTAGTTCATCATTTTTCATCCTGTTGGTCATTCATGAGTTGATCAACAAATAATTTCTAGGTTCTGTGCCTTTAGATACAGAGATGAAACATATAGTACCTCTCTAAAAAGGAGCTTACCTAATGGTGACAAACAGAAAAGCATTGAGAAGACAGTGTAATACATGCTACCTGTGCATTTAAGAAAGAAGAGGAGGTGAAGTTAGTTAAGCAGTTCTAGAGGAGCTAAGTCTTGAAGGCAGCTTAAGTAGGAGTTGCCCAGGGACAATGGGGTTTTCTAGGCACTGGGAACTTGTTCAGAGACAGGGAAGGCAAAGGAGCCGATATGTTGTTCATTGATCTCCAAGTACTCAAACCCAGCTGGATTGTAGACACCATGAGAGAGTGATGTGGGATAAAGCTGTGGTTACAGGCCGAGGCCAGGTCATGCAGGGTTTTATTTACAGGGTAGTGGTCAAATAAATCATTAGATAACCTTATGTACAATTAAATATAAGGCAGTGATTTTTAAAAATCAGATAATTTTATATGTATTGCAAAGTACCGTACAAAGCTATTTTTGAGAACAAAATTTGGCAGAGTGGGACTTTTATGGTGCCTGACATTTTTAAAAAATCTGAATCAACTGGCAAAATGTTACCATTTGTTATATGTATACAGTGAGTAGTATGTGGTTTCTGTTATTCTCTGCAATTTATGCTTGAGAAATTTCATAATTTGAACTAATAAGAAAAAAGAAACCAAGTCACAGGGTAGTATGTACAGTATTTTGTATACAAAATGTTTTCTATACCTACACATTTGTATACACTTGGAAAATAGCTGATAGGATATCCACCAAACTGAAGCTGTTAGAAGGGCAAAGTGAGGAGCAGAGGTGAGAGAAAGTACCTTTTACTTCCTTCTTTCTATACTTTGGTGGTGTTTGAGGTCAGCAGTCCAAGGCTGGTACAGCAGCTCAGGCATGCCAGCAAGGATCCAGGCTCCTTGAGTCTTTCCATTTATGCCACCCAAAGCAGGTGGCTGCCTTCCTTATGCCTAAAAATGGCTCTGGTGCTCAGGCTTCACGTCTGCACTCCAGCAGGATAAAGGGATACAGGCAAAAGCTTATGCTTGCCACATCTGTCCTTTTGCATGTTTGAGAAGAGACAAAGGTGAAAAGTGTTGAGGAGCAACGAGAACAGGTGTGGTTCAGTGCTGCCCTGAGTAGGCTAGGAATGATAGCAGTAGCCAAAGCAGAGGGCCCCAGGTACCAGCAACTGTAAGCTGGGTCGTCCTACAGAGATAGAAACAAATCCCACTAGACAGGCACCCCAGCATGACAGGCAGGCAGACCTGTTCCCTCACATGGTAAGGTTAGTCTCTTTGGAGTTACTTAAAAATTCACGGCCAAACACATTTAGTTAATAAAGTTACCCTTCTCATTTCAATGATGCAGTTTCTCACAGAAGCAGTGGTTGTATTTCATTCAAAGTCAGTGCCCTAACATTATATTTGTGTCTTCCCCTAGAGAATCCAGCCTCAGCTCCCAGATGAAGATGGTGATTACAGTGACAAAGAAGATGAACAGCCCCAAGTGGTGGTTGTTAAAAAAGGAGATCTATCAGCTGAAGAAGTCATGAAAATTAAAGCAGAAATAAAGGCTGCCAAAGCAGGTATATTTGAAAATAATCTGGTTTTTCTAACAATTTAAGGAGGCTGGAGTATGAAGTTGTTTTATTTTATGTAATAGTATGGTATGTTTGAAGGAGACATTTCTAGGTTCAGGGCTTGGCTTTGACACTTACCGTATGTGTAACCTTGAGCAAGTTATTTCATTTCTCAGTCTCAATTTCCTCATCAAAAAATAGGGACAATAATTGTACCTACCTTATTAGATTGTTATGAGGATTAAGTGTTAATTTGAGTAAAAATATCCAGTTTAAAAAAAAAATAAGTGCTTAGGTTTATAACCAGTCAACAAAAATCTGTTTAATTAGTGCCTGAAGTGTGGTATGTTAAACATTTATTACATTGTTTTAGGGGAAAATGCTGCAGTTCCAAACAATCACTTTTCAAAGTACTTAAAAATACAACCTAATTGTAATTAATTGGGACTGGCAGTAAGTGAGTTTTTGAGTGACTGCCTGTAGGGCCTTATAGGGCCTATAGCTAGAGGCAGTGGAGACCAGACTGAATTGACTCAAGGAGATCCTTAAATACAATATGAGATTTTCTTGCTATTTGACTCTTTGATAAAGACAAAATAATGAGGAGAGAAGAAAGTTATTAAAAATTTGTTTTTGCTCAGAGGAAGAACCAGCGTCAGCTGATGGAAGAATCATGTATCGAAAACCAGTCAAGCGACCCTCAGATGAAAAATATTCAGGTTTAACAGCAACCTCAAAAAAGAAAAAGCCAAATGAAGATGAAATAAATCGGGACTCAGTTAAAAAGAACTCACAAAAGCAAATCAAAAACAGTAGCCTCCTTTCTTTTGACAATGAAGATGAAAATGAGTAAGTGTAAACATTTTGGACGTAGTCTCCTTGAAAAATATATGGGGTGTTTTTTAAAATAAGATTTTTTTCCTATTATAGGGAGTTCATTATTTAGAAAATACAGGAAAAAATTTAATAAAATAAACTACATCTGTCCATCAATACCTCTCTGACTTGAAATGCCAACTTGGTAAAAGTTAATACTATTACCATTTTGTTATTTCCTGTGTTTGGGTGTGTATGTAAATTATATATTTTTAAGCAAAATACATCTTGTTTGTATAAACAAAATTGTATAAGTTCTCTGTCCTGCTTCTCACTTGACATTACATTGTGAGCATTTTTCCAGGTCAGTAAATTTCAAAAACCTGACATTCTTAGCTGCAGAGAATTTTACAGTTAAACAGATCCCCTGTTGTATCTTCCTCATTAGGAGAATCCCACTTTGGGTGGGGAGATGATAATGTGTCTAGTCAAAAATACCTCCCCAGCTCCTGCTAAGGGTGGCCATGACTCAGCTCTGGCGAGTTAAGAGTTAGAAGTGGAATTCTGCTTAATAAAGCTGCTGAGTTTTTTGATGCAAAAGGACAGACTTGGCAAGCATGAACATTTACCCTTATCTCTTCATCCTGCTTGAAGTGCAGACATGAAACCTGAGGACCAGAGCCATTTTTAGGCTTAAGGAAGGCAGCCATTTGCTTTGGGTGGTTTAAGTGGAGAGACTGAAGGAGACTGGATCCTTGATGGCATGCCTTGAGCTGTTGTACCAGCCTTGGACTGCTGACCTCTAAACTTCTTGAGACATGAGAAGAATAAACACTATGCTTATTTAAGCCTCTGTCAGGTTTCTCTCTGCCAAATGCAGGCCTAAGTAATAACAATAACTGGTCAAACATGCTTGTATAGGCATCTCTGAGTATATGTCTGATGATTTCCTTAGAATGAATTGCTGGAAGCAGAATTACTGGATCAAAGTATTTGAATATTTTTAAAGCTATTGATATTTACTTTCAAATTGTTTTCTAGAGAGACTTTTAGCATTTCATTTACCATCTATAAGAGTCCATGTCACCTCATGCATGATAATAGTGCACCAGCCTCGGGGTGGCACCAGGCTTTTAATTTTTGTCAATTTGATGTATTGAAAATAGTGTTTAGTGGTTAAATTTAATTGGCATTTTCTTTGATCTCCCAGGGAAGCTAAACTGTTTTCAAATGTTAAGAGACCATTTATATTTCTTTTCTGAATTAACATGTTCATTTTCCATTAGTATAATCACATTTTCCTAACTTGTAAGTTACATAATCAATTATTTTTGTTCTGTTTCCCAACCTCTGTATCAGATAAAGAATCACCTATACTCCCTTGTTCTTTGTTTTTATTTCTTACATTTTAAACTTTATTCCATCTGGAATTTATTTTGGCATACTTTTTTCTTGAATAATCGATTGTCCTAGAACCATATCTGTTTCTCACTCATTTGAAAGGCCATCTGAATGAGAGAGTTCGCCAGGTGTTGGGGTAGGGAAGGGAAGCGCTGTAAAGTCTGAGCCTTTCCAGGTGATTCCTCCAGACCCTGCTTAATCCTAACAATTTTCCTCATTAGTAAAAGTCAACCAAAACTGGGGGCTTGTTAAAATCCCATCCTTCACCAGCCACATCCACCTGAAATTATGAATTTCAGATCATCTTGTCATAAATTTGGTGCCACATCTATGTTTGCCCCATTTTAAGTACCCAGTATAAATAATACTCAAACGTGATGTATGTGTGGGGGCCAGGGAGCCTTAAAATAGGCTCTTTCCGAATTACTCAAACTAGTCCTGAAGCCATGCTGCAGTACTGTTTTTAATATATACTTACTTGTTACATAAGCCAAGGGTTTTTTTCCCTAATTTATATCATTACTATATCTATTCTTGTACCAAAGTACACTGTTTTAATTACTCTAAATTTTAATATGTCTTGGTATCTGGAAGTGGGAATCTTGAAGGCAGGGAATTTGTTTTATTCACCACTATCCTCAGTACCCAGAAAAGTACCTGGCATATTAAGTGCACAATAAATATACTTATATGAATGAGAGTGTTGTCTCTAATTTTCTTTTTATAGACCAGTGATTCTCAAAGTGCGGATCCTGGGCCAACAGCATCAGAACCCCCTGGGACCCTAAAAATACAGATTCTTGGGCCTTACCTACTGAATCAGAAACTGCAAGTAGGGCATAGTAATCTTTATAAGGAGCCTGCCAGGTGGTTCTGATGTTCACTCAAGATTGAGAACCACTAATAATGACTACACTGGTCTCCACCTCATCCACAGGGTATGTTCCAAGACCCCCAGTGGATGCCTAATGCCACAGATAATACCGACCTTTACATTATGTTTTTCCTATACATACATACCTATGATAGTTTAACTTACAAATTGGGCACAGTAAGAGATTAACAACAATTGATAATAAAACAGAACAATTATAACAATGTACTATGATAAAAGCTATGTGAATGTGGTCTCTCTCTCTCAAAATATTATTGTACTGTGCCTCAGGTAACTGAAACCATGGAAAGCAAAACCGCAGAGAAGGAGGACTACTGTATTAGAACTATAATAAGAGATAAAAATTTAAACAAGGAACATGAAAAACTTTTTAAATGTCTTAAATGTTGAAATACATCATGCTGATGAAGCCTTTACCACAGGTGGTATTTGAACAATGTGAATGTAAGAGCTAGCAGCAAGGAAGCACGTCTTGTAATGAAAGACCAAGACCAAAATATGTACCTTGTGAGATGTGATGCGCAATTGCTTCCCATTCTATAAACTGCTCTTCTAGAACATTGGGTCCTGTAAACTGCAGGATCTACTTTGCTAAGAGAGGTGAGTGTGGAGTCAGAGAAGAGGGACTAGGCCTCTTCCCTCATGCTGCTTCTAGGCAAATGTTGAACCAAGTGTTTGAAGCTCCAGAAAGTACAAGTAGTAAGCCTTTGTGGCAGCCACGTGGTGCTAATTCTGCAGGCTTGCAGAAAGCAACAGCTGTGGAAGCTTGGCAGTCTCCACCCAGATTTCAAAGAATGTTGTGGAAAGCCTGGGTGTCCAGGCAGAGACTTGTGGGGTGGAGCCCCAACAGAGAGCCCCCAGCTAGAGCAATGCTGAACAGAAATGTGGGGTTGGTGCTGCCGCAGAGTCCCCACCAGGGCAATGCAGAGTGGAGTTGTGGAAACAAGGCCACCACCAAGAGAGTCCCCATTAGGAATTGTGGAGCTATGGGAATAGAACCACCACCAGGACCCCAGAACTGTAGAGTCACTGGCAGCATGCAATGCCCACCTGGGGAAGTTTCAGACACCATATTCCAACCTGTAGGAGCAGCCACATGGGCTGCACCAAGCAAAGCCATAGGGGTGGGGCTGCCTGAAGCCTTGGCCCAACCCCTGCCCCAGTGTGTCCAGAAGGCAGCACAAGGAGTCAAAAGAGAGATTATTGTCTAGCTTTAAGACCTAATGTCTGCCCTTGGGTTTCAGACTAGCTTGGGGCCTGTTACTCCTTTCTTTTTGCCTTTTTCTCCATTTTGGAATGAGAATGTCTGCCTTGTGCCTATGCCAGCATTGTATCTTAGAAGTGCATAACTCATTTTGATTTTACAGGCTCGCATATGAGGCTCTTGACTTTGGACTTTTCAGTTGGTGCAGGAACAACTTAAGACTTTGGAGCTATGAGGTTGGAATGAATGTATGTGAGAAGGAAATGAGTTGGGTGTGGGGGCAGGGACAAAATGCTATGGTTTGAATATTTATTCCTTCCAAAACTCATGTTGAAATTTAATCCCCAATGTGGCCATATTGACAGGTGGGGCCTTTAAGAGGTGATTAGGTCAGGAGGGCTCTGCCCTCATGAATGGAATAATCCATTCACAGGTTAATGGAGTAATAAATTAATGGATTAATGGGCTTTCAAGGGAATAGGACTGGTGTCTTTATGAGAAGAGGAAGAGATCTGAGGTAGCAGGATCAACTCCTTTACCATATGGTGCTCTGTGCCACCTCAGGACTCTGCACTCACAACTAAAAAACAACATCTAGACAGGTATTTGACCAAACATCTGGACACCATAACCTAACCAACTTAACACTGTTAGGTTTATTCCAGGTGGGAACCAGAAAAGTATGTGTAGGACAGAATGTGGTTAATGCAAAACTTAGGCTTGTAAAACAATAGCCTCAGGAGTCTGGGGAGTCCCCGGACTTTGTAGATCTGACAGCTGCAGCCAGGATTCCTTCCCCCTGATAGATACCAAGGCTATCCCTCCCTAGCTCTCCTGATAAGGACGACGCCAGAGCAGAAGGATGGATTCGACTAAAGCAAAGGGGTTGGTCGTTTAAAGAAGAATTTACTACAAACAGCTGTTCTGCCCACTGTCCTCTGCTGCACGTAGCAGGAAGCAATTCTTCACCTGCCAATTTGGCCCAGAAACGAAGAACTGAACAGGGCTGGTGGGAGGGGGTCGGCTATCCCCATTTATAAAAACCCTCACTAAACCCCCTTCTGTGCTGACTCTCTTTTTGGACTCAGCCCACCCGCACCCGGGAGAATAAACCAGCCATGTTGCTCTCACATAGCCTGTGTGTGAAATGTGTCCTTTGGGTCATTCATTCACCCTTTCAGACACATAAAATTAACCATCACAGACACTGAGAATCATATTCACGTGTTAATGGCCAGTTATATATCTTTTCTTGTTGAGTCTCTTCAAGTCTTTTGCCTACTTTTTGTTGTTTATCTTTTTATTTTTGACTTGTAGGAGATGTTTATAAATCATGGATGCAAACCCTTTCTCAAAATATGTGTTATATTTTTCCAAGTCTGTGGCTTGTCTACTAATTTTCTTAAAGGTTTCTTTTGATGACCAGATAGTCTTCATTTTCATTAATTTATCAGTTTTATGAAAATATTATCAACTTTTTTCTTTTATGGTTAATGCTTTTTGTATCCTGTCCAATAAATTTTTGCCTAACTGATGTTTTTAAAGATATTCTTCTAAAATTTCTTCTAGAAGGTTTATGATTCTGGATGTTATGTATAGGTCTGTGATCCATCTCAAATTTATTATTGTGTATTTCTTTTTTTACAGAAGTCCTGGAGTATTAGTATAATTTCCAATTTTGCAAATAAATAGAAGGCAGCAAGGTTTGGTACCTTACCTAAGGCCATACTTCTGGGGCTTAAATTCTAGTCTTATGATAGCAAATCTTCTGCATTTTCTAACATATGACATGGAGCCTTTACTAAGACCCCATCAAATCCCGTGCCCTCATGCTGCACAGATATTTTTATAACACCACCTTTACTACCCTGAAGTGACAGTCCTAGGAAGTATAAACTACCTACACATGTTTTTAAAAATCAATAAGTCACCTAAATATAAAGGAGACTTTAAATAATATAATTTATGATAAAACAATATCTATTTCAGTGTGGCTTGGGTACGACTGCAGTAGAATACATAGGCAGCAAAATCTTGCTCCTATGCAGAATCGTTAGGAATGTGACAACTACACTGTGGAAGGATTCAAGTGTGTTGTGTTGGTTACTTAATAGCACAGGTGGAAATTCTGTCAGCAACATGGGGTGACTTGGAAATTTAAAAAAAATTTTTTTGTAAAACAGAATTGTTGAACAGTTGTTAATATGCTTTATCTTTTGTGATATCTCTTTAAATGACTGCATCTCTCATACATTGCTAGCAGGAGGATTAAATGGTTCAATCTCTATGAAAGGTCAGAGTATCTATCAAAACTACGAAGGCATACACGTCTTTTTAACCAGCAATCTCACTTCTGGGAATTATCCTCTAATATCTTGCACATGTACCTAAAGACATGGATGTTGTATATGCAATATTACTTATAATAGAAAATAAACGGAAGCTATTAAATGTCCATCAATAAGGCACTGATTAAATAAATAATGGTCTATTCAGAACATTGGGCAGGGGTAGAAGGAAGATCTTTATTTACCAATATAGAACAATCCTTATCAGTAAAAAGCAAAATAGACAATTGTATATTATGCTACCATTTGTTTAAGAAAAGGAAAAAAGAAAAGGGATGAAATCAAGAGGACTATGAGAAGACAAGCTACAGACTGGGAGAAAATATTTGCAAAAGATCTATCTGAAAAAAGTTTGTTATACAAAATATACAAAGAACCCTTAAAACTCACCAGTAAGAAAATGAAAAATCCAACTAAAAAAATGGGTGAAACAGCTACTGAACAGATAGCTCACCAAAGAAGATACACAGATGGCATAAGCATAAGAAAAGCTGCTCAACATCATATATCATTAGTGAATTGCAAAGTAAAGCAATGAATACCACTACATACCTATTAGAATATTTAAAATTCCAAACACTAATAACACCAAATTCTGGCAAGGATGTGGAGCAGTGGGAACTCTAATGGATCATTGGTGGGAATGCAAAATCGTACAGATGCTTTGGAAGACAGTTTGGTACTTTCTTACAAAATTAAACATACATCTACCATATGATCCAGCAATTTCTCTCCTTGGTAATTTACCAAAATGAGTTGAAAACTATGTCCACACAAAAACTACACACAGATGTTTATAGCTGCTTTATTCATGATTGGCAAAACATAGAAGCAACCAAAATGTTCTTTAGTAGAAGAATGGGTAAATAAACTGGTATATCCATACAATGGAATATTATTAGGCACTAAAAAGAAATGAGCTATCAAGCCATGAAAAGACAAGGAGGAACTGTAAATGCAGACTACTAAGTGAAAGAAGCCAATCTGAAAAGACTACATACTGCATGAGTCCAACTAAATGACATTCTAGAAAAGGCAAAACTATGGAGACAGTAAAAAAGACCAGTGGTTGCTAGGGGTTAGCAGAGAGGGAGGGAGGACTAGGTGGAGCACAGAAACTTTTTAGAGGTATAAAAATACTTTTTATGATACTATAATGATGGAAACATGTCATTATACATTTGTCAAAATCCCGTGGTGGCTCACGCCTGTAATCCTAGCATTCTGGGAATCGAGACAGAAGGATCGCTCGAGGTCAGGAGTTTGAGACCAGCCTGAGCAAGAGCGAGACCCTGTCTCTACTAAAAAATAGAAAGAAATTAACCGGACAACTAAAAATATATAGAAAAAGTTAGCCGGGCATGGTGGCACATGCCTGTAGTCCCAGCTACTTGGGAGGCTGAGGCAGAAGGATTGTTTGAGCCAGGAGTTTGAGGTTGCTGTGAGCTAGGCTGAAGCCACGGCACTCTAGCTGGGCAACAGAGTGAGACTCTGTCTCAAAAAAAAAAAATCCACAGAACATACAAAGCCAAAAATGAACCCTAATGTAAACTGTGACTTTGGGTGATAATGATGTGTCCATGTAGGTTGTACCATCCTGGTGTAGGATGTTAATAATAGGAAAGGCCGTGCCTGTGTGGGGACAGGATGTATATAGGAATTCTCTTCTTTCCACTCAATTTTATTGTGAACTCAAAACTGCTCTTAAAAAGTCTTTATTTTTTTAAGGAAGGGAAACATGTTTGCTTGCTTATACTTATCGCTGGAAGAAAAACAAGAAACTGATAATACTGGTTGTCTGGGTTGGACTAGGGGGACAACTGGGTGGCTGGGAGAAAGACTTCTATTTACTTCTTGTACTTTTATTTTAATTTATTTTTATATTTTTGAGATAGGGTCTCGCTCTGTCACCCATACTGGAATGCAGTGGCATGATCGTAGCTCACTGCAACCTCAAATGCCTGGGCTCAAGTGAGCCTCCAGCCTCAGCCTCCCAAGTAACAGGGACTACAGGTGTGTGAAACTATCCCCAGATAATTTTTTAATTTTTTTGTAGAGACCAGGTCTCACCATGTTCCCCAGGCTGGTCTCTAACTCCTGGGCTCAAGCAATCCTCCCACCTCAGCCTCCTAAAGTGCTGAGATTACAGGCGTGAGCCAATTCTTGTACTTTTAGAATTTTAAACCATAAGTTTGTATTATCATGTCAAAAAGACTAAATGAAATTTAAAACATAAGATAAAAAGATCATACTCTCTGAAAATCCTAGGGCAATAATTTAAAATGATAAAAGTTTTATATACAAAGATGTTTCATTGCTGAGTTAATAATCTTAATCACTAACAGAAGCACATACCATGTAACTGCATTAAGTGGATTATCTGATTTATAAGGAAATAATGGTACTAATGTAAATATACACTAGGGAACAGGTCAATAAGTTATGAACAGGCCAATGTAATGTTAGGCAACCATTAAAATGAAATATATAGAAAGTTTATAATATATGGCTAAAACATTATGTTAAACCAAAAAACAGGATATGGTACTGTATATGGTACAATTATAACTATTTTTAAAAGAGAAGAAAAGCTATACAGAGAAGAAAGGCTAGAATAAATATACTAACACGACTATATTTGAATGGTGAAAGCACATAATTTTAATTTTTCAATTCTCCTAATTTTATAAATGCATTTCAATGAGCACAAATTAAGTTGAAAAATTTTATTTTTTAAAAAATGGCTTTTGCAAATTTGGCATCTCACACTTTAATGGAAAGGTTCAATGATTACCTGTATGTGAGTTTGGTACTACAAATCCAGGACTACACTTGAAGTAAAACTATCTAGATTTGAAGTTCGACTCTGACATTACCTGTTTGACTTTGAGCAAGTCAAATATGTTCTCCTTTTATTTGACTCTGGAATGTGAATAACTCCTACCTTTCTTGCAAGGGTACTTTTAGCATTAGATGTGCTTTACATTAATAACTCCTACCTTTCTTGCAAGGGTACTTTTAGCATTAGATGTGCTTTACATTAAAGGGCTTGGCATTGCATAAAGCACCATCAAAAGTATCCTTTGATTTCTTTGCTTCTTTAAAGCTTTAACAAGTCATTCTTTGTAGTAGGTGAGGCACCCCTGACCCATACACATCCCCAGGACACTGTTCTCACCTTCCTTTGACAGGTGACTAGCTGTTGGTCAGTGGCATCACATGCTGGCACCTGAGGACTCAACATCTCCTACCTCCTCTTCCCTGAGACCATCTTTAGTGCTGTGCTTCTGAAATTCAAAACTAGTACAGCCACATCCTCACCAACATGCTATATTCTCTATATTCCACGCCCTCTACCGTCATGTGCTTTCTCCTACTGCCACCTCCTCACTGCTTCCCCCAAAATACACGAAAGTACCACAATACGAGGTTTTATTCACTGTCAGTGAGGCTTCCCTTTTCATGGAAAAACAAAACCTAGAGTTCAAAGTCAAATTAGAGCCAATAATGGGAGGTATCAAAATCTAAATAAAGATCTTGAGGGTATCCAAAAGTACACTTCACAATGTCCACTAATATCCCAATCATTTGTTTTTTTCTCTGATTAAATCTGAAGTTGCTCAAGGATAAATCTGTCTTCAATTGTATTCTCCTCTTAAACCTAGATATTATAGTTTAAATAGGCTACTGTAAATTAAGCATAAAATCATACCCTGATTACAAGAATGTTTTTAAGAAAAAATGCACTATGAGAACCAAAAAAACCAAATGCTGGTTTGCTTGTTTTTAATGCCAGAATTTAGATTTTTTTTTTTTTTTTTTTTTTTTTTTTTTTGGAGACAGAGTCTCGCTCTGTTGCCCAGGCTAGAGTGCCGTGGCGTCAGCCTAGCTCACAGCAACCTCAAACTCCCGGGCTCAAGCAATCCTACTGCCTCAGCCTCCCGAGTAGCGGGGACTATAGGCATGCACCACCATGCCCGGCTAATTTTTTTTCTATATATACTTTTAGCTGTCCAAATCATTTCTTTCTATTTTTTAGTAGAGACGGGGTCTTGCTCTTGCTCAGGCTGGTCTCGAACTCCTGACCTGGAGCGATCCTCCCACCTCGGCCTCCCAGAGTGCTGGGATTACAGGCGTGAGCCACCGCGCCCAGCCAGAAATTTAGATATTTTTATAAACTTTTAAAACAGCTAACTAATGGAAGTTAACTGTCATATACAATCATTTTATTCTCAAGACAAATCTAAGAAATATCCCTATTATTCTTTTGGGGGAGGATGGGGAAACTGAGGCTCAGAAAAATAAGGTCACACCTATTAAGTGTCAGAGAAGGCATTAAACTTAAGACTAACTAGTTCTGAGGTCTATTTACTTTTAGGACACAAAGCCTATTCAAAATACAAAATGTTCATCCCAGCTGCAGATTGAGTCAACTCCCAAGAATTTAAGGAGGGAAAAGGGTACAAACCTTGTTTCATACAAACCTTTCCATACTCATTGTATTCCAAATTTCACTTTCCAGCATGAAGTTTCTGATGTCGAACAAGTGCTGAACTGTGCCTAAAGGATTTCCCACATTCAACACATTCATAAGGTTTTTCTCCAGTATGAATTCTGTAATGCTCACTAAGGTGTGCTTGCTTGCGGAAAGTTTTTTCACACTCGCTACACTTATAACGTTTCTCTCCAGTGTGAGTTCTTTCATGTTCAACAAGGGAAGAGTTCTGAGTGAAGGCTTTACCACATTCCGCACATGTGTAGGGCTTCTCTCCTGAATGAATTCTACGATGCTGTATGAGGCAAGCACTCTGATTAAAGGCTTTCCCACATTCGTTACACTTATAAGGTTTATCTCCAGAATGACTTCTCTGATGACGAGTGAGGCATATGCTCTGACTGAAGGCTTTGCCACATTCTGCACATTTATAAGGTTTCTCTCCAGTATGAATTCGCTGGTGTTTAATGAGGGATGGGTTCTGACAAAAGGCTTTTCCACATTCACTGCATTTATAGGGTTTCTCTCCCGTATGAATTCTCAGATGCTGGACAAGGACTGCTTTTGTTTGAAAGGCTTTCTCACATTCATGACATTTAAAAGGTTTCTCCCCTGTATGAATTCTCAGATGTTGAGTAAGATTTGACTGTTTACGGAAACAACTTCCACATTCACTGCACACATAGGGCTTCTCTCCTCTGTGAATCCTCTGATGCTGGGTAAGAGATGATCTCTGAGTAAAGAATTTTCCACATTCACTACACTTTGAAGGTTTCTTCTGTATGTAAACTCTCCGATGTTTCATTTGGAGTGAAATCTGGCTCATGCTGCTTGTAACGCACTGAAGGGGCTTCTGTCCAATAGGTTCAAGTTGAGATGAAACCTTTTCTCAAATTCATACTTATGAGGTATTTTCTCAAAGATGATTACCATTAAATTAACAGTGTTCTCCTGGGAAAGGTTTGTTTGTGTGTGTGTGTGTGTGTGACTGCACATGTGTGTGTATGTGCTGTCTACTCAGTCATTCTGCAGGATTTCTACTTTTCCTTACGCAGCTTGCATTTTCACCTTCTCCAAAAGCAAACCCCTGATGACCAGGCTCTCTGAAGAAAGAGATTAAATAGTGACAGGTGTTAGGAATTCTATAAAATTCCTTATCATGACTGATTCTAAAATAATCAAATACTAAAACCTAATCCAGGGAATTTGGGCTCATCCATAGATGATCCATAAATAACAGGAAAATGTGAGGCCGGGTGTGTTGGCTCATGCCTATAATCCTAGTACTCTGGGAGGCCGAGGCAGGAAGATCACTTGAGCTCAGGAGTTTGAGACCAGTCTGAGCAAGAGCAAGACCCTGTCTCTACTAAAAATAGAAAAATTAGCTGGGTGTGGTGGCACATGCCTGTAGTCCTAGCTACTCAGGAGGTTGAGGCTGGAGGATTGCTTGAGCCCAGGAGTTTGAGGTTGCAGTGAGCTATGAGGATGCCACTGCACTCTTCCCTGGGGTGACAGAGCGAGACTCTGTCTAAAAAAAAAACCAGGAAAAAGTGAAAGAATTAAGTATCCTAGACTTGGGTAAATTAAGTATTGTGGAAATTTACTGTTCACCTATAGTCTCTACTCCTCAAAAACTAGGTGCATAGTAATTATATTTCCTGAAGTTGCCTGTAAGCAATATCTTGGCAGACTAGTGATAATTTAAAAGTGTCCCTTCCAACATTTCAAAGGTGATCCAGGCTGTAACTTTCACTAGGCCCATCTCACCAATCCTTCCTTATTCAGTCATCTTTATGAGTGTCTCTTTGGACCTCTCTTTTTCTCCAAACATTTAGCATTGATAGCTCTCCCCCTAGGTCCAACTGGAAAATCTACAGGTTTGAAAACTGCAGTTCTGCTTACTGAAAGATAACAAGATATCACTACTTGGTTTCAGAAAAATAAGTTAGAGGTGGTCGTTAGTGAAGAAGTGTTCACTGGACAGTAACTTGACTCTAGCATCATAGTCCAGGATCTGGCCCTACCTTTGTGGCCAAAGAAATGCTTTGAAATCTGAAGTATATTAATCAAATTTACAAGGGGAATGATGTAGAAAACAAAGTCATTTTGCTAATTTACAATGAAAAATTTTTGTGCTTAATGTCCAGCTGATTAACACATTCTCTTCATACAGAAAAACTGTATGGAAACCAAATCATTGTCATCAGGACACTCCTTGGGAAGCAAAGAATTGAAGAGAGGAATATGGTGATAACAATAGCATCAAACTTTGAAATCCTGATGCCCTGAATAAGGGTATACAGAATCAGCGACATTTTTAGTCTCTGAAACCCCTTTTTATTTTACTTTTCTTATCACACAAGTTACTCATGAATATATCCTCACTTTAAAATATTTAGATAATATAGATGTATGTAGGATAAAATAGTCATTGTTATAGCCATCGTTACCTCACCCTACTCAAACAAACCCATTCCCTTCCCCCAGAGATTATCAAGTTTGGAGTATAATTTTTCAGTCCTTTTTTCTACATAAATTTCTATACACATGTAGCATTTGATTCTATTTATATGAATACAATTGTTCTATAGGTTCTGCTCTGTAGTTTGCTTTTTTTTTTTTCACTAAAGAATGTATCTTAGAGATCATTTCATGTTGGTATATATGGATCTAATGGGGTTGAGAGTCAGCTGGTACACACTTGTATATCTGCACAAATTGTTTATGGCCGGAGGTTGATATGATTGGACAATGCCTGTACCACACTGGTTGTTAAATATATTACTATCTTTCTTGTACCTATCTATCTTTATCTGCTCTACTAACTTCCAGTATAGATATACTATATACAAAAATAAACTCCAAGTGGTTTAAGCAGCTAAATGTAAAACTAAAGCACTAATCACATTTTTATTTCCTTCACTTTTACTCTCCCTAAATAAAAAGGTTTTATCATGCAAAGAATGCATGCTCATTTTATAAAACGCTCAGTTAGTACAAAACAGAAATCACCTGACATCCTTTCACCCACAGAAAATACTGTTGGTGTTTTGATTAACTTTCTTATAGGTATCTGTCAATGCATATATACATATAAACATATATAGACACATAAGTGTACACATATTACACACACACATTAGACTAGACCAAATTCTTCAGAACATAAATAGTCATGGTCTATTCACAAAGTTCCCATAACCTAAGAATATGCAGTTCACCCAGTATTCTTTTTACTGGGTTTGACAGACAGGCTGGCTCCATGTTGCCTTCTGACAGCCAGTAACAGTGGCAGTTGCAATTACCTAAGCTCTTGAACAGGGCTAGAGGCCCATTCTATATTCTCTGAGGAAACAATCACCTTTCCAATGAGTCTTCCAATAATTTACTATCAGTTTTCCTAGATCTGATCATTATACTATTAAGGTATCATATTTAGTAGTTTAATAAGCGGTTTCAAGATGTGCCACCAGATGACTGACAAAGGGATAACTAGTCTTGCTACAGTTCAGGTACATTTGATAAGAAATTGGGCCGGGCGCGGTGGCTCACGCCTGTAATCCTAGCACTCTGGGAGGCCGAGGCGGGTGGATCGCTCGAGGTCAGGAGTTCGAGACCAGCCTGAGCAAGAGTGAGACCCCCGTCTCTACTAAAAAAATAGAAAGAAATTATATGGACAACTAAAATATATATATATACAAAAAATTAGCCGGGCATGGTGGCACATGCCTGTAGTCCCAGCTAGTCGGGAGGCTGAGGCAGTAGGATCGCTTAAGCTCAGGAGTTTGAGGTTGCTGTGAGCTAGACTGACGCCACGGCACTCACTCTAGCCCGGGCAACAGAGTGAGACTCTGTCTCAAAAAAAAAAAAAAAAAAAAGAAATTGGTGCACTCTCTCATCTGTCCTATAACCAATTATTCCACACTTGTCTTTCACAGTGGGCCACTCTCACTGACTTGAGTAAAATGATACCCATTTCTGAGTGGCTCTGTGTTTCCAG
The DNA here is from genome assembly GCF_041146395.1 of Eulemur rufifrons. Classification (NCBI taxonomy): domain Eukaryota; kingdom Metazoa; phylum Chordata; class Mammalia; order Primates; family Lemuridae; genus Eulemur; species Eulemur rufifrons. Next base: position 150,487,094 of record NC_090989.1, read on the forward strand.
TCTGCTGGATCCGGGTATAGTGGTCACTGGTAAGTCCCACTACAGGTCTGTCACCACTTCTGAATGAGTGCCCCCATAATAACCAATTCTGGGTTCTCTAGTTAGATTTCACTTACCTAGAGACAAGCTGTTAGGAACACAAGCAATACTGGTTTGTCTCCTGGGGACTCTGTTCTTGAGGAAATGCAAGAATCTGAAGCACTGAGGGAGGAAAAAGAGCCATCTATAAATTGTCAGCCTACTTCCTTCATACTCCAGATTCAAGGGAACTCAGGAATAAGTCATCCCTAACCAAATAACTATTTTAAGTCTAAATGAAACAATATTATTATCCTAGAAGAGTATCACCTATGACAAAAGTAAGTGAGTGAGTAGACTTTAGACAGACATGGTGAAGCTCAAAGAACAAGGGCAGGTGCTCCTAAGAACTAAGCATTGAGGCATAGAAATTCCTCTATAGGAGATAAGGTTGGAGCCCAAAGGCCTCCAAGCCTAATGGAAAAGCCATTGCCTTCAAAAGTTAAAGACAGTGCAGCTAAAGTAGAGGGCATGAAGACAAGGAACAGACTGTGTTAAGAGGTCTGGATTCTAGTATTGGCTCTACCAATTAATAAACATTAATAAACTTATTTAGTGACTTGAAGAAAATCACACAATCTCATCCATGATTTATTTTCTTGTCTGTGAAATGAAATTGAGAAGCTAGATGGTATCTAAACCTTCTAGTACCAACATTCAGTGATTCTTTGATTCCAAAAACAGATGGGAAAAGAGCAAAACCCTCATGTCAAGCCCTTCCAGTCCATCTTTGATTGGGCTGCTTATTCATTTTAGTAACTGAGCAAGCAGTGAGAGAAGCTCTTGTTAATAACAGGCTGAGTCAACACCAGGGAAACTTCCTGTCAGTTATCCTCTCACAATCAGAAATGGAGGAATTTCTGGAAAATAATGATTGCCTCTGTGTGACGCAGAATCTCCAAAGAGAGGGATCTACTGTAAGATGTTATGGACTCCTCCTAAGGGAAGGGTTTTAAGAACCCCTCCTAATAGAAAGAACATTTTATTAAAAGGCAGAGGCCTGGTTTCCAGTCTAATTCATTTTAATCCACTAGCACCTCTTATCTAACACTGAACAAATTATTTAATCATTTTTCAACTTCTGGTCAAACTTTAATATTCAGTTCAAATGTGAATCACCACACCTCTTACTTGTGGAAAAATTTTCTTGACTTTTCCAAGGCATTTTCTCTTCTACATTCTTTAGGAATTTTACACATGCTTCTACCATAGCACTTTCTACTCTGATTACACTGTCTTCCTCCACTAACCTTGAAGACAAGTACGGCATGGGCTCTGGGGCTATGATTTTTGGGGTTTGAATACCTGTACCACCATTTATTAGCTAAGTGATCTTCAGTGAGTTTCTGTGTTCCAGCTTTTTCAACTGTTAAATGGAAATGATAATAACAATAACTACTCCACAGGGTTGTGGTGATGAGTAAATGAGTTAATATATGGGACGTATTTAGAAGAGTGCCAGCTAGTAAGCATTCAATAAATAGTACCTGCTGTTAAATTATTGAGTCTGTGTCTTCATACAGTACTTATTTTGTTGCTGAAAGAGAAGAAAAAGTACTTAATGAAATGAAGTAGGTAACTCTCCCATATACTTATTCAACCCACACAACTCTGTGAAGCGCCCAAGCAAGGAATAGTATTCACTTCAGGAAATCAGAAAACTGAAGCGCTCAGAAGTTCGCTGAGTCGCTCAAGTACCTACAAACGAAATCCTTATCCCAGGATTCGAGCTCCCAGCCCTGAGCTCTCGGGCAGCCTCTGCCCTCCTCTTCAGGGCAAGCTGGCCTCAGACCCCGGCCTCCGCCGCAAAGGCTCTCGGGAGGGAAGCGGCTCTGAGGATGGCCTGGTCCCAGGTCCCAGGTCCCAGGGAGGCGCTGGATTAGACCCCGCCGCAGCCGGGCACAGCAGAAACCGCTCACCAGGCGCGCCCCGCAGCAGCGATACCCCACACTTCTTCCCGCCTTAGAGTCCTGGGTCGCTCCCAGGCCGCTGGGAGCAAATCCCAGACGCTCCCCGCCGGCGTGACGTCACCAGTCCGCGCCGCAGCCAACAAGCACAACCATCTCCTCTCTAGGAAGGCGGGAGCGGCGTCATTTCGATGGTTCCCCCAGCCTCAGAGTGGCGGGTTTCTGTGCTCTGTCCAGGGGTGCCGGCCCCAGAAACAGCCCGCAAACCCACCTCAAAGTGTATCTTCTCGGTATAAGGAAGCTGAACGGAGGGGAAAGGTCGACCACAAGGAGCTCTTACGGTGTGTCAATTCATCCTGCAACCCTGCCACATTTATCTTCCTTTGTCACTATTCTTTGGGGATTCTCAAGCCTTTCATAAAGCTGGCTTCAAACTTCCTCACACACATTCTCACCTGCAAGAAAATTCACCTGGTCACAGGAACCTCAAACACCTTAGTGATTTAAGATCTTTGTTCAACAAGTAGCCAAAAGAACAAGAGCTCTGCTTTGGGCTTAAATCCCAGATTGTCAGCGTGTAGAATTTGGGCAAGTTACTTTACCTCTCTGTGCCTGCTTCCTCATTTATCAAACAGAGATAATAATGGTACCAAATTTCATAACGCTGTTGTCAGGATTAAATGAAGTTAATACATATAAATTACTAAGAATGTCTGGCACTTTTAAAATGGTCAGTAAATGTTTAGAGTATTATCCATTCCTCATCCCTGCTCCAGTCCCTATTGTTCTGCCTTGGCTTCAGTGACCTTTCCAGCAGTCAAAATAGCACCCTCACCCACATTCTGCAAAACTTGAGATATTGCTGGTTGTCATAGTCAGGAAATATTTCCACACGTCTCATCCTGACAGGTGTATTCCAGGGATAAAAGCATGGGTAGCAGAACAATGATCCACTTCCAGGTATTCCTCCTGAGTTGCAAGCTCAGGACAATGGGACTGTGCTTACCATCACATCCCTAGTGTGCAACACATAGGAGGCACTCAGTAAACACGTGTTGAATAAATGAATGCCATGCAACAGAAAAATTGTTCAAACTTCCAGATTGGTTGTATTCCCCAAATGGAGTCCCTTTAAGAGACTGAAATCAGGAGTAGAGGTGCCACAGACTGAGGCTATCACTAACCATCTTCAGCTAAAAAGGGACCCTTTCTAAAACTGTCAGCTGACATGCCAGGTAATGATAATGTTGAGCTCCCCTTACTTACCAGTTATCACATTCTCAGAATTTCTTTGGAATCAAGTAACAACTTCTGTCCCCAGCCCTAGGATGTCCCACAGGCTAGAGAGCCTATGCCTAATCATTTTTCCCCCGTTTAGGCTTCGAATATTCTTTAAATTGGCAGGCTTTACTGTGTGAAAATTAAGCCTGGAGTGGCGTACCCTAGGTAAAGCAGATTACTAGAAACAGTAACTTGTGGCTTGACAGCAGTTTAGGCTCAGCTTCTTTCAATGAGGTAGAAAATGGATGGTAGGGCCACCAAAAACATTCCGCAAAACAAATATGACCTTAGCCTTGATATGGCTGGTATATGAAGGGAAGTGAGACTGGAGCCATCTAGGGTCAAGGTTAGGTTTCCGCATTATGTAGGAAATGTGGTCAAAATGCAAAATCAACTTATTTCTTATCCTCACACCCAAGAAAGTTTGATATTCTGAGGGCAAAAAGCTTCTTCATCTTATGAAGTGAGCTCCTCTTATCCTCAAGATGAAAAGGTTGGAGGCTTAAGTGGTCAATTCTATAAGAGACAAAGTAAAGAGGCATATGGAACAGAGGTGAGACCAACAAAGAGAAAAGTGAATGAAATGCAAGGACATCATGGTTTAAAATTCACCTAATTCGTACTGCTTCTGTGGCCTTGGGCAACTACAATCACCTGTTTTCTCTTTTGTTGTCTTGAGGACCTGATGTGGCTCCATCTCACCATGTCTTTCTGAAGTTATAAGTTAAATTTCAGGACATTGAACATAGGCAAGAAATTCCAATTCTTCATCATCCCAGAGCCCAAAGGAGGCTATGAGCCCAGGAAGTGCTTCCACTTTGGGATTTCTAAGCTCCAAGTGCTCTTCTGTTAGGCCAGCAGTGCTCTTCAGTTCCTACCTATCTTACTATTTCATGGATATTCCAGTTGACATAGGTGTGCCTCTGCAGCACATGCATAGGCCTCTTCCTGTCAAGTCTGACACCAACATAATTGAAAGTACTTTATTAAACAGCGATGGCACTCTTAAATGCCTAATTTGTAAAACTTCCTTAGCCACAAAATATTACTTTTTCTTATGGGATCCTCTGTTAATACAACTACACACTCTGTATCTTGGGGAAAGGTTCAGAATTCTTGTTCGTGACAAACACTACACAGACACACACACTCACCATGCCTCCTTTCTGCTGGTAACTAGGGACCTAAGTCACAACCTGCAGTCTGGCATGTTTCACTCAATATTTGAGTTCAACAAATATTTATTAAGCACCTCCTAAGTATCAGACATAAAGATGAATAAATATCACATTGCTCCAAGCTGGGCACTGTGGTGTGTGCCTGTAGTCCCAGATAATCGGGGACTAAGCAGGGAGGATCACTTGAACCCAGGAGTTCAAGGCCAGCCTATGCAACATAGTGAGACCTCATATCTAAAAAAAATCATAGTAAAACATAAAATAAAAAATGTCAAATTCCTCCTGCTCTGGTAGAGTTGACAGTTCAGTGGGAAGAGAAAGATTTGCAAATAAACCATTATAATGTAACATATAAAATGATGAAAAATACAAAATATAAAGATAATAAAAAATACATGAGGTTGGGCGGGGTGTGGTGGCTCTTGCCTGTAATCCTAACACTTTGGGAGGCTATGGCAGGAGGATCGCTTAACGTCAGGAGTTCAAGACCAACCTGAGGAACATAGCTAGACCCTGTCTCTACAAGATAATAGAAAAACTAGCCAGGCATGGTGGTGTGCACCTGTAGTTTCAGCCACTTGGGAGGTTGGGGCAGGAGGCCTGCTTGAGCCCAGGAGTTTGAAGTTGCAATGAGCTATGATGTGCATGGTGCACTCTAGCCCAGGCAACAGCGCAAGACTCTGTCTCAATGGAAAAAAAACAAAAACAAAAACACAAGGTTAGAGACAGCTTTAAGACATGACCTAAACATATTCATAAATGACAAATGGGAGTTTTCCAGGAAAGCAGAAGCAGGGAAGAGAATTGGGACAATAAAACAGAATGTGCAAAGGTGCCAAATGGTCCAATGGTGATACTGTATAGTCACAAGAATCTGCTCTATAGAACAGAATGTGCCAGGCAAGGAATGGTTGAGGATGGCAATGTAGGTAGGCATGGGCCAGATGAGGGGCCTTTAAAGAGATGCCACTTTAAAGGGCTAGGACTTTATTACAAAGATCATCCAGAAGTGTGAAAGATGGCCTAGAGGGGCAATATACTGGCAGACTGAAAAATTTAAAATAGTCTAGGAAATAAACTGGGGACTGGACTATAGCAATAGTAGTGGAGATGGCTTCCAGATTTAGAAGATAATTTCAACAGAATATAGTGGTTGGATGGATATGAAGATTGAGTAAGAGGGAAAATGGAGGGAGAGAGCAATTGCTAGGTTTGGTGTCATACTGGAGTGCTCAGACACATCATAGGCCAGCATCTGAAAATTCAGGAGCAGGTGTGTGTAAATGTGAGAATATGGGGTGAGGGTAGTGGAAAGGTAATAAGTTCCTTTCCTTTTTGTATCTCCAGAAAGTGAAAATGTGCCAGAGTGTTAGCTTGAGGATTAACAATCCAGGGTCATGGCCATTCCCTTTTAGAAAACCTTTCTTAGCTGGGCATGGTGGCTCATGCCTGTAATCCCAGTGCCTTGGGAGGCAAAGGCAGGATTGCTTAAGGCCAGCAGTTCAAGAGCAGCCTGCACATCACAAGACCCCATCTCTACAAAAAAATTTGAAAATTAGCTGGGGAGGATCACTTGAGCCCAGGAGTTCAAGGTTACATACAGTGAGCTATGATCTACGATCCCACCTCTGCATTCCAGCCTGGGCAACAGAGTGAGATTTGTCTTGAAAGAAAGAAAGAAAGAAAGAAAGAAAGAAAGAAAGAAAGAAAGAAAGACAGACAGACAGACAACCTTTCTCACAAGAATTCAGAGGTATCTTTCACCCTATGGTTTTCTCATTTTTTTCCAAAAAACTCTCTCTATTCTCTACTGTCCACTCAAGATTCGAAAGATAGCAATGTACAAATATTACTATAAATATCTACACACCAGGAAGTTTGCTCTAGTGGGCAAAGGTTGATTAAAATATATCAATTCACCCAATATATATTTATTGAACATTTACTATGTACCAACAATTAATTCTAAAGTGTTATTTTTCATTTAGTAAGTATAAATACATTGACATTAGCTCTTGGTAAAATATGTATTTTTCCATGAGCATAAAATATTTAGAAAGCTTTCATAGAGTTATTTTTACCCATAAAATTATGGGTAAGATCCTCGATTATGAAATCCCCTGTGGTAGGTTTTAAAAAAATAATCTTCACTGCTAGAGAGGGAAGAGCATATGTGATATTACCACTACATTCCCATTAATGGCAATTCATGGCCCAAACCAATGTTTACAAGACGGTTGCTCTGGAAAAATCAATGATGAGTTCCAAATAATCAAGCATTCCAGAATCAACTTACTTTAGTTGTTTTTAATAGTCATATTTTTAAAAATATATAAGCTTCAGAGCTTAGAAACTACGTACCAGTCAAAACCTATCCTCAGTTAATCTTTTGGAGCTCAATTTCTGAGCAGCAATTAAGAATACAAAAGGGAAATTAGCTGGATGTAGTAGCATGCACCCGTAGTCCCAGCTACTCAGGAGGCTGAGGCAGGAGGATTGCTTGAGCCCAGGAGTTTCAAGTTGCTGTGAACTAGGCTGACACCATGGTACCCTAGCTCAGGCAACAGAGAGAGACTCTGTCAAAAAAAAAAAAAAAAAAAAAGGAAAAAAAACCCCACACCAGAAAGAGAAAATGAACGGGATTGGGGAGAAAAGGGAAAACTATGTTGTTTCTCTCAAAAGAATAAAATACCATCACAGTCAGTGGAAAACTGTGTAATTTTGATTTTCAGGGTATTTGTAAAAAAGGTTATTCCCTTTCAAGCTCTTTCCAAAGTCATTCCATTACAAATGTTAACACTCTTAAGGACTAGTCCAGTAGCCCCAAACTCCAGCCAACCTAAAAAGCTGTCTTCCTTCATCACTAATGCTTTCTCTCAAAGAAGTCCCATTTTGTTATGTCACTATCAGTCCTAGGGGGTCCCTCTTCCATGGTCCCTGTGAACCAGTGGCCCAGCCAAACTTACAAGACAGGTGTACACCTTAGTCCAGGCAGGGTTACGTAGGTGACTTGCTCAGTCACAATGCAGGCTCCCTTCTGTGAGGCCTCGTATCACCAGTAACCTAGCACAGACCATTTCTCTCCTAGGTAAACCAATATTCCTCTGGGACAGAGACTGGGTCTTCCTGTTCCTGGCTCTCTCAGCACATTTGGCTGCTTTCCCACAAACTGGCAACACGAAGTCTCTACTGATCTCCTATTTCCTTCTTAGCCCAAGTTTCCCCAAAGCTTGAAAGAGTCAGGAAAAACCTTTACCCTGATAAAAGCCTTCTTCACCAGCACATTGTAGGGATCAGCTCAGTTCTTGCCACTTAATTTCCTATTTTTTGAATGAATGAATATGGATTGTTTTTCACTTGTTTGCGTCTTCCCTTCACAGGACCACTTGCACAGATCAGAGAGCCTCCCCACAGCAGCATGGTCAGAGATGCGTCAAACATCTGGAGGCTACGTAAACTTAGCACTGTATCAGAACTGTGCCACTTCCACACTGACAGGCAGTGTCTGGAATACCACATTAACCTACAAGCCAGTGAACAAGTGTGACGAGGTCAGAAGGTTGGGTGGGGTGGAGTAAAGGAAACACAGTGCTAACTTAACAAATGCCTCCTCAAGGTGTAGGTGTCACACAGGGATGAAGGAGTGGCAACCTGCAGGCTTTATCTGAAAAGCAGGACTTCCATTCTACCCTATATTCCCAGATGCCCACCTGGACTAGTAGGTTCTGCATTCTCCAAGCTCCCACCTCCATTTCTGGAAACACTCTTCTAAGAATGCAGTAGCCAAGGCTCCTTCATCCCTTCCCTCCAGGAACTCTAACTGCTCCTCTCCTTCCAGCCAAATTCCTAGTCACTCTCTATAGAGAAACTGTCATAACCTAAATGCCAGCATTAATCAGCACTGTGAAGTTTCTGATGCCTGAAAAGGACTGAACTATGCCTGAAGAACTTTCCACATTCTATGCATTCATAAGGCTTCTCACCAGTGTGAATTCTGTAATGTTCACTAAGGTGTGCATACTTCCGAAAGGTTTTCTCACATTCACTACATTTATAGAGTTTCTCACCAGTGTGAGTTCTATGGTGTTCAGTAAGAGATGAACTATGAGCAAAGGCTTTCCCACATTCTTTACATTTATAAGGCTTCTCACCAGTATGAATTCTCATATGCTGAGTGAGGCAGGTATTCTGATTAAAGCCCTTTCCACATTCATTACACTTATAGGGTTTTTCTCCAGTGTGACTTCTCTGATGCCGAATAAGGCAAATGCTCTGAATGAAGGCTTTACCACATTCACTGCATTTGTAGGGTCTCTCTCCTGTATGAATTCTTTGATGTTTAGTGAGGGGAGTGCTCTGAGTAAAAGCTTTGCCACATTCCTTACACTTATAGGGTTTTTCTCCAGTATGAATTCGCTGGTGTTTTATAAGAGATGGGCTCTGACAAAAAGCTTTGCCACATTCCTTACATTTATAGGGTTTCTCTCCAGTATGAATCCTCTGATGCTGAGAGAGGTTTGCCTTTGTTTGGAAGGTTTTCCCACATTCTTCACATTTATGAGGTTTTTCCCCAGTGTGAATTCTCTGATGTTGTGTAAGATTTGAATGTTTGCGAAAAGAAGAGCCACACTCATTGCATAGATAAGGCTTCTCACCAGTGTGAATTCTCTGATGATGAATAAGGTGTGTGTTCTGATTGAATGCCTTCTCACATCTATTGCATTTATAAGGTTTCTCTCCAGTGTGAATTCTCTGATGTTCAGTGAGATGTGAGTGATTGCGGAAGGAATGGCCACAATCATTACATCTATAAGGTTTCTCTCCAGTGTGGATTCTCTGATGCTGAGTAAGAAATGATCGACATCGAAATGTTTTCCCACACTGCTCACATCCATATGGTTTCACTCCAGTGTGAATTCTTTGATGTTGAACAAGGAATGAGCTTCGACTAAAGGCTTTCCCACATTCTTCACATGCATAGGGCTTTTCTCCAGTATGAGTTCTCTGATGTTGTGTAAGGGATGAGCTCTGAGTAAAGATTTTTCCACATTCATTACATTTCCAAGATTTTTTCTGGGTGGAGAGAGTTGAACATTTACTCTGGTCTGAAATCTCATTGGTGTGTATATTACTTGTTTCCCACTGATGCAGGCTCTCTTCTGTAGAAACTCTGAGATGTGTAACAAGTCTTGAGGTCAAAAGCAAGCTTTTCTCAAAACTATATTCTTGACTAATCATTTCAGGGGGTGCTTCCTTGTGGATGAAAGTTATTCCCCCAAAACTTTCTTCCTGGAAAAGGCATGGCCCAGGAACTTGTCCAGGAGAGTTTTCCTTCATGCCCTCACATGCATATTTTTTTCCAAGAGCACAATCTTGGTATTCACCCTCTTGGAATCTCTTTGCTACTGTCCCTGGTGAGTCAATATCATAGACATCCTGCTCTAGAACAGGCTTGTTCGTCCATCCTGAAAGAAAACAGCAGAGTGAATATCTCTTATGTAGGGCAGAGTTGAAGCCCCTGACAATGTAGAACCCTAACATTAACAGGACTCAGTAATAGCCTATGATTTAGGGCCAATAAAAGCAAGCATGGCAAGCAATTCATAGTTGCAAGTGGTAGAAGGGATGTGCATCACAGTAATCTTACCACTGTTAATGAGGAACCCCTATGAAAAGGGCAGCTATAGACATTCAGGGAGTGAGAGAATGACAGACAACTGAGGTAAATGGAAAACAACAAAAAACACACAGGTTAAGATTAAGGCAAGACAGGAAACATGAATAATTTGTATTCAGAGTGAAACATGGGAGAATGTCAAAAGACAAATGCTGGAAAAGAGAAAAATAAAATACATACTGGGGATAAGTAGGCCCCAGAGATATCCAACCACACCTGCGCCAACCACCCCCATAAGAGATAGTAATTTGATGATCTGAGCTTCACTTAGTTTCTCTTTTAAAATTTTCAAAGGCTTCCTACTGCCTGGCTATTTATTCCACTGGTTTCTCTTGCTCACTCACCTGGACAAGTCCCTCTTCCAATCTCTCTCTCTTCATGTCCTTGCATATTCAACATCCACAAATCTTCTCTTTGCTTTGCATGGCAAACACTTCAGGATTGGAAAACTGGGAGCCCTGCTCATAGATGGGGAAAAAAGGTGGAGGAATGGGTATCACTGTCCCAGCAAACAAACTAGAAAGAGCAGCTGTTGCCTACGGATACTATCTAATAACTCACACGATACCTCTTCAGGGTAACAATGTGGTTGTATCAGCAAAAATCAGCACTGGCTGCAGACTTCCAGATTCAGAAACCCCATTTATCAGCTGTCTAAGAAGTGACCTACATACCGACAAACACTGAAGCACTTGATGAATAAATCAGAATGCTATTTATTGCCTTATAATGATAAAGACAAAGATTAAATGAATAGGAAAACCCAAGTTAATTAGTACTCTCTGTTCATCCTACACCAATCAACATAAAAAGTCAGTTAATATAAGCAAAAGTTGCAAGGGGCTAGACACGGTGGCTCACGCCTATAATCCTAACACTTTAAAAGGCCAAGGCAGGAGGATTGCTTGATCCTAGGAGTTCGAGACCAGCCTTGGCAATAGCAAGACCTCAGCTCTACAAAAAATTAAAAAATTAGCCAGACGTTGTGGTGCATGACTGTAGTCCCAGCTACTTGGGAGGCTGAGGCAGGAGGATTGCTTAAGCCCAGGAGTTAGAGGCTGCAGTGAGCTATGTGCCACTGTACGCTAGCCTGGGCAACAGAGCGAGACCCTGTCTCAAAAAAAAAAGTTGCACGGGGAAAATGACCTCATAGCATGGCTAATGTATTAAGACAGATTAATGAACTTCTACCATATGTCAAAGAGCCTGGATATAGTTAGAAAATGCGGCCGGGCGCGGTGGCTCACGCCTGTAATCCTAGCACTCTGGGAGGCCGAGGAGGGTGGATCGCTCGAGGTCAGGAGTTCAAGATCAGCCTGAGCAAGAGTGAGACCCCGTCTCTACTAAAAATAGAAAGAAATTATATGGACAACTAAAATATATATATATAAAAAATTAGCCGGGCATGGTGGCGCATGCCTGTAGTCCCAGCTACTCGGGAGGCTGAGGCAGTAGGATCGCTTAAGCCCAGGAGTTTGAGGTTGCTGTGAGCTAGGCTGACGCCACGGCACTCACTCTAGCCCGGGCAACAGAGTGAGACTCTGTCTCAAAAAAAAAAAAAAAAAAAAAAGGAGCTTTTAAATTTTATAAAAAAAAAAAAAAAAAAAGAAAGAAAATGCTAACTTGATACAAACTAGGGATACACTGTCCTTTCTTCTAGATGTCATATCAATTAAGCAGTTTTTTCTCTAGGCACACCTCAATATAAGAGCATAGCCTGCAGTTTAAAAATAAACAAAAAAATGTTGTAAAATAGGTTTTTTGTTTTTTTTTTTTTTTTTTGTGAGACAGAGTCTCACTCTGTTGCCCAGGCTAGAGTGAGTGCCATGGCGTCAGCCTAGCTCACAGCAACCTCAAACTCCTGAGCTCAAGCGATTCTCCTGTCTCAGCCTCCCAAGTAGCTGGGACTACAGGCATGCACCACCATGCTCGGCTAATTTTTTCTATATATATTTTTAGCTGTCCATATAATTTCTTTCTATTTTTTAGTAGAGATGGGGTCTCGCTCTTGCTCAGGCTGGTCACGAACTCCTGAGCTCAAACGATCCGCCCACCTCGGCCTCCCAGAGTGGTAGGATTACAGGCGTGAGCCACCGCGCCCGGCCTAAAATAGGTTTTGACTTTAAAAAAGATTATAAAAATAGTAGAGTTTTGTTATACCCTGCAGTTTGAAATGTGAAGATCACAACTGTTCACCCAAACAATATCTCTCCACATAACTCTTAAGTGAGAAACAGAACTGGCAGCATTATTTCAAGGAAAAAAGGATGGAGAGTTGGTTTTACCAGCGTGAAGACCTCCAGAGGTATGAAAGGACAGAATAAGTCTGCTGAAGTACATAATAAAGTTGGTCCTATGGGCTTTTCATCGAGGTCTGTGCCCTCTGCATTGGGTTTTGAGGGGTTAAGACGATCCTATCTGGGTTTTCCTCCTCCTTTTTCACAGGAGGGATACTAAGGAGACCGTTTCAGCTATCACACAGTCCTACAGAGACTTATACAGCAGAGTGGGGATTGGGTGTAATCAGTGCTAAATGCTGGAAAAAATGTCAGACAATGCCCCCTCACCTGACTGCAGATTATGTAATACCTGGACAAAGACATTAAACCAATAATTTCAAGTATTGGTGTTACTGTGCTGTGGAATGTGGAGCAGAGGAGACCTAATCTAGTCTGGGAAAACAGCCTCTATGAAGAAGACATAAACAGGAACTAGACAAGTGAAAAGGGAAAATAATATGCCAGTGAGATGAAACAAAACATACGAAAGAAATCAAGCTCAGTATTTTAGAAGAATGAAGAAAAACTAGTAAGGTCAAGGTATTAAGTATGAGAAATGAGACACAAAGGCTGAGGTACGTAAAGGCCAGATCAATCAGAACCTTGTAAACCATTATAAGGACTTTACACTACAGTGAGCAGAAAGCCATAAAATGAATTTGAAAAGGTTTGATAAAAGACGTGACATGATTAGATCTGCTCTTTTAAAAAAAACATACCCCTTTGCCCACAGTGCAGAGAGAGAGTGTATGTAGGGGTACAGGGTGGGAATTCAAGGTGACAGCTAGAAGATTCCTTGTGAACCTGTTTCAACAGCCAGTAAGGGGGCTGGACTAACTAAGAGACAGAAACAACAGGATTGGATGAATATGGGGGGAGGGATGAGAGAGAGAGAAGTCAAGTACAATTGGCCAGCTTTTGGCTTGAATGATGACAATGACCTTTAGTCAGAATAAGAACACTGGTCTGGAGAGGAAGAAGATACATTCAGTCTCAAAATATCCAAACAATACAACATACATATCTGGAATATAGGAGAGAGGTGTGAGCTGAAAACAATTTTAGAGTTTTTAACATAAAAAGAGTAATTGAAATCAAGGGAATGTGGCTAAGAAGATCTCAACAGTAGGCCTATACATTTAAAAGATCCCTAAGCCAGGTGTGGTGGCTTCCGCCTGTAATATCAGGTACTTGGGAGGCTGAGGCAGGAGGATTGCTTGAGGCCAAGAGAGTGAGACCAGCCTGGGCAACACAGTGAGACCATATCGCTATTTTTTAAACAATTTCTTTTTACAAAAGATCTCTAATGCTCTAAGAGATATAAAAATAATTAAATATATGACAAAACTAACATTTCTAATCATAAAAAATAGATTTGTAAATTATATTAGGGCTATTGCTAACTACCTGGAAAAAAAAAATTTAGTGAGATTCCTACATCATACTACAAACAAAAATAAACCTCAACTGATTAAAGGTTAAATATAAAAAGTGAAACCACAAAATTGGCATAGCTCCCAGCACTTTGGGAGGCCAAGGCAGGATTGCTTGAGGCCAGGAGTTCGTGATCAGCCTGAGTAATTGCCAGACTCTGTCTTTATAAAAAAATAGAAAAATTAGCCAGGCATGATGGCACATGGCTGTAGTCCCAGCTACACAGGTGGTTGAGGCAGGAGGATTGCTTGAGCTGAGGGGTTCAAGGCTGTGGTGAGCTATGATGACACCACTGCACTCAAGCCCAGGCAATAGATCTTGTCAAAAAAAACCCTACAAAACAATAAAATATTGACAACTGATTGATTTTAGGGTTAGACTTTTCTAAGCACGGTATAAAAATGGATACGAAAAAAAATGGATAAATTTTTAACCATTTGACAAAAATGGGAAAGTCTGGCCACAGAAAAGCAATATTCTCTATATCCAAAGTACAAATAAAATTAAAAGACAAACAGGCTAAAAAAAAAAAGTATTCTTGATTTATGTACTAAGGGATAGATAGACCTAATATACAAAGATTTCTTACAAATGAGTAAGGAAAAAAGATGGACTAAGAAAAATAGATCATGCAACAAATATACCAAGAATTACAAAAAGCCAATAAACATATGAAAACAAAGTTCCATCTCTGTGGTAACCAAGGAAATTGACACTGAAAGAATGAAGAATAAATTTTCACATCAAATAGGAAAATCTATTTTTAACGCTTAAGACTGGCAAAGGTGCAGGAAAAGAGAGCTCTCATACACACTGGTGGGAATGTCAACTGGTACCATCTTTCTGTAGGTAATCTGGCAATATACATCAGGTCTGAAAGTTGTAGCTTCAGTTGTAGTTGGAATGTTGTAATCACCATTTTCTGGATACAGGAACTCAGAACAGAATATTTATTCTGTATATACAGCACCTGTAGGGTATCTCAGAAGCTCCTCAAAGCCATCAGTATATCATAAAAATGCCTATATTCTTTGACATAGTAATTCTACTATTAGAACTTTCTCATAAAGAAGTAACTTCCCAGAGAGTAAAAAAAAAATGCAATTCTTTTGTTACTTATAAAAAATATCCTCTGTTTTTTGTTGGAAATAACAATTTTATTATTGGTGGACACTGAGGCTTAGCAAATTATGGTACTTCCATTTGGTGGAAATTATACAGACATAAAGATAATTAACAATGAAAACATGGGGCAGGCATGGTGGCTCACACCTACAATCCTAGCACTTTGGGAGGCCAAGGTGGGAGGATCACTTGAGGCCAGCAGTTCAAGACCAGCCTGGGCAACACAGCGAGATCTCGTTGCTATAAAAAATAGAAAAATTAGCCAGGTGTGGTGGCACTCACCTACATTTCCAGCTACTCGGGAGGCTGAGGCGGAAGGATCGCTTCAGCATGGGAGTTTGAGGCTGCAGTAAGCTATCACAATGTCATTGCACTCTACTCCTGGCAACAGAGACCTTGTTTGAAAGACAAACTAAAATGAAAATATGTGACTATTTGGAAAAAGATTTATGCTACATATAAGTGGGAAAAAAACCCAGTATATTAAAATTTCAAGTACAACATAATATCATATATAGTTGTTAAAATATGTATGTAAGATCAAGAAGAAAAACTAATCATCACTGTGGAGATACAATGAATTATGAATGATTTTCCCCAACTTCCTCTAGTATCCATATTTTGCCTCCTTACTTTTAAAAAGACAAATTTAAATCTATAAGAATATATCAAATTATTAATTGTGATCATCTCTGAGAAATCTAATCATGGTAAACTTTTGCTTTAGCACCTATTTTGTCCACCTATTAGCTGGACAACTAAAAATATATAGAAAAAATTAGCCAGGCACGGTGGCTCATGTCTGTCATCCCAGCACTCTGGGAGGCTGAGGTGGGAGGATCGCTTGAGGCCAGGAGTTCAAGATGAGCCTGAGCAACATAGCAAGACAAAAATACAAAAATTAGGTTGATACACACCTGTAGGCCCAGCTACTTGGGAGGCTGAAGCAAGAGAATCACTTGAGCCCAGGAGTTTGAGGCTGCAGTGAGCTATGATTAAACAACTGCACTCCAGCTTGGGCAACAAAGTGAGATACCATCTCTTTTTTTTTTTTTTTTTGAGACAGAGTCCCGCTCTGTCACCCTGGCTAGAGTGCCGTGGCGTCAGCCTAGCTCACAGCAACCTCAAACTCCTGGGCTTAATCAATCCTCCTGCCTCAGCCTCCCAAGTAGCTGGGACTACAGGCATGCGCCACCATACCTGGCTAATTTTTTCTATATATTTTTAGTTGTCCAGCTAATTTCTTTTTATTTTTTAGTAGAGACGGGGTCTCGCTCTTGCTCAGGCTGGTTTCAAACTCCTGAGCTCAAACGATCCGCCTGCCTCGGCCTCCCAGAGTGCTAGGATTACAGGCATCTCTTAAAAAAAAATAAAAAAGAAAGTTTTCCCATAGGAATAAGTAACTTCCTGAAAAAATATAATCAGAGATAGCACAGAGATTTATGTAAAAAGATCACATTACTACCACAGTTATAAAGAAAACAGGTAAATAAATATTAATGGAATATCACATGATAGATTATACAACTAATAAAAATCATATTTTCAAAGAATATTCATGAGAAAATACAGTATGTTAAAACAGGAGGATTCAAAACACCAAAAAATGTGCACATATCCTAGCATTAATTATGCACTCAGTAAGTGGAAACTATAATTATTACATAGATATAACAAAACATACACATTAAAAGACAACATAAATAAAAATGTTAATTCTGTTGTTAAAAACAAAAAGGACATAAAGAAAACCCACCAAAATACTAACACACTTATCTCTAAGTCAGTTAATAGGTCACTTTACTTTGTCCTTTATACTCTATATATTTCACTTTTCCTTCAATAAACATGTATTACTTCTATAGTCAGAAAAAGTTATTTTTTAAAAACCCAGAAAGAAAAACACAAAAATGCAGATCCGATGGATATGGCATTGGCCTCCCATTCAGAATATGATGAAAGTGAATTGGACTGGGAGTCAGGAAACTTTGCTCCGCCATAGCCCATGTGAGTAGGCCTACATGACAGGCTGTTTATCTGAAAAGGGTCACAAATTAGATAATATCTTTGAGCCCTTCCAGCTCTAATATTCTATGAATCCTTGACAAGCTAATTCATGTAGAGCATTCATAAAGACATCTGCCACATGGTAGGCACTCAGCAGGGGTTACATGCTATTATGTTTGATGCTATAACCTATTGAAAAGGGAGGGCATCTTGGTAATGCCCACTGTGCTCCAATCATGGATCATCTAAGCTCTCAGCAAACTTTTTTCTGTAATGGGCCAGAAAGTAATTATTTTAGTTCTCCTGGGCTAAATGGGCTATACAGTCTGTCTCTCTGTTGCAACTATTCAAATTTGCTTTGTAGTTTGAAAACAGAAATAGAAGATATGTAAACAAATTAGCTTGGCTATGTTTCAGTAAAACAGTTTTGGAAAAAAAAAAAAAGTGGCAGCCCAAATTTGGCCCATAGTTTGCTGACCCTCAGGTCTATAAGTTGCCCAGAAAAGAATGTAGGTGCTTCTACAAATGCCTATTGTAGAATAATCTGACTATTAGTTATTTTAAGATGTTAAAAGGATTCTTCTTCAGATCTAGGGGGAGATGGGTATTATAATGAAGGGTAAAAGGAAAAAGGCTCTTAACAGCCTCATCTTGCTAACCTAACGGAGAGCGGGCTTCCTCCTCAGACCTTCTAAGCTTTCTCCCTGCTGCCACCTCCTTACCCTTCAATTAGCTAAAGGGGTCTGGGCAAGCTAGCTGGGGTTGTTTGAGAACCTGAAACCACTCTTCCTTCAGTAAGATTACATTGACATGTACTCTTCTCTGAAGCCCGTCTTGGCTTGCCTGTTGGCACCAAATAACACATCCACCCAGGTTGCAGCAGAATACAGTTCCTATCTCTTCTGCAGCCTGGGGTCACTTAGTAATGTACCCTTGGAAAAGTTATCTATTCTCTCTATTCCTCAATTTCCTCACTTCAAAACTACAGATAAAAGGCTGTTGTGAAGACTAAATAAATTAACACAAATGTGCCTGGTATATAGTAAGTGCTAAGTAAATGTAGCTTAAAATATCATCACTAAAATCTGCCTACATTGTCTCCCAGCACTAGACTGGAAGCATCTTCTCATGTGGCAGGCTCCAACGTCACTCGTTCTGTAGCCTCCCCCCTGAACTCCGTGTGATGTTTGGCATGTAATGGATACTAACATTTTGTTGGGAGATATTAAGGTTTGCAAACAAGCTATCATATACATGCTGTCAATTGAGCCTTCTGAAGAAAGCACAGTACAGACTATTAGTACAATTTTATTTTATTTTATTTTTTTTTTGAGACAGAGTCTCACTCTGTTGCCCAGGCTAGAGTGAGTGCCGTGGCGTTAGCCTAGCTCACAGCAACCTCAAACTCCTGAGCTCAAGCGACCCTCCTGTCTCAGCCTCCCAAGTAGCTGGGACTACAGGCATGTGCCACCATGCCCGGCTAATTTTTTCTATATATATTTTTAGCTGTCCATATAATTTCTTTCTATTTTTAGTAGAGATGGGGTCTCGCTCTTGCTCAGGCTGGTCTCGAACTCCTGAGCTCAAACGATCCGCCCACCTCGGCCTCCCAGAGTGCTAGGATTACAGGCGTGAGCCACCGCCCGGCCTATTAGTACAATTTTAGAGATCAAGAAACAGCCTCTGTAACCCTCCAGAATTATAACTCCAATCTCAAGACTCCTCCAACTAGGGTACTTTACACTATTTGCCGTCTCCTATTAAGACAGTCCCTAAAAAAATTTCTGAGCTACAGTATCCGGTGGGGAAAGTAGCTGGTATCAGGACCGAGAATTCAGAGCCCCAGGATTGCGTTTCTGGACATAGGTCTTAGCTTTTGATAATCCATCCATCACTCACTCACTAATTCATTCACTCCGACATTGAAGAATGGCGTCTCTTTTGTGAAAAATGGCACTGTATTGGACTCTGGGATCTGCAGTGCTGAGTCTGCAAGCAGTAGTGCCCCTGATTTCCGGCGGCTCGAGCAGGCAGCAATTCGGGGGGGAATCAAGGCCAGGGCTGACTTCCCAAATAAGCCTCCGGCCCGCCGCCTTAGCCAAGGTGCGCGGCGAACCTCTCCTTTCCCCTCCCTGGGGCCCAGCCGCTCACCGTGAGATCTGGGGTCTCCCCGCGGGTGGGCCTACGGTCCCAGAGGTGAATAGAAGCCCACGACACAGGCCTTAACCTATGGAGCCGGAAAAACGGCGGCGCGGCCGGTAGTGCGTCAGCGTCGGGCTCCCGCAGGCATCCGCTGACTCTCTAGGAAGCGGGAGGAGCATCTCTATGGGGCCGCAAAGGAAGGCGATTCCTCCTAGCCGAGCTTCTAAGCCCAGCCTTGTTTCCCTCCAAGCCCAGCCGCATTCTTCATGTCCCGTGATGCTACCTGTGTCCCGAACACAGTGGCTACCACCTTCCTCAGGAGGACTGTAGAGAGGAACGTTAGGGATGGAAAGGGTGCTGGATAGGAGTCGGAATGGGCCATCTCAGCAAGAAACTAGCATATTCCATCTACTTAAAGTAGCCCCCATTAGGAATTTTGAACCATTCTCCCTGTTAGAATAAAGGACAAACTCCCAATCTAGGCCCACACAAACTGACCTCTACATAAGTATCTTTTATTGTGCTGTGATGTACATTCTGCTCTAACATTACTGAATTCCCAATGGCCTCCCGAAATCCCTTACCCATTCCTGACCCTGAATATTTTTTCCAGGATTTTCCCTCTCGAATATTCTCCCTCCCCTCTACCTACTTCTGCAGACTTCGGCCATCCAATTTATACTCGTTCTTTAAAACTCATTGCCAACTCTCACTTCACCACCTTGACTGTTGGTCAAGGTCTGACCACTGGTCTTTACACTCCATTATCACTCTTTAACAGTAATTCCAGCTCCAGCTGACCGCCTATTCAATGGCCCCCTGAATACACACACGTGTCCACTTTCAAAGATATACACAAGTAACATCCCACCCAAGGGCAACTGTGAAGAACTGAATTCATCTCTATATGGTTCTATCCAGTTATATGAAGCTGTTATTTACCATTATATACCAATGTTTAGCACAGTGTCTGGCAGAGAAGATATTCAATAAATACTTGCTGGATTCATTGATCAGACACAAAAGTAAAGTTCAGATCATTTGAATTTTTGATAAATTGAAAAATGCAGATGCCGTAGATTAAATCCAGAAAACAAGCTCTCTGCATATCTGAAAGGAAGTACCACCTAGCTAGCATATTCCCTGGCTCACTCTATGCAACTGCTCAATCCCTCAGTAGAATGTAAACTGTACAAAGGCAGGGGCCTTCTCTGTCTTGTTCATACTGTATCCCCAGCACCCAGAGCACTGGCTGACATATGGTAGGCACTCAATAGGCATTTGGTGAATGACTAAGTCACCAGGATCAGAATTATGTCTTGAGCCAAGGAAATTCACTTTCATTGTTCATACTGATCCAACTAGAGTCTCATCTCTAAATATAAATAAATCACTAAAAATCATACAAATTTTGAGGAACTCAAAAACATGAGAGAGAGAGATTCAAATTCAACATACCTAGAGTTATAGGAGATATGACAGCTGGTTATAGTTTATGTTCCAAGAGGTTACATCACGTAGTTACTCCACATAGATGTTTATTGCTTCTATATGAGAGCTAAGACTGTTGGAAAATCATCTTTCTCCCCCCATATTACCTAAAGGACATACTCGAGAGATGAATGTTGCTTTCCTGCAGGAAATAAAAACTGGTAAATCATATTTACCCATCCTCCCCAAAAGAGATTACATGAAGAAAATGCCAGAGGGAAGTCTGTTGTTGTTCTATGCAAGATGCAACTCCTAGTACATTCATGCTGGCTTTCCCTGAATCCATTTCTCCCTTTCTTTCTAACATTCTGTCCCCATTTATAGACAAGGCAAACAGGCTTATAGAGTTTGACTCAACCAATGTCACACAGTTTGTATAAGGTAAGCAATCAGGTCAGAATGCTAGAACTTTGATTTCCACACACAATGCCCTTTGTAGGCTGCAGCAACAGATCCCTTTCCAACATTTCAGTTGCCCTTGTCTAGATTTTCTCCTTTTTCCTTACACCATCTCTAAGGGGGCCAGAACTACACACATAAATTTTAGATCCAGTGTCCACCAGTTTAGCAAGGATATCATGGCAAACACTGCAAGTTGTCCAAAAAATTCTCCTCATCCTTCTTACTAACCAAACCAAATTCGGATACACTGTGCCCAGATTTCTTAAGTTCATTTGTGGCTAAGGTTGGCCATATGATGCAGCTCTGGCCTAGAGCTTATAGATGAGGCTTCCAGCAATGCTGCTGTTTTTCTAAATTAAAAGTACAGGCTTAGTTGGAAAATCCTTTTTGTCCTTTGCATTTCCTCTTTCTCTCTTTCTAGATCACAGTGATGAGGCTGGAGATGTAGCAGCCATCTTGTAACATGAGGTGTCAAACACAAAGATAGTGACCACATAATAAAGATGGCATGACTAGAGCAAAGAAGGAGCCTGGTTCTGGGACTACTATGCCAGCTCTGGACTGCCTCCCCTGGACACCTTGCTAAATGATAAAAAATAAACAACCTTTGGAGCATCCACCTTAGCTGGTTTTTGTTGCATGCATACAAATGCTTTCCCAGCTGACTCACCTCTCCAAAAAGAATATATGAAAAAGTACAATCTACTGCTAGTAACTCATCTTCTCAATCCAGCCAGATTATAGGAAATACAAAGACCACAGAGGTAAATTTTCATTTTCTTTGATGTATAACTACTGGAAACAGTTTTTCACCAAAGCAGATTATGTGAAGAAAACACTGGTTGGTTGGTTGGTTTTTTTAAGAATCCTAATAACAATCAAGAAAACACTGTTTAGAAATACACAGTATTCATATAAATGATCAACTCGTGCTGGTAACTCAGCTCTCTTCTCCAAGAAGTTAACATAGTATACACAGTCAGTGCTAGATTAAGATTTTTTGAGGCCTTAAGGATTAAAAGATATACTGAGCCACCCCAACCTCAAGACACAATTTTCAAAATAATAACCATAAATTTAAGGAATTCAATCAAGTTTTGCATTTTCTCCTACTTCAATGAATTTTTTCAAAATATTAAAATATTTTTAATTCTTTTCTTTTTCTTTGGGCTCATGCTTTGCTTATCCCCTAAAAACATGTTTGATCTACTTTTTTGGGCAATCAAGCACTGAACACAATGCACAGAGAAGAATATTACTTTTCTGGGTGAAATATCATTATTGATAACTCAGCACTCATCCCATGAAAGTTGTGAGAATTACATAATCCACAAAGACATTTGTTGCTACTCTGCATGAGCCAGAAATACACCTAACTTTATTCCACTCAGAGGATTATGTAAGAAAGCAGGACACAGAGTTGTATGTTTACCTCTGAAAAATAAGCAACTATTAACACACTTGTCTTCCTGTAACAGTGTAATGCTCAATGCATGACATCATATTACTTTTCTCCAGGAAATAGAACTGGTGGTAACTCAGCTTTCCTCTCCAACAAAGCTATATGAAATACACAATATAAATGTGTACTTTGAGTGACACCTGATCACATGAAATATACACTGTATACAGCACTGTATGTGGCTTCTCCAGTTGAAGGGTTGGCAAAATATGGCATATAGGCCATATACATATGGCCCATTGCTTGTTTTTTAAAATAAGGTTTTACTGGAACACAGCCATGCCCATTCATTTACCTTTTGTCTGTGGCTACTTCCACACTATAACAGCAGAGTCCAGTAGTTGTGACAGAGATCACATGGCTCACAAAACTTACAAAATTTACTCTCTGGAAAACAGAAAAAGTTTGCCAATCCTCACCCCCACCCCACTATAGTGAAATTCAAGTTTTGATAACTCAGCTGCTCTCTCAAATCATGCTACATCACACACTCACTGCACAGAGATATATGCTGCTTCCTATGGGTGGTACTTCCAGTGGTAACTTGGTTTCCTTCTTATATAGAGAAACAACACAAAGCTTGGTATAGAGTACTTAGTAGACACTTTTAGTTGCTAAACTCAGCATACATTTTCTTACCTTTTATTTCTGTTAAAACCTGTTTTTGTTTAGGTATACACCCCTCTTCCATACAGCCATGGATATCATGGAAACAGACCCTAATCTCAATTCCAAAGGGATCTCTTGATTCACTTAAGAGTAATATAATTCTCCTTGCCTATGACTGCCTCAGGAATGCACATATATCAGCTTTTGCTTCTTAACAAACCACTCCAAAATTTAGTGGCTTCAAATGACAAATATTTGTTATTACTCATAATTCTATGGGTCATCTAAGTGGTTTTCCTATCGGAGCTAGCTCAGGGTGGGTTTTGGATGGGATGGCCTAACTCACATGTCCTGTCACTGGCAGGCTGGTTTGGGGGAGGGAAGACAGTGGTTTGGCTGGGTTGGCTTGTTTATACTCCACATGGTCTCTCATACTCCAGCAATCTATCATGGGCTTCTCAACATGGTAGCCTTAGAGTTCCAAAGAGCAGCAGAGGAGAGCAAGCCCCAATATGCAAACATTCTTTAAGCCTTCCACGTGCATGAAGTTTGCTAATATTTCACTGGCCAAAATAACTCACATGTTCAGGGAGTAGAGAAACAGACTCTACCACTTAATGGGAAAGCCTGCAAGTCATGTTGCATGAGTGCATACAGAGGTGGGAAGAATATATAGCCATGTTTGTAATCTATCCAGGATATATGACCAATTTTAGGCTATGGAGACAGAAAGGAGGCTTTAGCATTCTGAGTAAGCATCCAGAAGCAGTTCTCTCTTTGTGGAGGACAAAGTTATGAGTGGCTGTAAGAACCAGAACATCACAGTCATCTTGATCTCTGCCTGGGGATGAAGCCAATACACAGAAGATGGAAGAGCAAGGAATTCAAAGTGAAACAGAGTCAGAGTTACTACCCTAAGTCAACCCTGAAGCCCACCCCACCTTTGGTTACCCAGTAACCCATGCCAAAACATTTCCTTATTGATTAAGCCATCTTGAGTTGGGATTTCTATTTCTCAAAGACACAAATATTCTCTAAACTTTCCATTTGCAATAGCACCCACCTAGGGCATGTTAACACAATACTGACTGCTGTGTTTCACTGCAACGGAAGCTGATAAACAACCATAAGTTTCAATCATCTTCCTGTCAAAGCTGATGAATGACTAGGAAATTTGAGCAACTGCAGTTCACCAGCCCAGATATTCATCTACCTCCATGAAGATTTTTTCTGAACAATGGGATTTGTTTCAACTAACCATGTACCCATTTATGGGCTCATTCAGCCCTATCTAGGTTGCAAGCTTCAATTCTTAATTAGCATAACCACCATGAACCTCCACCATGAACCTAACATGGAAAATCTCTCAGGAAATAACTCAGAGAATTTATTTACTAGTGTGTGTTTCCTTGCCTGGAAAATAAACTCAGGATTTGCTTACTTGAGGGGATATCAAACCTAGGCCTAAAAGCATAGGATGCTTGAAAGGACTTTTACCCATAAGGAGGCCAAGTCAATGCCAGGCTTCAAGGCCCTTAAGGACAGGATAACAGTCTTGCTTGAGGGCAATGTTGCAGGCTACAAATGGAAACCCTCTGTGATCTGGCACAGTGAGGGCCCCAGGGCTTCAAGCATATCAATTAACACACATTGCCAGTGCACTAGAGGAGCAATAAGCAGTCATGGATGACACAGCTTCTCTTCCAACATGCCCTCCTGAATTGCTATGCCAATGAAATGGAGAAGTAGTTTGAGAATAACATACCTTTCAAGATTTTGCTTATTTTTGACAATGCTCCTACAATCCTTTTATTGGCAATCTTCATCCCAATAAACAAAGTGGCATTTCTCTCTCTAAACACCACCTCATCGATCCAACCAATGGATCAAGGAGGTATAGCAGTTTTAAGGCCTATTACCTGATGAGGACCTTTGCCCAGGCTACTGCTGCAACTGAGAAAGACACAAAGACACTGAAGCAATTCTGGAAGGATTACATCTATGACTGCATCAATAACCTTGCTTGGGCTTGGGGTGATGTCACCAAGGAGTATGAATGGCATCTGGAAGAAAACACTCAGGAGGTTCATCCATGGCTTCAAAGGATTTGCCAAGGACAAGGAGGTTGCAAAAATCAACAAGGCTGTGGTTGAGATTGCAAACGACTTTAACCTGGGTGTAGGTGAGGATGATATTGAGGGGCTCCTAGAGGTGATTCCGGAGGAATTGACTAATGAGTTGTTGGAAATGGAACAGGAACACAGAGCTGAAGAGGAGGCAAGAGAAAAGGAAACTCAACAATCAAATCTAATCCTTTTTTGTCCTGTGGCAAGAGTAAGGATCAGAGAGAGGTCCCAGGAAGCTCACTTTCTGAAACATCAGGGTGGGGAGCAGCAGACTTACTTTACGATCTTTCTATATGTGTACCATGGCTTCAGAGCACATGCAGAGGGAAAAAAAAAACGGGGGGAAAAAAAAAGGCAGAAGGGACAGCATGTATTCTGGAAAAAAGCCAGAGATGGCAATCCACCAAACATTTGTCCAAGAAAAGCAATGCCTGCACATGTAAAGACCACCAAGCTGAGAGGGGAAAGACAGAGGCGCCTTGAAAACTAGCCAAGGCAGCAAGTGGTGGTTAGAGAAGGGCTGGGTTCTGGATAGTGGGGTCCTGGGACTTATAAAGCTTAACCAAGTCCCCTGCCTGCCTGGGGAGAGGCAGGACAAAAACTCACCACTCTTGAGAAAGAACTTAGGGCTCCATCAGGTAAAGTGGAGAAGGGGAGAACAAGGGCACTGCCTGGAGGGAAGAGTGGGGAGGGCTGCTGCGGCCAAGGCCCAGTGCTGGGTTTGGCTGTGGGGAGAGAGGTATGGTTCACAATCCACGAGCTCAGTCCAGGCAGGAAGCGGAAGCACTAGCACAGTGAAACAGGGCAAGCCAACCTTCCAAAGCATCGGGAAGGACACATGCAGGTCCCTACCTCCTGAAAAGCTATAGGAAATAGAGCAGGAAAGATCCCTGTTCTAGGAGATTCAAGAGCACAGGCTTTTGCTCCCAAGAGGGCTGAAAGAGGTGGGGGAGTGTGGAAATGCTAATTAGTGGAGTACTGTACCCAGGGCAGAGATGGCCACTGTCCACTATAGTTGGGCCCAGTTTTTATTTTTATTTTTTTGTTGTTGTTGTTTTTCCATCCACAAATAAGCAGATCCAGTCTGGTCTTATCTCCCATCCCCCAACACCATTCTTGGCTTCCCTAAGCTTTCTGTTCATACTCACGCTCCTCAACAAATATTTCCTGTCTCTGTGTCTTTCCTCTCATCTTCTGCATGGCCTGGAACACCCAATCCTTGTCCTCCTACTTACCAAAACTGCTCATCCACCCATCCATCCTCCCACCTGTCCCTCTACCCATCCATCCAGGCCTGGCTCAGGTCATATCCCTTCCAGAAGCCTTCCACCATCCCTCCTATAGCTCTCAATGACTGCTCCCTCCTCTGTCCTTGACCACCTCTGCCATCCATCCCCATTTCTTTGGCAATGATCTCATATTTTTTGGTAAATTAGTTTTCTCTTTCCCATGTGTCCGTTTTATCTTCCCAACTAGGCTGTGAGTTTCACCAGGGTAACAGCTGAATCCTATCATGCCCTGCAGCATTCTTAACCTTGTGCACCTGTGCTAGTCTCTGTGCAGGCACAATGCTGACTGACACAGTCCCTGTCCTCCTGTCCTCCAAGAAGAGAAATATGTTTCTGTCCTGCCTCCTTTGGGCCCCAGAAATCCTAGTATTAGTGCACATCTAGCTAAGTGCTTGGGAAGGATGTGGATGACTACTTTTGGAGTGCAGGTCATCCTAAGGACCACTATGCCTGCCAGATAGCCACAGCTAACCAAAGGGTGAGCATTTTGGGGGTTTGGTTCTTTGTTTGGGGGTTACTACAAAGGACTTAGGATCATGGCCCAGGAAAGCAACCTATGCAAGTTCTCTGTTTAATCAATGTGAAATCATGGTGCCACGAAGAACTGGTAGTGTCTGGTAGACAGAACGCTTGGCATCTGCAGCAAGATCTGTTCACCTGGGACACATTCTCTCTGGTGCTTCCCTCCACAGACAGCTTAGCATCTCTGTGTGATTTACAAAGAAATATTTACTAACTGACCTTAGTAAATATGGCCTTTCCTGAGACACACAAATCCGGTTTGGCAGGCTTGGTGGAGGCCAGGTCCTGAAGCCTGGGTTCCAAGAGGCACATTTTGCTGAGAGCATCAGAGACCCACATTTCTGAGGGGTGGAGGCCAAGGCCCAGTGGAAAGTTTGCCTTACCCAGCCTGGCCCAGGCCTCTCGATTCAGTCCCAGCAGCACTTTCCTAGCAGTAGTGCTCAGGGCAAGAAACTTGGGTTCCAGGCAGGGCCTCAAAGAACTAAAGTCAGAGGAAGCCCTGGCCAGGCTCTTAGGGTGGCTTCCTCATCCGAGAGCTCATGCTATTTTTGCTGGAAACTAAAGAGGGTCTAAGTGCTGGCCCTACATTCTCCCCCTCCTTTTGCTGGTGGGCAGTGGAGAGAGCCCATAATAAATGAAGGTAAATTCTCTGGAAAGGTCTGGCATTTGAGGGCAAAAAAGACATATACTGAAAAGTCATCTCTAGGAGAGAATGCTGGCTCCATACAGCCCACAGAAGCATCCCTCCCAAAGAGCATCCCTCCTCTTCTTGGACAGTGAGCCCAGCCTGGTTAATAACCACAGACATGTCATGTGACAGAACAGGACACCACTGTCCTGTCCCCAGGCTCCTTCAATGCATACCACCCAGTGAAGCTGGTGGGGCAGGAAATGCTGATTCCCTTGACAGGTGGTGAGGTTTGTGACTTCTGTCATGTGACCTAACCAGACAGAGGCACAGCAGGTCTTGAACAGCCCCTCGTGGTTGCCTGGTACTTGGCACTTGGTAGCAGCTGGACACCTGGACATGAAGTCAATGAGAGAGAGAGAAGCCTGGTGCATCTCTCACATCTGAGGGCCCAGCTCTATCAGGGAACAAAGAATGGCTTATGAGAGGACCAGAAAATGAGGCCCAGACCTACCCAGGCAACCACTGGTCCTTTCACCCCCTCTTCTAGGGCCAGCCATATTCCCACCTCTCACCTTCAGTTGTGGCCCACCAAGTGCTCATGTGAAATGCCAGCCCTCAGCCCTGGTAAGAGTATTTCCAAGGCGAGAGCCACTGGCTGGGGCTCTTCCTCCTTCAGGTTCACAGGGCTCGCCCTCATTTGTGTGCATCTCATTGTCATTCGACCCTAAGTGATAGAGGAGAGGAAGCCTTGATGTGTTCCTGATGGTGGGTTTTTTGGGCTCATTGAGTGTCACCTGAAGGGACAGTAAATACTGTTTGCCAGAGACCTGGCCCATCCCAGGAGGGTCATCAGCTCCTTGAGGAAGCAGGACCGCCTTGGGAATGGACCCCCTGTGAATGTAACTCATGACAGTGGGCACCTAGTGTTCCAAAGGCCTAGGAGTGCCAGAAGGGTGGAAGGAAGGAAAAGCACTCCAGTCCCTATTGCTGTCTGGGACCAGATACCATTCATCCTGCTCCTTCCTCAGGGACGGCTTGGGTGGAGGTATCAAGAATGGTTCAGACCCTGCCAGAGACTCTTTCTTCCCGAGATATCCCCTCACGGCTTCTTCTGGCCCATGGGGTCACAGAACTATCTGGCTCCTTTCCTCAGCACAATGGCCCCCTAAACTCTAGTCTAAACAGATTCTACCTCTTGAGACCTGAGTCATGACTTCACATCTCTCCTCCCCAAATTGTTTCTTGTCCCCTCATCAGTCAAGGCCTCTGCCTACTATTCTGTAAGCTTCTGTGACAGGACAAGGCTATAAAAAAGGTATAAGGCTTGGAAACAGTGGCTCAACAGCTCCTTCCAATGATGTCTAGGTCCATGTGTAAGGCAGTCAAGGGAAGGGCACCCCATGTTAAACTGTGAGAGTTAAAATGTATTCCCAGTCGAGTAAGGCTTGGTTTTCTTTTATCCGTGACTACCCTGACCTCTAGCAGGAAATGGAAGGACTGCAACCAGGCAGCCTTTCAAAGATTACAAGCCATTTCACAGCCCTCGTTTTATGCCAGCCTCACTCTGGGGGCCAAGGCAGGCAAGAGAGGACTGATGTTCAGAGAGGTTAGGGATTTGTCCTGGGTTGGAGGTAAGTGAGAGGCCTAGAATGCTCTCTTCCCCACCTGCCCTCAGCAGTATGGCCATGTTCATGCTCTGAGTACCCAAGGCCAGAGAAAGCAGCTGGGCAGGACCAGGGCCCCAGGTCCTAGAGGAAGATGCCCTTTTCCTTCCTGGCCCTTCCCCTGGACTGGGCCCCTCCTTCTCCAAGCCACCACATCTGATTCTAACCCCCCACCTCCCAACCTCCACCCCTATTGTCTGCCTTCATGTATCACTCTTCCCCTTGCCTATTCCTGATTCTACCACTGCTGTCCCCAAACTAGCCCCTATCCTCACCCCCAGTTGCAGCCTCCTCTCTCCCTTCCCAGGCCTGAAGCTGTAGCCCTTCTTCTTCCCCTGCTCTGACCTACCCCTCCCCGTCCCCAGCCTCCATACTGCAGCCTCCTCCATCTCCAACAAACCCTTCCCCTTAGCCCTGCCCCACCGGCTCTCCCTCCCTCAGGCTGTTCCCCACCAGGCTCACCCTGTGGAGCCTGGACATACCCCCGCCCCCCAACTCTGCCCCTCTGCATCCATCTGCTGCTCAGTAAACCTGGCTGGGGCAGAAGGCTTCTACTGCAAGCTTCTTGCCCGGCAGCTCTGGAAAGTCGGAAGTGTCTTCATCTTTGTGGTTCCCCGGCCTGGTTCCCCCAGCTGGATCCCCAAAGAAAGAGATGAGAGGCAGGCCCAGATGCAACTCAGTCCTTCCTCCACAATGAATTTCAAATGGGCCCATCTCAAAGGGCTAGAAATCATCAGAAAATGTATCATTTTTAAAAGGGGAAGTTCTTGATTTGACATTAAATCTTAAATATCCGAACAGCAAAATTTAAAGTAATAAGACGATAAACTGGGGAAAATATTTGCAACACATATGGCAGATAAGCAAAATTTCTTTATAGAGAATTTGTACAAATGGATTTTAGAAAGAATCAACAGAAATACCGCTATAGAACATGAGTAAGCAATTCATAGAAAAGAAATACACATGGCTTTTAAACATGGGATACGATATCTAGTTTTGCTCATAACTAAATGCAAGTTAAAACATGAAAGATTTTTTTATTTATGAGATCAGAAAAGACAAAATAATTTCTTAGAAGATTCAGGGGAATGGACATTTTCATACACACACTGGGAACTGCATTTCCAATTTCTATCAAAATATTAAATGCACCTACCCTTTGATTTTATCAATTTACCCTGCAGATAAAGTAGCACACATACTAAGGACAGTGTGCAGGGATATTCAGCACAGCATTGTTTGTAACAGCAAAAGACAGAAAAGAAACCATAGGCCCACCAACAGGGCACTCGCTATATGAATTATGGTACATTCATACAATGGAATATCACACAGTAGTGAAAAAAACAATGAGGTAGATCTTACAGGCTTATACAGAACCATCTCCAGGACACACTAAGTGAAAAAAGCAAGATATAGATAGTGTGTACCTTAAGCTCGCGTTTGTTTTTTTAAAAGGGGTATACATAAGATTGTAAATGCATGGACTATCTCTGGAAGGGTCCTCAAGAAATTTAACAATGGTTACCTCTGGGGTAGGAGACTGGTGGTATGGACCGTGGTGGGGGAGTCTTAACTTTTCTTTGCACGCTTTTGTACCATTGACCTTTTTACCACAGGCAAGCACTGCTCTTTCAATTTAACAAAGATGAGATGGAACAGTGGCTCAACAATCATGAGCTACTGTTCCATCTTTGTTCCATCAATTTAACTACTAAATGAGAAGAGGTACCCCTGGAGGTTCACTGAGAAAGTAGCTGGAAGAAAGGGGCATAGGTTTTGGCATCAGAGTTGTTCAAACCCTGTCTGTGATTACTAGCTTTGAAAATGAGGATAACAAGAAAATTTCTCTCTTCAGGTGAGGATTAAATGAGATAGAACACACTTGGCATTTAGTATGGTCCCTGGCACACAGGAGCCTCTCAACAGTGGTGATGATTAAAATCTTGTTACTGGTCCAGGATGGGCTCTTGCCTTGAGGGAACCCAAGTCCTTGGAGGAAAAATACCCATGAGATCACAGATATCCAGGAAAATCACATATGGTACAAGTGTGGCCATACTGAGGTGGCCTGGAGCAGCCAGCTAGCTTGCTAAGGTTGCCTTCTCTGTCCCCCTTGCCCCCACCCCTCCCCAACACCAGAGAGGTATTAGCCACCATGAACACAGGGCAGTTCCAGGGAGGCACAAGGCAACCAATCCCCATTTGTCCCATCACAGGTCTCACCAGAGTGTAGAGGCCCAGGCTCCTGGCTCGGTAATTTGCTACTTCATTGTCCACGTACCTTAAGATCTGCTCATTTTATCTTCTAAATGTAACATCTGGCTGGGCGTGGTGGCTCACGCTTGTAATCCTAGCACTCTGGGAGGCCAAGGCAGGAGGATGGCTCAAGGTCAGGAGTTCAAGACCAGCCTGAACAAGAGCGAGATCCCGTCTCTACTAAAAAATAGAAAGAAATTATCTGGACAACTAAAAATATATAGGAAAAAATTAGCCAGGCATGGTGGTACATGCCTGTAGTCCCAGCTACTTGGGAGGCTGAGGCAGAAGGATTGCTTAAGCCCAGGAGTTTGAGGTTGCTGTGAGCTAAGCTGACACCACGGCACTTTAGCCCGGGCAACAGAGTGAGACTCTGTCTCCAAAAAAATAAAAAATAAATGAAAATAAATGTAACATCTGTCCCTTCCCTTCTGGTCCCCTGCCAGTGGCCAGATGTCAGAATCACATGGTCTCTCTCTGACTCTGAAGAAAGCTGCCAAATATGGTCTTCAGGATTCCCTTCTCCTCTCACCAGCTGCGCCTCCATACTCCAGCAACAGCAATGTCACAAACATACGTTCCTCCGCTGAACTCCTTCACCCTTATTCCTCCAGACCCTTATTCTGTTGTTCCCCATTACCCAACCCACACTCCACAAGAAAGTCTCACCACTCTGAACAAACCATGACCTTTCTCTTTTATTAACTTTCCCTTTCCTGATCATAAAATTCAGGCTCATTGTAGAAAACTGTACACAATGCAGAAAAATATAACTGTTTAACTGTTAAAATTTAACTTTTAACACTCAATTTATTTCCTTCCAGTCTGTTGTATGCATGTACATTTTAGAAAACTGGGCTCTCTATACAGTTTTATTTTGTACTTTGCATTATTCATTTAATATTCCTCTTTCAATTATGATTTTTAAGGGTTGCATAATATTCTATATCATAATTTATTTAATCATTCCCTTATTGTTAGTCACTTATTTTTTGTAAAGTAACATTGACATGTATATAAATCACTGTCCAAATATTCATTTTCAAGATAGCTTTCTAAAAGCGGCACTACTATATCAAAGGGTAAGTAACAATGAGATGGGAAAAAGGGAACAAATTTCTAGAAGATGGAAATGGATGATGTGATGACTGAGAATGTTGGGTGAAGGGAGTAACAGCTTGGGACACTTGCCGAGGGCGATACAATGAAAGGAGGTAGCTGATGTACCCTGCCAAACCCCACAGACGTGGGGCCTAGAAATGCCAGGTACAATGAAGGGTGAGAGGCAGAAGTGAGGCTAAAAATAAGGGCATTAACTGAAAGTCTGTAATAACACTTGAATCCCTTCTCTCACACTTCTAGAGAAGCGCTTAACAGCATCCAAACCCCAAACAAAAATATCAGATGATTTTTCACTAAAGAAATATAAAAGCCCCAGGCAAAAGATTCTGCATTCTGGTTTTTAGAGGTCTCCAGGGAAATAGCTTGCTCCCTACCAATCACTCTAGAAAGAAGCCTTTGAGTGGGCAAATCGCACTCCCACACACAGAGATCTCAATGGGCTTTTAATTGATACACACCCATATATATGTATATGTATATGTATATGTGTGTGTATGAGGAAGAATCACAACGTATTTGAGGAAAGTGTCTAATGAGAGTAAAGGAGATAAACAGAGAGAAAAAGCACCCAGAGGCAGGGGCAGGAAGGGAGTGAGATAATTCATGTTACAGAAGAGACTTTTAAGAAAGGCCTCTTAGAAATTAAACTAGTTACTGTTCAAATAAGTTCATTAGAAAATAATCAAGGTACTCTCCCAGAAGTGGCACAAGACAGGGAAATGGAAATAAAGAAAGCAGTGGAGGATCAATCTAAAATGTCCAGCATTTGATTGGCAGGAATTCCAGAAAGAGTAAAAACAGAAAAAAAATATATATATATATGGGATGTGGAAATCGTCAGATAAATAACAAGAACATTGGCAAGAGAAGTACTTGAGTTTCTACATTGAAAAGTTCCACTGAGTGCATTAGGGATGTGAATACAACAAGGATACAGAGGAGACTTTAAAAGCTTCCAGATGTAGAGGTAGAATAGATCACATAATGTAAATACTATTTATTGACTGACAAAGAAATAAAAGTCAGACTGGAATCACATCTCATTACCAACAGCAGATGCTGTAAGTCACTGACGCAATAGCTACAACCTTCTGGGGAAATTTTTCAACCTACAATTTCAGAGCCAGTCAAATTGCCAATCAAGTGTGAGGTCAGAGAAAGATATATAAGCCTCAACAATCTTGCCTTCCATGTACTCTTTCCTGGCAAATGACTTGAAGATGTGCTGCAGTAAAATGAGGAAGTAAAGAAAGAGGATGATACGGAATTCAGGAAGCAATGAAGCCCAGTATAACAGAATGGTAGGCAGAAAGGGCATCAAAGACAGACTAGTACAGGAGGATGGAAATCCCTGGAAGGAGAATACGCAGGGAAAAAGAGGGGACTTAACAGAGTATCTAATTGGATGGAGAATTTGAAAATGATTAAGGGTGTCCTAAAAGCAACCAGTACAAGGTGAAAAGAAAGACAACTAGAAACTTCAGTAAAAACAAAAAGCTATTCCAAAAAGGAAATATAAACGCATCAAGTTAAGATCTGCTGTGAATAATATTCACATGGTCATAATAATGTTCATCCTGTTTATTTTCAGCTTTCACAATGATTCCATAAAAGACTAATTGGTTACAGGATAGAATTTAAGAATTATCAGACTTGACAATGTTAGAAGCAGGGAGGTGAAAAGGGAGAAGAGAAAGGATGGGAAGGTGTATCCAACATCTTACAAAATGGGGAACTGAGATACTGTTATAGTTAATACAATAAAAGCAGATATGTAAATACAATAATTTACTATTTGATTATAAAATTTTTGCTCCTTGTAGAAAATATGAAAATGACTAAAAAGCAAACAAAAACTCTTTTAATCATCCATAACTCTATTACCCAGAGGACCTGGGTTTGAGTCTAATTTCTGGAATTTACCATCTATATGGCTGTGAACAAGTCATTAACCACTTATATTTTCTTTTATCTCCTTCAGGAAACTTATCTATATACTTTTTAATAGTATATAGTACATGAAACAGAAACATTATATGAAAACTATATTATACACAATTTTTAATCCAGATTTTTTTCACTTTAAAGCACAAAGTAAAACTCTGGATACATGGCATATCATGCCTTGTATACCTCTAAATATACTTTTCAGTATGCCCTTGGACATAGGGCAGTCAGAGGTTTCCCACAGATGGGACTTGAACCAAATCGCAAAAGAATCCAAGGGTTAGGAAAGCAGGAGGGGTGAGGAGTGGTGGTGAGGTACTATAGGCACTGAAGAAGACGTGAGCAAAGGCACGGCAGAAAAGCATGCACATGCCTCTAGGCAACAGTAAAAGGTGCACGGAAAGTGAAGAGATAAGGCTGGAAAGAGATTATGAAGAGCTTGGTAAATCACATTAAGGGATCCAGACATTTTCCCCATGACAGACACGAGAATAGGGTTAGAAGACCTTGTTTGCTCTGGGACTCCAGAATCTAGCATGATGTTTGCCACAAAGAGAACACAACCTTTTCATAATGATGCTTAGGAAGCCAGAAATGCCTCTTGGGTACCCCAGGTGGTGGGAATAATGCCAGCATTTGGTGAGGGACAGAATCCAGGAGAAGCAAAATTTATTAGGTTATATGTCTAGGCAACATTCTTAGAGATTCCATAGTCTGACTTCGTTTTTAAAAAAATGTAACTGTTGATTATGTAGTGCATCCTCAGGTGAGACTTTAGGCCCTAGAGGATCCATGGATTGGCTTCAGGGAGCCTGCATGACCTCCCCAAATGAGCCCAAAATTAAATGTGCAATGTACATTTTTCAGGGAGAGGATCCACAATCTCCATCATATTCTCAAAGGGGCTGCAACCCCAGAAAGGTTAAGCACACCTGATGGAGGAGCAAGTGGAGAACTGACAGATGTGAGAGAGGGACGACTGCCTGGGTTAGGGAGGGAGGGGATCCAGAGCACAGAGGAAGAATTAGCTTTGCCCAAAGTTACTTCTTCTTGAGTCTGGAGGAATTCATGGCTAATCGTGTTTAAGAGAGAACGTAAGTTGGCGGGAGGTGGGGGGTGGGGGGGGTTGTGTGTGTATGTGTCAGGGGCTGATGACGTCCTGTGTTCCCAAAGCAACTGTACATGGTTTCATTATCAGTTCTGCATCACTGTGCTCCACTTAAATACTTATTTGTTGATGCCGTTTGAAGGTGAGGACAGATTTCCTGGCCCTTACTCTTAATGTCAATCACTAGGCCTGACACAGAGCTCTGTCTGATGGCTGACAGCTGGTGGCAACTTAGGAAAGTGGGGTTTTGCAGTTCCCAACCACTCCTAGCAAGACCAGCCAAGGGAGATGGGAGATGGCCCAAAACAACAGCCAACTCTGACAAAGGGTGGCCACTCCTCCCTTATTGGAAGTCATAAAGAAAACAGTGGGCTGTGATTTATTTTGAGGGATAGAATTGAACTGAGAGAGAGGACTGTCATTAGCTGGGGGAGGATCTGATCTGTCAAGTAGTCCACTTGCCTCACATGATATATGCAGGATCAGAGGTCCTGAACCTGGGTACTGGTTTGTGGAAACCCAGATTTGGAAATGAAATATAAGTAGAAATGTAGAAAGTCAAAACACATACATAAAAGCATGTTAGGTAAAACTTGGTTTGCTCATATAAATAAAATGTTTGGTATGCTCACTTAAATACAAACAAGATAAGTTAGGTCACAGAACCCTGACATCTAAGGGTTGTCAGGGCACTGAAGGACACCTAGTGTAGCCAACATAGATTAAGTGTCCTGTTTTGATGAAACATGCACATACAAATCCTTATACTGGAGCCCCCTCTACCTTTGATCACTCACATTTTGTTTGCAGACTTCATCTGACTGCAGTGACTCATAACTTTGCCTGTACATTATAATCCCCTCTAGTTTCAAAAAAATACTGAGGCCTAGGAATGGAAATTTTTAAGTGTTCTAGGTGATTCTAACATGAAACCAAGGTTTAAAACCACTGCTTTACTGCAAGGTTAGGTCAGTGATCCCCAAACCTAGCCTTGCATTAGAATCACCTGGGTAGCTTTTCTGAACTACCTATGAATGGAAATCTTTAATTAGGAAATCAAAATCATCTATGACTCATTATTCAATTAGGAGGATGAATACATGATATGAAGCAAAAACAGTTTAACTGGCTTAAAAGTCACAAATCTCAGCTACTATTATCTTTCAGGAGAGTATACTTTTGGTCTCTTCGTGGGTCAAGCTCACAGAGTTATCTCAAATCTTCAGACCTACTGTTCTGAG
Organism: Eulemur rufifrons; assembly: GCF_041146395.1. Lineage (NCBI taxonomy): Eukaryota > Metazoa > Chordata > Mammalia > Primates > Lemuridae > Eulemur > Eulemur rufifrons. The sequence goes on from NC_090989.1 coordinate 150,524,078, forward strand.
CTTCCTGATCACACAAGGAAAAAAACCCAACTTGTTCCTAATCTCAGCAGAGACAAAAGGTGTTACCCTTGTTCTCTCCACTCCCAGACAGGGGGACAGAAACAGTCATTGACTGTTAGGGTCAGTGAGGGCATGAGTATTTGACCCTACTTCGGAACCCTTCTGATTTCTTGTATTTGTGTGCCTATGATTTAGAGTGAAACCAGGAAAGGAAGCTGCATATGCCTTTACAACAGACTGGCTAAAGGGGAAAAAGAGAAAAATTAATAAGCTTTCTTGTGTATGCCTTCTGTAAACTAGAAAACACTGTGATTAATATAGTCTTGCAGAAATGAGACAATAAATGCACGGGACTTCTGCACGAGAAGATCGTGCTTATCACCAGGATCAGCTTTTATGATAAATGCTCTTGCTTGCTCAGAGGCACAGAAATGGGGTGGAGGGACAGACTCAGAAATCAGGAGACCCAAATTCCAGTCTTAGGTTTGCTGCTTTCTGGTCACCATGGCTAAGGCACACCCCAAAATCTGTCACCTCAGCTTCCTCACCTGAAAATAGGACTACATATCCCTTTCTCAGGCTCCCCCCAGTCTGGGTGGGGATTATAGGTAGGTAGGTAAATAGCATGGCAGCACAAAAAGAACCTGGATTTAGGTCCTGGATTTGGATACAAGCTCTGTCACTTGTTACCTGGCCTTGCGCTAAATGACCACTCTCAGGTAAATGGGCGAACACCTCTTTCAGTGTTATAAGGATCAAGGTAATGACCTATGTGAAAGTATAAGATAAATGCCAGGTATCATGGTATGATACATGAAGGTATACAACAAAGAATAAAAGCTCTATATAATAACAAGGCAATATTATTACACATCCCTTTCTATTGCATAGTTTTATAAATCATTTTTGCAGGAGTAAAGGCTCAATGGTAACAAAGATATCTTACCTTAGCCAGTTTCTTCATTCTTCTAAAAGTTTTCATATTCCAATACCTCTGAACTTCTCAAAAAACCGAATTAAGACCTTAGGAATCCCACTACACCTCCTCCCTCTCATTTCCCTCTTTGGTCCTCTCAGAATTAGAAGAGCTCCCCTTTTTCTTCTAAATACCACGCAGAATTTGAGAATGAAACCCAAACTGAGACCCCTGGCTGGGCTTGAGCAGAATGAGAGCAGAGACAACTTGGGCATGCCTATAGGCAAGCTTTATTCTTTGACTCCTCTATCCAGGGAGGGGGCTGTTAGTTGCATCTCACCCAAATGGAATGTGATGGGAATTAGGGGGTTGAGTAGTTTGGAGAGTTGTCAATCTTAGCAAATGAATATAGCTGGTGTGTGGTGTCTCCATCAATCCTTCAGTGCTTGGCCATGCAGGCTGGGGAATGGTCAGAACAGATTTGTCAGAGGTCTCCAGAGCTTTACAATACCAAGGTTCAGGAGGTATAGACAATAAGGAAAAAGGCCATTTCCTACTTGTGTCCATTTTAGGAGCAGTAGACAGTTAATAGGGTTTTATTTGTTTGTTTTGATTGGCTTTTTAAAAATTACCTAGGGAAGGGAAAGCTTATTAATGTTCACAGGTGAGTTGTCGTTGAATTGCTACCCCAAGTGGTTTCCTTAACTAGTCATCAAAATACTAAAAGACAGGGTTCAAAGCTCCAGAATTCAACCAGCAGATAACCTGCCTATTGCTCAAGCAAGTACCAGAGTTTTAAAAAACAAAATTAAGCAAAATAGACCTTTCCTCAAATAGGATCTTTATCACTTAGCTTTGTATGACTCTTTCCTAAGAAAGCCACATTCCATTTCAAAAAACATGCTGCCGAGGGTACAGGTAAAACAAAGTCCTTGTCTTTAGGTACTGAGTTTTCATTTTCTTTAAATTGGCCTTTGAAATACTTGTCTTGTGTTTTGTGCTGCATTTCCAAAAACTGTAACTTTTAAGGACATAGGCCTTGTTTTTACAAAGGAAGAAAACGCAAAGAGGTGTCTAATTTGGGCGGCAGTAAATCATGACCAACCCTGGAGGTCTTCCTTTTCCTTTACTTGCTACTCAACAAGATGGGTTCTGTGGTGTCGCATGAGGTGTGAGTTAGAAATGAAAGCTGCACCACACTTCTCACACTCATAGGGCTTCTCCCCTGTGTGGGTTCTCTGGTGCACAGTGAGGCTCGACCGCTGCCTGAAGGCCTTGCCACACTCATTACACGTGTAAGGTTTTTCCCCATTATGGATTCTCTGATGAATAAGTAGATATGAGCTACATGTGAAGGCCTTCCCACACTCATTACACACATAAGGAAGATCTCCACTGTGAATTCTCTGGTGGACAATAAGGCAAGAGAGCTGACTGAAGGCTTTCCCACATTCACTGCAGTCGTAAGGTTTCTCCGCAGTGTGAATTCGCTGGTGCACTATAAGGTGTGAAAAACAACTAAAGGCTTTCCCACACTCTTTACACTCATATGGCTTCTCACCAGTATGGCTTCGCTGATGTACAATAAGATTTGCACTCTGGGTAAAGGCTTTGCCACAATCGTTACAGGCAAAAGGCTTCTCCCCAGTGTGGATCCTCTGGTGGACAATGAGGTTTGAGCTCCGAGTAAATGTCTTCCCACACTCATTACATTCATAGCATTTTTCTGTAATGTGGACTTTCTGGTGCCGAGCAAGTTGTGAGCTATAACTAAAGGCTTTCTCACATTCACTGCACTTGAAGGTTTTTTCTAACGAGTGGATTTTTTGATGGACAGTCAGATTTGAACTCTGAGTGAAGGCTTTTCCACATTTTGAGCAAACATAAGGTTTCAGTCCAGTGTGGATTCTCTGATGTACAACGAGGTTTGCACTCTGAATGAAGGCCTTCCCACACTCATGACATTCAAACGGTTTCTCCCCAGTGTGGATTCGCTGATGCACAACAAGGTTTGCACTCTGACTAAAGCCTTTCCCACATACACTACATGTAAAAGGCTTTTGCCCAGACTGTACTTTCTGATTTTTAACAGTGCCAGAATTAAGGCTATACTTTCCCCCAGACTTCTTACATTTCTGGTCTTCCTCTTCTTTAAAGCTTTCAGGTAAGTGACAGTCATTCACTGTCACTTGTCTGAAATCTTTCTTTTCCTTCTTTATTCTCTGCCCCTGTAACATGCTTCCTTTTTCACAGGCTTGTCCTAATTCAGGTCCTTGCAGGTCAGCTTTCTGGATTCTTCCTGATATTATGAGTGGTTTTTCAGCTTCATCACATATCTCAGTTTTTGGAACCAGTAACTGTAGGTTCTTGGTGTCAGCACCTGAACAAAAAAACAGAAAATGCAAATGTTAGATTTCTCTGGCCTAGAAAAAGAAAAGGATCGGGTGTAAGAAGGTCAGGAAGTATGTGACTTTAGCACCTCTTGCAAAATGGCTTCATCAAAGAAAAGAATCCTATCATGTTACCTCTCCTTTGTAGGTTCTTCTTCTTCCACCCCACCAACCTAGAGGAGAATCCACTGACTCATGGTCTTTCCAGCACTTCACTTACTTCTGTTAGACACTTAACCCACTGCCTCATGCCAGGAAGGCCCAATCTCCAGGTGGCACTTCCCCAGGTTGTCTGATGACTGATCTCACAATTAAGACCAATTATGAAGGACACCAGCCCTCCGTGGGCTTGCTTTCTTACCTTAGCTACTTAGTGTGGATTTCGACTTGTTTACAATCCACCAATTAATTAAAGAGATTCCTTAACCTGTGAACAAATATCTAGCAACTTAAGCTTTTGTGTCTGAGGATGCTAGATATCAAAGAAAGGATAAGCATAGCCAGAAAGAATCACACTGGATGCCAAGACAGCCAGAGTGACCAAAAGCATGAAAAACACTGAGAGGCTGCACAGCAACAGAGGTTACAAACATGGATTCTGGAGGCAGGCAGACTGGTTTCAAATCCCTGCTCTGCCAGTAATCAGCTGCATGACTCTGGGATAGTTACTTAACTCCTCTGAGCCTCAGTTTCCTAATCTCCAAAATAGGGATAATAATAGTATCTACCTCATAAGGCTGTGAGTGGATTAACAGAGTTACTCTACGTCAACTGTTCAGAACAGTGAATGGAACACAGTGAGTGCTCTGAGTGTGTGCTGTGACTTTCAGCCTGACTGATGCTGCTCCTATAGGGGGCCAGAAGGAAAGATGAGCCCTTAGGGTATGAGAGTTGCTATGGTGACAGACAGCCCTCAGCTACACTAGCAGAGATTAAGGAAGAGATTGAACATAAACGCTAACTAACCCTGGTGTAAAAGGAACTGCTTAGCATTGTGTCAAGGAAAGCTGACCTTGTTCAATTATGGCATAGCCTGCTCTGCAATGCCAGAAAATGTAAGAACACCAAAATATCCCGAAGTTTTAAGACTCTGATTAATCTCTGGATGTTATAACATTGCCTCAGAGCCCCAATGGCATCAAAAAGGGGTCCTCCTGTAACATCATAGTTCTTTATGTTCACCTTCTCTCTGCCTTGACCACCCCTTGACCCTAGAATGTGTACCTGAGCATCCCAGTGTTGGCAGAGTTAGCCCTTAATAAGTACTGGTGAATTACTAAGTTCAGGAAAACTACTCAAATAATAAGGCAAGTGAAATGAGGGCCAGTTGGAGTGGGCAGCAAGCCTGTAGAGGAAGGTACTTCCATGGTGACATCAGCTTAGAAGTGAGCACTGGAGCTGTGAGCCACAGTCATGCTGCAACCGCACAGGGGGAATCCAACATCCACAAACGGGAAATATCCCACTGGCACAGGCCAGGGTGACTCTCCAACTAATGACATGAGTGGGGTGGGACAGGGATGTTGGGGTGGTACAAAGCAATAATGGGAGCTGGAAAATAGCCTGGTTTGATTGCCTGGTGAAGACTATGGTAATCTGAATTTCCATCATTTAAACAAGACGGGAAGTATCAGAGAAAAGAAATGCCCAAGTGCTAGATACTGTAGAGCTACAAATGGGACAACAACAAAAATCTGAAACACTAAACTTTTCCTGGTTATTTCTATTCCTACTGTTCTGATGTCTCTTTTTTGTAATCTACTGTTTTTCTCCCTGTCATTTAATTGTTCTTACATCTTCTTGACTTCTTTCTCTTTATTATTTTTTCCTGCTACCTCTTTCCACTACTGCCTTTTCATGTTTCTCCTCTCCTGGTTTTTATTTGTTTTTTTCAATTTTTTGTGAAATATTCTGAACTTTTCCATATACAGTTTCATGTCTCCTCTGTTTTTCTTTTGTGCATTGCTTTCTTCTATTTTTTCTACTATTCTTCATCACTTCTATCTCACTTTATTTTTTTCCCTTCTAATATCTCCTTTCCTGCTTCTTTTCACCTTCTTCTCCTTTGCTCCCTATCACTGACACCAAGGCCTGCCATTCTAGTACCCAGCATCTCTCCAACAGGAATAGAGCCCATAAATACTTTAGTTCACAGCTGTACTGTCTCCTTGACCTTCACTCCTATCCTCTTTACTGGGAGATATAGAATGTTAGAAAGACATGAAGGATGAAGGCCAATGGAAACTACAAAACTGATTAGTACCAATAATGGAAACAATTCCTTATATTTGATAATGTCTATATCAAAACCAGTACAGAACCAGGTATAACCGTAGCCTAGAAGGTTTTAATGCAAGTGGTTATGTAACAGTTCATCACATGGATGAAGAAAGACCTAGGGTCTTGGCAAATGCCCAGTGTCTAAGAAAAGAGAATTAAGGCCTATTCTGTGTGCTCAAGTTCAAATCTCCTTGGGTGAAAAGATTAACTGGCCAGTAACCCAGGACCTATATAACCTTAGCTTGTTTGAAATGGTATTATTCCTTTTTTTTTGATCATGTAGGATTGCTGCAACTCTAGAAAAAGTAAAATAAGTACAGAAATACTGAAAAAATAAACTAAAAACTAATTTATGATCAATCGAACATAGGCATAGTAATAGTTTTGAAATCAATACTTTCCTTTTCCTTTTTTTGGGGGGGGAGGGACAGAGTCTCACTCTGTTGCCTAGGCTAGAGTACAGTGGCATCATAATAGCTCACTGCAACCTCAAATTCCTGGGCTCAAGTGAGCCCCCTGAATCAGCCTCCCGAGTAGCAGGGATTATAGTTGTGTAACATTAGACCTGGCTAATTCTTTCCTTTTTTATTTTAAAGAAGAGATCTGAAATGCTACAGGAATCTGCTATCTTAGCTGGTGACTATATTCTGAAACAAGAAAGGTAATTTCATTTACTAAACGTATAATTTCAATTCATCAGATTTACAAAAGCTGTATGTTTATCAAGATTTTATTTACAAGATTCGTAAGTCTGCCTAGTTAGGTGTTTGAAATGTTTTAAAGAATTAGATATATTAAATTTGCAATTATGTTTTATATAAGAAAATTTGATATCTAGGTGGAGTTAAATGTTTCCAAAATTTAATCTGTAAAACTTGAAGCTTAACCAAACATGAATTGAAGAAGTACAAATGTTCTCACTTTTATACAAATATTTCTAGATACATGGATGAAATAAAAATAAGTTATGCTTCAAGCCTTAAAAATTGGTACTTAAATAAATTTTAATAAATTCAAAATATAGGAAACTATAGTTAAAACCCCCTCAGACATTAAAGACCCAGTAACACATCACTATTTACAAAGCACTTTCATGTATATTATACGATTTCATCATGGAGATGACACTTCTTCAATTGTGTGGGAGCTAAAATAAAAAACGGCTGTGTAAGGCCGGGCGCGGTGGCTCACGCCTGTAATCCTAGCACTCTGAGAGGCCAAGGCGGGTGGATCATTTGAGCTCAGGAGTTCAAGACCAGCCTGAGTAAGAGCGAGACCCCGTCTCTACTAAATATAGAAAGAAAATTAGCTGGACAACTAAAAAATATATAGAAAAAATTAGCCGGGCATGGTGGCATATGCCTGTAGTCCCAGATACTCAGGAGGCTGAGGCAGGAGGATCGCCTGAGCCCAGGAGTTTGAGGTTGCTGTGAGCTAAGCTGACACCATGGCACTCTAGCCCAGGCGACAGAGTGAGACTCTGTCTCAAAAAAAAAGGGGGGAGGCGGTGTCTTAATTCATTTCCATACCTCTAGCACCTATCACATTGCCTGGCACACAGGAAATAGGCCATCAACGAATCCTGTACTTATTGGATGAATGCACCTAGTACGTAGAACAAGAAATAGAGATCCACAGAGAGAAAGGGCTTACTCAAGATCACAGTCATCAGAGGCAGGGTAGCAACCACACTCAGGTCTCTCTCTTACTCCTAGAGCTCAGTGTTCCTGCCATCACCTGCTGCTATGGAAATGGATGGCAGCACAAAAAGTTTAGTCTTGGGGAAAACCAGGGTCTGGAGGTAAGAGGCAAAATAGGAAAATGCAGCTTGTTCCTGAAAGAGGGGCATAGCCATGGTGTTAAAGACTGTGAATGGCTGACACAGTGAGGAGACTGAAAAGAAGTAACTCAAGGGGAATACACCAGAGGGAATAGAACAGAGAGCAGAAAGTGGGGAACAGACCTGCTGGGAATTTGGGGAATAAAGACAAGACAAGAAAATGAAAGGTGGAGAGCCTAATCTCCACATCACTGGTCCCAAATGCCTGAGGAATTGGCTAGGGAGGAGAGTGGGTTCAAAATATTGACACAATATCAGGCAGACTTATAAGAAGGGCCCCTGGCAGCCATCCAGGTAATTGCTTCCACAGCATGGCACCCATGGCTACTGCTTTCTTAACCCTCAGTTGTTTGTCACTCCTCCACAGCAAGCTTCTGCCACCACTAATCAAGACATTTCGAACATATTACCTTTTCCTGAGTCCCAGTTTAGAGAGAACCGGGTGATAAGCCATCGGTATATTCCACCAAGACCTAATTTTGAACATTATGGTTGACACAGCTATTTAAAATCCTCTAGAATTTGCAAAAAGATCTATGAAAACAGAACATCTCCAGGGTATTTCCTCAAAATCAACACAAAAGTTGACCCTTTCTACCTTAGCTAGCTTTTCTTGAAGGCACACCAAGGTATGATTAACTACAAAGTATATGAAGAGGACATGTGTCTACACATGTGTGCGAACATGAAACTCACTGAATGATAAATATGATTAAGAAGTGAATTTGGAATTCATCTATGTCTGTCTGGTGTCTTAAGCCTGTGTGCAAAGTAAGCCATTTCCCATGACAACTGCATAGACATCTCTCAGCAATCTTCTATCCAGCTCTCCCTCATACTTTCAACACCTTGATATTCTGTGTTGCTCAGTGTAGGAGACCAGATGCCCACCAATCCCTGAAAAGATTTTGAGAAACTGCAATGGTAAGATTCTGAATCAGGGAGTTGGACCTTACCTAGAAAGTTCATGTTTCCATAAGTCTCCAGTATCTCGCTCTTGGCCAGGGTCCCTGGTATTGAGTAGCTGCCAAGGGGTGAAGCAGCAGGTGTCTCCTGTGTTGCTTTCAGGACTACTGCCATGTCCCAGAACATGTTCTGACCCTGGAAACAAGTAGGCACATGCTTATGAGGAAACTGGTGGTAGGGGTTGGTGTAATTACAGCTTTGAGGATGAGAAGATAGGTACCTATTTCTGGAGGCCACAAAACATTTTTTAAACATGGAAAAGGAAGCCAGAATCTCTCCCAACCCCTAAGGTAAGCTGGGCAGAAAAGCAAGCCTACCACCTTCTTCCCTATCACTTTGATCTCACCTCATTGCTCACTCCAGAATCCAACCTAACTCGCCAGTAAGTACATGACAAGAGGAGAGAGCACATGGGGAGCTATTTCAGAGTACACTTTTCTGGGGTCTAAAGATCAAAGAAACAAGGTTCTGATCATTTTATTACGGTAGGGTTTGGAGAACCTCTGCCCTCATTTGACTAGTAATGGTAAGGGGTGTGTTTAAAAACATGAAGGACACAGCACAGGGTGTAGCCTCACTACTGAAAATGTGGTCTGCAGATCAGCAGTACATGCATCACCTGGGAGTTTGTGAGAACTACAGAATTTCAGACCTCCTGAATCAGAATCAGCATTTTAACAAGAATCCCCAGGTGATTCTTATGGACATTAAAGTTTGAGAAGCACTGGTTACAGTTGTTAAACCCTGACTGGAATCACCTGAAGACTATCAGGTGCAGATACCCAGATGCCACCCCCAGGTTCTGATTTAATTAGTATAGAGTATGGCACAGACATCAAAATTTTTATAAAAAGCTCCCCAGGTTCTGTGTAGCAAAGTGTGAGAACCACTGGTTTAGAGAAAACACTGAATGTCACATCAATCAGAAGGGAACGTTTCTATTACATTACATTACAAAGTACTAATGGCCAGAGCCCTAACCAGGAAGTAAGAGTCCAACTGTGGAAGTAGAGGGGCAGAGTACCCTCTTTACTTGAGGTCTTCAGGTCTCTGCTCCCTCCTTCCACCCAGGCTACCATTTACCTTTTCCTCCTCTTCTGATACATCAAGGCCTGTCTGAAGGCCCTTCTCTGGGGCCCAGACTGTGATGTTCTCAGAGTGCATTTGTTGGTTGGATGCCTGACCTAGGAAGTTGTCCTCCTCTTCCTCCTCCTTTTTCACCTTCACTGGGCCCCAAGGGGCTAGGGCCATGGCTTCTCTCAATTCTGCAGTCATCTTCTCGGTTCAGCAGAGGAACTCCTATAGCTGGGGGTTGCCCAGCAGAAATCAAGCCCCATCTAATCTTTAAGTTTCAAAAGCGTCTTCTTAAGTTTCTTCCCAGGGCCAAGATGAGTATTGTCTACTGAGAAATCAGAAAACACTGTTAGCACCAAGCAGCGATTTGCCTGGATGCCACTCAACTGGCAATTTCACCAGTGCCTGGCCAGCAGCAACTATAGCACAAAAAATGATCTACTCCTCCCTCATAGGCTGAAAGGGGTTGGACTGTAAATATGTAATTTCTTCCCATAATAATCACATTCCAAACAGCTTTATATAACATTCAGTGATATTTTTTTTCTCATTAAAAGTTAACATTTTTATGTAAAAACTTGAAAAATACCAAAAATGATTAAGAATAATAACCCCTGGTCTACCTCCAGAGAGATAACTGCTATACATTGTAAAATTCAAGATATTTCTTTTATTCTAACCATAGTAACAATAATTATGATTTTATAAACTTTCTGGTTTTGACCATAAGGGATACATATTCTCACAATTATCATTAGCATTTTTTAAAAAGGGATATAATAACACAAATTTTTTTTATTGCTCAGGTTACAAAATAATGTGAACAAAAGAATTTCAAGAAAAAGACTGGGAGTCCATATATCAACATGTTAGGAGTGGGTGGTTATCTTTGGGTGGTGTAATTACAGGTAGTTTTGAGGTTCTTTTCATTTATTTGTTTTTTACATTTTCCGTATCTTCCAAATGTCCTGTGAAATGAAGTATTACTTTTAAGACTAAAAAAAATTCTTTTCCTGTTACTTCATGCTTATTTTTACTTGCTACACAATAACCTACAATGCTGATAAATTTTCACTCCAATTGAAAACAGATCAAGCAATACAGAAATATATACAATTAAATATATGTCCAACACCCACACTGAGCAATTAGTTATAAGTCTAGATGGGACTCCTAGTTCCTTTTCTCTGCATTTACATAAATACATGTACACTTCCACACAGATTGCTTATTTTTCCAAAACATACTTCAGATCATCACACTTGTACACTATTCAGCAATCTACATTGTTTGATTTTTGAACTCAGTTTCCACATTTCAAAATAGTCTTGTCAATCTTTCAAAATAGTACATATAAAGTTACCTCATTCTAGCACAGTATCCTAAATTATGGCAGTCTGGGCAGCATAGCAAGATCCCATCACTAAAAAAAAAATTTTTTTTAAATTAGCCAGGCATTATGGCACACACCTGTAGTCCCAGCCACTCTGGAGGCTGAGGCAGGCAGGCAGGCAGGATTACTTGAGCCCAGGAGCTGGAGGCTGCAGTGAGCTATGATTGTGCCACTGCACTCCAGTCTTGGTGACAGAATAAGACTCTGTCTCTAAAAACGTAATAATAAATTATTTACATTATCATTTACTTAACCATACCCTATTTATGAACCATTCCTTTAGTAAAAGGACCTTTTAATATTTCCAGTTTATTTTCTTAATAATTGTTTAAAAACTTTTTCTGTGCAAATAATTTTTTCTTTTGCTGAATTATTGTTTTAGAATAAACAGGATTACTGCTTCAAGGATTTTATGGTTGAAATGTACTGTCAAACTGCTTTCCAAAAACACCACACCAATCCACACCAACAATAATTAACAATAACCGTTTATCATCGCTAAGCCAGCAAGGTTTTTTATTTGTTTCTAATTTCTGAATGAAATAATTTTACTATTTCGGTTGAGTATGAAGAGATTGAAATTTTTCTTTCTATTCTCTTTTGGATGTTTTATTAGAAAAAGGTGATAAATTGCATTAAATCTGCTTTTGCAGCTGTTGAAGCAATCGTGTTCTCTTCTCTATGTTCACTTACTGGCAAGTTATTGTATACATTGAATTTCTTGAGTAAACCAATACCTCCATTCCTGGGACAAATCTTAGATCTGGAGGATTATTCTTTTCATGACTAGTTTAAGACTAGTTCCACCTTTTGCATACATGAAGTCGTCTACTCTGAGTACCATCATCAGACTTCTGATCAGAATCAAATGGACCTCCAGCCCCTGATGGCACAGAGCCTTCTATCAAAGGCTTCCTTTTCTATGTCCTTTCCCTATTTCCAAACGTGGCATTCCATCCCCTCCACCTATAGGGCCCTCGTGGCCCTCTCCCCGGGATCTGCCTGCCCTCTGGCCTGTCTGCGTCCATCCTCTCCCAAGCCAGACCCCCGGTAAGCGGTAGGCGGGATTCCAAGGTGGCGGGGCACTGAGCCACCCCAAGACAGGGCTGGTGTTCCCGAGGGAAGGACGTAACGGGCCGCCCCTCGAGCCACCGCCCCGGGGAAAACCCCTTCTTCTCCCCCGACATTCGTGCCCACCCCCGCTGACCCCGCTCACCGTGCGCAGCAGAGAGGCCCGGCCCGAGTTCACCGGCTCTGGAGCAGGAGGCTGGCGGACCGTGACCCCTGCTCCAACCGGCGCGAGAACAATGACCGGACAGGAAGTGCCTCGGGATGGGCTTCCGGCTCCCCAAGTCGCCAGACCGGCCTCTCTAGGAATCTCGGAGGTGCTTTCTTCTCGATGGATGTCCAAAGTCATGCCGGACCAGGGATAGGGCAGAAGCGCTTGGAAGGACCGTGCGGGTAGAGGCTCTGTGCCTCGGGGAGGGGCGCATCCCCTGGCTGGGCAGGGGCACTCAGGCGAGGCACAACTGGAAGCCTGACGCTACAAAGCATCAATCTGTAGAAAGCCCCGATAATTTCCCCCCAAACGTTTTATTTCAAAAATATCAAACGATACAGAAAAGTTGAAAGAATGGTACATTGAGTACCCATTATCCTCCATCTGAACGCAGCAATTAACATTCTGCTGTGTTTGCCTTATTTCTCTATACATACTTAAAAGCATTTTTTAAAAGTTGTAATACCAGAACACTTCATTCCAAATACTTCAACATGCATCCCTTAAAAATGAGAATATTGTTCAAACTAACACCATCATCACAGGTAAGAAAATTAACTAATTCTCTACTACCATCTAATATCCAGTCATATTCAGATTTCTTCTATTGTCCTAACACATATGTTCATTATTTTTCTTCCCAAATCAGTTTCACACAGTGTATTAGGTTATGGCTCTTTAGTTTTGGGCTTTCTTTTTTTCCTTTTATTTTGAAATGATAGATTCACAGGAAGTTGCAAAGATAGCACCTTTCACCCGTTTCCCCCAATGGTTACATCTGACATAATTATACTTATCAATACCAGGATATCAACATTGGTACAGTGTGTGTGTGTATACTTTTATGTTATTTTTAAAACGTGTAGATTTGCATAACCACCACCACAATCAAAATACACAAGTGTTCCATCACCACAAAGACCTCCCTTTAATATAGTTACATCCAACCTTCTCCCCCTTCTCCCTCCCACCATCCCTAGCCTCTGGCAACCACTAATCCCAGTTTTCACTTCTACAGTTTTGTCATTTTGAGAATGTTGTATAAATGGACTCATACAGTATATGACCTTTTGAGACTGGTATTTTTCACTCAGCAATTAATTCCCTTGAAATTTATTCAAAGAGTTGTGGCTATCAATAAATCATTACATTTTATTGCAGAGTAATAAGTATTCCATGATATAGATATACCAGTGTGTTTAAAACCACCTAGTGAAGGATATTTGGGTTCCCTACAAATTTTGACTATTACAAATGAAGCTGCTATGAACATTCATGTACAGGTTTCTGTCTGACCTTAAGTCTTCATTTCTCTGTGATAAATGCTCAGGAATATAATTACTGGGGCATAAGATATGTACATGCTTGGTTTTATAAGAAACTGCCAAACTATTTTCCAGAGTGGCTATACCATTTTACATTCCCAGCAATCCAGTTTCTCCACATCCTTGTCAACACTGGTGTTATTGCTATTATTTATACTTTAGGTACTCTGATAGGTACATAGTGGTATCTCATGATTTTAATTTGCATTTCCCTAATGACTAATGACATTAAACATCTTTTCATTTGCTTATTTGCCATCTATACTTCGGTAAATGTCTGTTCATGTCTTTTGCTCATTTTCTTTTTTTTTTTTTTTTTGAGACAGAGTCTCACTCTGTTGCCCAGGCTAGAGTGAGTGCCGTGGCGTCAGCTTAGCTCACAGCAACCTCAGACTCCTGGGCTTAAGCGATCCTACTGCCTCAGCCTCCCGAGTAGCTGGGACTACAGGCATGCGCCACCATGCCCGGCTAATTTTTTCTATATATATTTTTAGCTGTCCATATAATTTCTTTCTATTTTTAGTAGAGGTGGGGTCTCGCTCTTGCTCAGCCTGGTCTCGAACTCCTGAGCTCAAACGATCCGTCCACCTCGGCCTCCCAGAGTGCTAGGATTACAGGCGTGAGCCACCGCGCCCGGCCTTTTGCTCATTTTCTAACTGATTTCTTAACTGTTAAGTTTTGAGAGTTCTTTCTGCAGTCTAGATACAAATCCTTTGTTGGATATATGCTTTGCAAATATTTTCTTCCAGTCTGTAATGTCTTTTCATTCTCATAAAAGGGTAAGAGCAGAGCAAATTAATTTTGATGCGGTCCAATTCAACATTTTTTTCCTTTTATGGAGCATGCTTTTGATGTCATCTAAGACTTCTTCCCTTAGTCCTAGGTCCTGAAGTTGTTTTTTGTTTGTTTTGCCAATGGATATACAATTGCTCCAGCCATATTTGTTGAAAAGGCTATCCCTCCTCCATTGAATTGGTTTTGCACCTGCCAAAAATCAACTGGGCATTCGTGTGAGTCTGTTTCTGGTTCCTACTATCCAATGGCTTTTTAGTATCTTTTCAAAACAACGCCCCTCATCCACATTTTATACCTTTCATTATGAAAATTTTCATACATACACAAAAGCAGAGAACACTAATAAACTCCCAGTACACTCATCCAGCTTCAACAATTATCACTCCCCTCTCTTCTCCATCATAATGACATTTTGAAGAATCCAGGGGTGTTTTATTATATGATATTCCATGTTCTAGATTTGTCTGTTTCTCATGGTGTCTTTTATTTTGTTCGTCTGTCTCCTGTATTTCCTGTAAACTGGCAATTAAATCTGAGAAGGTTGATTAAATTCAGGTTGAACAATTTTTGGCTTATTACATCACACAAGGAGGCACATTATGTGGGCTGTCTTAGTCTTAGCATTTTGTTACTTGGTTAAGAGGCAAAAGATGGAGCTTTCTCCATTGTTAAAGTACATACGTCCCTTTGTAATTATTATACAATCTGGGGTGATTCTTCTACAGCACGGATATGAAGCATTTTCATATCCATTACCTCATAACTTTGTGAGGTAGATATTCTTCCTCCTGTTTAACAGATGAGGCAATCAAGGCTCCAAGAAGTGAAGGCAAGTGGCAGAACCTAACTCATATCCAGGTCTTAAGACTAAACCTTGGTCCCTTTTCAATTTTCATTCTTAGGTACCTTTCATTCTAATAAAGAACTAGGAATTAATATAACATTTATTATAATCAACACACCACTTTGACATTACTAGCATTAGAAAACACAATCCTGATATTCAGGTATTTATAGTCCAAAAAATTATCAGCTCAATACAGGCTGAATTAAACCTATAAATATACAAACGGTCACAGGCTGAATGAATGGTTGGTTCACAGGGACAATGGGCACTGACTGCCCAGAAGTGGATTCTACATTGGCTTAATCAGAACTTGAAGGGCTTGGCTCAGGCTGAAAATTTTATGTAGTACATTAAGTGCTGGGACAGAATGTTGTTTCATGAATTATAAGCTATCACATAACAGCAATGATGAAATGCTGATCAGAACTGAGAATGATCATACATACCCTTAAGTATGTACATCTACTATGCATCAATTTAAAATACAATACAATACAATACAAGAATGACTGTGGTAAGGATCATCACCTCAGCTGTTGGGGTTAAGGATTTTTCCCTATGAACAAAGAAAGCAACACAGGACTGTCCTTCCATTTTGACACTCTACATCTGTTAAGTTTCAGATTCAAAAGTTGGAAAATAAATTGTTTTCCTTGGCATCACTGTAATGGCTGGCTGTAATATTTTTCCATAAACACAAGCTAGGTATATCAGCTATGATATTAACTCCCTTAGACATTTTAAAGGTGAATTTTAAAAAATTCTTCTTAAAGCACTAAATTCCAAAGTTTGTTATTCACTATACTTCCTTTTATAAAAATGAATATTTTTGAGATTCATGAAATCCCCTTCATTCTAATACTGACTTAATGAACACACTTACATTATGTCATGTTCAGATTGTGACTATACCTCTTTTATCCAACTTTATTGACAACTGATTTCACAAAGTTCTTTCACAAATATCCTTTCACTTAACCCTCACAACAACCCTGTGAGGTAGGCATTCTGTCAACATTTGACTGACAGAGAAACGGAGGCTTAGAGACTGACTTAATAAAATCATATAGCTAGTAAGGGAAAGAGCCAAACACAAACCTAGGTCTTCTGATTCCAAATCCAGTGCTCTTCTTAGGTTGCCTTCAAACAGCAGACTACTGTCCACCAATTCCACATCTGACATTCTGGATCATGCTGTCTACATAGACCTTCTGTAGCAGTGATGCTATATTTAAAATGTACATCATACATATTTTCAGAAACATCCACTTTTTAATACAAAGACTTTTGCTATCATTTATAACTACATTATTAGATTTGAACTATGTTTTTGTAGACTTAAAAGTCTAGATTAACTTTCTTCTATTAAACATATGCAACTCACTTGTCTATAAAAGGGTTGATCTTAGGTTTTTTTTTTTCCTTAGAAGAACTATTTATCATTCCTGCAGCAGTTACTTAAATAGGCAGGAATGCTACTCCATTTTACATATGACACTAGATTTTCTGGCTCTCTATCTTGGATTTACTGGTATTTTGTAGCCAAGAAAATTCCTCCACAGTACGGATTTTTTGTTGCAGATGAAATGTTTGAAGTCTGAGAGCATTCCTTTTCAGACTCATCACATTCACAAGGTTTTTCATCTGTATGAATTTTCTGATGTACAGTAAGGTTTTTTCTTTGCCTAAAAACTTTAGTACAATCATTACACCCATAAGGTTTCTCTCCTGTGTGGATTCTCTGGTGGCCAACTAAATTCCTCTTAGAAGTAAAGGATTTCCTACACTTCTCACACTCATAAGGTTTTTCCCCAGTGTGCATTCTCTGATGTACAACAAGGTTTTTATTCTGACTAAAGTCTTTTCCACACTCATTACATTTATAAGGTTTCTCTCCAGTATGGATTCTTTGATGTACCATAAGGTTTCTACTAGAGGTAAGGACTTTTCTACATATATGACATTCATAGGTTTTTTCCCCACTGTGAATTCTTTGATGTTCAATAAGGTTTCTGTTGTAAGTAAAGCCTTTCCCACACTCATTACATGCATAGGGCTTCTCGCCAGTGTGGATTCTCTGGTGGGCAATAAGGTTTGAGCGGTAACTAAAGACTTTCCCACAGTCATTGCATTTATAAGATTTTTCCCTTGTGTGAATCCTCTGATGTCCAATGAGGCTTTTCTTCAGAATGAAGCATTTGCCACACTCATTACA
Source organism: Eulemur rufifrons (assembly GCF_041146395.1). Classification (NCBI taxonomy): domain Eukaryota; kingdom Metazoa; phylum Chordata; class Mammalia; order Primates; family Lemuridae; genus Eulemur; species Eulemur rufifrons. Next base: position 150,541,398 of record NC_090989.1, read on the forward strand.
CTCGTATGGTTTCTCACCACTGTGGATTCTCTTATGTTCAATAAGGTTTCTGTTTGAACTGAAAGCTCTTCCACACTCACTACATTCAAAAGGCTTTTCTCCAGTGTGGATTCTCCGATGTACAAGCAGGCTTGAATTGTAACTGAAAGCCTTCCCACAATCCTCACATTTGTAGGCTTTTTCTTGTGTATGGAGTTTCTGATGAACCATGAAACTTTTGCTCATGATAAAGGTTTTCCCACACTCTCGACATTCATATGGCTTCTCCCCATTGTGGAGTCTCTCATGATCAATGAGGTTTCTGTTAGAGCCAAAGACCTTGCCACAATCTTTACATTCATAGAGATTCTCTCCAGTATGGAACCTTTGATGTAAAATGAGGCTCTTCTTCAGAATAAAAACTTTCCCACATTCATTACATTCATAGGGTTTCTCCCCATTGTGGAGTCTCTGGTGGTCAAAAAGGTAAGCACTCTGAGTGAAGGCTTTCCCACATTCAGTGCATTTATAAGGTTTCTCTCTGCTGTGCATCCTCTTATGATCAATGAGGTTTGACTTAGAACTGAAAATCTTTCCACATTTTTTGCAACCAAAGGTTTTCTTTTCTGTGTGGACTCTCTGGTGTAAAAGGAGGCTTTTACTTCGAATAAAAACTTTTCCACATTCTTTACACTTGTAAGGGTTCTCTGAGCTGTGGAGTCGCTGATGGTCAACAAGGTAAGTGGTCTGAGCAAAAGTTTTTCCACATTCATCACATTTATAGGGTTTCTCCCCAGAGTGGATTCTCTGGTGCAGAATGAGGCTCTTCTTCAGAATGAAAGCTTTCTGACACTTATTACATTTATAAGGTTCTTCCCCTTTGTGGAGCCTTTGATGGTCAATGAGGTAAGCATTCTGAGAGAAAACTTTCCCACACTCATTACATTTATAAGGTCTCTCCCCTGAATGGCGCCTTAGATGTATAATAAGGCCTGAGTGTCTATAGAAGCCCTTTCCACACTCCTTACATTTGTAAGGTTTTTCTCCAGTGTGGATTCTCTGATGGTTTAGAAGGTAAGCACTTTGAGAAAACGCTTTTCCACACTCATTACATTTGTAAGGTTTCTCCCCAGAATGGTTCCGTAAATGCATGAGAAGGCTTGAGCGCTGAATAAAGCCTTTTCCACACTCCTTACATTTATAAGGTTTCTCACCAGTGTGGATTCTCCGATGGTTTATAAGATGGGAGATTTTATTGAAATGTTTACAACATATATCACATTTAAAAAACTTCTTTCCTTCAGTACCTACTAAACTTTCAGAAATAGCTGAACCTAAAGTCAAGCTTTCTCCAAATTCCTTCCACTTTTGGCCTCGTTTTTCTGGTGGAGTCCTTTTCTTCTTGTTTCGTTCACAAAGGGAACCTTTCTTCACTGTGTCTGTCCTTTCCCCTGTTTCATTTTCCCACTGACTTGACAAAACTTGCCATTCATACTCTTCCTCCAAATCAAGGACCTGGGGAACACCTCCTTGAAGTCTTTTTGATGTTCCTTTCTGAGAGTCTACTCTTTGAGAAATACTTGGCTTTGATGTCACCTCCTCATTCTCGGTCATGGTCTCCCATTCTGGTAAAAGGAATTAAAAATGCAAATGTTACCATGTCCCTCTGTTTGTGAGAACAGGATCTTCAAATGACTTTAAAATATCCTAGAAGGGTATACTTTTATGTACATACAGAAAGGAGAAACTTCTCATTAAACAAAGATACAAAGCAGAATGTTATACTGAGAAGATGTTGTAAATGGATTAACATACAACTCACTCTGAGATATTTCTAAGCTCTTCATCTTCAGGAAGCAGATGCAAAAATACAAATGATGCTGAGAAAATAGATGCAAGGAAGAACCAGAGAGAGAACATGAGATCTTATGTAGGTGGTTCAGATCTGAGGTTCAGGAAGTTGGATAGAACAGCCAGATCCACTTGGCTTAGAAAGAATTCTTTTTATTTTCTTCATGTTAGGAAGATGGGAACTTTAGAGGGAGGAAAATATACCTAAGGACTATGAAAGGCAATTTTTAATTTTTGAAAAGTGCATGAATACTTTTTAATTAGTTGAAAACAAGCTACAGAAAGAAAATCCATTAAAAAGCAACATAATTCTTACAATTCATATATAACACTTCCTATTCATTTTTAGATTAATAGAAATTTTAAAATTCAATTCACAAATACATCAGGACTGTATTGGACTCCCTTATTTACACATAAAAGATAAGAGAAGAAATATAGAATGAAAAGGAAAAAATATGGAGACAAAATAAAAAATATGAAAACATCTATAAAATGATGAGGCTGAACTAATCTCCAAGGTCCCTTTCTACTTTAACACTCTCAAATATTTAAACATGTAAAACAATTTTTATAATAATGTTAACTTTCAAACTATCCAAGTGTGAGAAAAATTATGAGCCAGTTCCCGAAATTGTCTAATAAGTAAGGTTATGTGAATAATAGTAACATTATCTTTTCCTTGAATATAACAACACTTTCCATCTACCTAAAAGACATAAGAAACGAGTATAACTATTTTATTTCATTATAAACTTCTTTAAGTTTATGAGAGGGTAAGGAGGGAAAACATCCAAAAAATATTAATGGATGAACTACAGACATTCTTAGGTCAGGCCCTCATATCTCATCTCAACTGCCCCTCTCTCTGGGACTCAGGCAGGACTGGCAGTCACACTACCCAACCACCTGGCTGTAGGAACGGGTATGTGTCTTAGCCTATCCAATATTGGTACTTCAGTTTCCTTTCCACAGTGATTATATCAAGGAGTAGTTTCATAAGTCAAGCAGAATGCTGGTGGAGAGGGGGACTCTCTTTCTTTACATAATGAAGCAAGCTTTAAGGAAGTGTTATAAATGATTAAATTAAGGCAGAAAAAGGTTAAGAAATTAGCAAGTCTTGCATAAGTAGCTAATTAGCTGGTTAAACTATCTGATGTTTTAGTGTAAGAATCAGACTACCTATGAGCCCACTGACCTTTAGGGGACTTGACAAAAAAATGTCAGAATGATAGAGGGAGCTGGTTACTTTCTGCAATCTTTCATGAAGTCTACAAGAAACAGACCAGGCTTCCCAACCTCCAATTCCTCTTGCCCCTTAACTACCCCATCTATGTGTACTCCATTGTCAATGAACTTTCCAATAGGTAAATTTGATCAAGTCACTCACCTGCTCAAAAGACATAATTCTTCATTGCCTACAGGATAAATCACAAATGACCAGCACAGTCAAAGAGATGTCTTCACCCATCATCTGCCTGTTTTTCTGATATCAACTCTTGTCAGTATTGCTTGTGCCTCTAGACTCCAGCCATGGTGAACTACATGCAGCTTCCCAATCATGTCATGTTTTCTCTTGCTTCTCTATCACTGCCCATGTCCTTTTCTCTTCCTGAATCGCTCTTTCTCTTCCCAACTCACTACACACCCTGTACCTACACCCTTAAAACCTAAGCTCTAAAGTTACTACCTCTGGACATTATCACTGATCCTAAAGAAATAAAAAGGATTAAAGGAACTACTATGAATGATTCTTGCCAATAAATTAGACAACTCAGATGAAATGGGCAAATTCCTTGAAAGCTTCAAACTTCTAAAACTGACTCAGGAAGAAATAGAAAATCTGAATAGACCTATAGACCTAACAAGTAAAGAAACTGAATCAGTAATTTAAGAAAATTACCTACACAAAAAAAAACCCAGGCCCAGATTGCTTCACTGGTGAAGTCTACCAAACATTAAAAGAATACCATTTCTTCACAAATTCTTCCAATAAACTAAGTGGAAACATTTCCCAACTCACCCTACGAGGTCAGTGTTACCCTGATAGGAAAACCAAACAAAACCATCACAAAAAAAGAAAACCACAAACCAGTATATATTATGAATACTGATGTAAAAATCTTCAACAAAACACTAGCTAACTGAATCTAGCAACACACAAAAAGAATTATAAGCCAGGATCAAGTGAGATTTAGCAGAGGAAAGCAATGTTGGTATAACATTGGGAAAACAATTAATGTAATATAACATATCAACAGAATGAATAACAAAAACCACATGATCATCACAATAGACGCAGAAAAAGCACTTAGCAAAAATGCAATACTCCATCATGATAAAAATACTCAACAAGGTAGGAACAGAAGAGAATTTCCTTAACCTGATAAAGGACACTTATAAAAAACTCATATTTAATGGTGAAAGATTGAATGTGTTCCCTCTAAGAACAAGAACAAGAAAAAGCTGTCTGCTCTTGACACTTTTAGTAATATGTACCGGCAGTTCGAGCCAGAGCAAGTAAGCAAGAGAAAGAAATAAAAAGCACCCAGATTGGAAAGGAAGAAGTAAAACTGTATTTGTAGATGACAAGATCTAGTATACAGAAAATCCTAAGGAATCCACTAAAAATCAACATGGTCTGGTGGCATGCACCTGAAGTTCCAGCTACTTGGGAGGCTGAGGCGAGAGGATTGCTTAAGCCCAGGAGCTCGAGGCCAGCCCAGGAAACATAGCGAGACCTCAACTCTTTGTGGGGGAGGGTGGGAATAAATATAAATATATATAAAAATATATATATATATATATATATATGTATCTCAGTGGTATGTTTATACACTAAACATTAAATAATCCACAAAGGAAATTAGTCTCAAGAAATGTAAAACTTAGAAAACCGTAAAATATTGTTGAAAGAAATAAAAGACCTAAATAAATGGACAGAAACCTCATGTTCATACATTAGAAGACTTAATATTGTTAAGTGGTAATACTCCCAAATTGATTTACAGATTTATTGCAAT